>NW_027040924.1:1077500-1487500 GCF_037179485.1 Ochlerotatus camptorhynchus
CACTATTTCATCAATCTATATTTAAATGTCACCCAATCGCTAGAAGTTAAAAAATATTATTATTTTAATGGATTGGATGACGATTTAATTTTATTAAATTTACCCAACGTTAATTGATTTTGACTTGTTGCCGCCTCCTACTTACCCACCCACCGTCATCCGATGCCATACCCGGCTGGTAAAAACTGTTTGATTTATGGGTGTTGACGTGCTTTTGCGGCACTTGGTAACATCAACCACGATGCGATCGGGTAGATTACATTGTGGGCTCAATCGGGCATTAGGCACCGCGGCAACCATCAGCCAGCTTTGAAAGTGATTGAAGACCTGGGAATATTTTGCCACGATGTTGGTTCCTTCGGCGGAGCATTGTTCTTCAAAGATGGATGGGGAGAAAAGTTTAGTAAATTGTAAATTAAGAGTAGATTAAAAAGGACCGAGTAACGGCGCGAGTACGACAATGCCAAGGCAGCAGTGCGGCAAGAGTTACGAATACTTCCGTCAACAATTTGTCGGATAAGTGAGGAAAGTTTCGCAAATTAAAAGATGCCTTTTCCTTACAACGACGCGGAAATGTCGGTATCACATTTGCATAATTCTGTTTGTTAACTTTCACAAGCGCGGAGTTCAGCGTGGTGCTGTACCTGTCTGCCATGATGGGTTTACTGTTTTTGGAAAATAAAACATGCGAATTTTGCTGCTTATGGAAATGCTGGAATTACGAGCTTTTATCCGCAATGATGAATTACTGTTGTAGGTACACTGTGCGGGCTAGCGAGTTTAATTAATTCACTGCTCGGGCAATGTTTAAGACGGTGGAGGTATTTTAGCAAATTGGAAAAGAATTTACTATTAATTTATTACCCGCCAGCAGAACATGTTTGATTCAAATTTATCCTTTTCTTCACGAACGACAGCTGGGTATCTCAAATTGTCTATGACCATATGGGTACGGCATCGAAAAGAAATGCACTGAATATGCAAATCACTTAGTCTATACGTAACATCGAAAACGAGTCCTCACCTCGCTGGTTGAAGTTTCAAACCATAAAAATGTATTCCTTCGCTAAACGATTTGTTTTTCTCATGACAGCATTGATATTGGCACTCTTTCGCTTTATGTGTCAGCACTTCCAACCGTGGACGGTTCGTTCGATTTCGATTCCGAAGTCCCACCGGAACGATTTTCCAATTTGGAGAAAGAGCTCTAATATTGGAAAATATATATATATCTACATGCAAAAACGACGGAATGGTTTCGGTGGAGTGTAAGCGTCGTCGAGGGAGTGGAGGGTGAGGGTGGAAATTGCGTGAAAACCCATATTCAAATTCGAATGAATGATTTTCGATCACAACAGAATTCGCATTCAACGCTGCGGTACCGTCTTGCTTAGTTTCCAGCGCGGTGTGCCAAACGAAGAGTGGTTATATCAAAATCTTCATCATACTAATAGTAATAAGTAAGAATTTTATTATTTGAAATGTTTGCACCGACAAACCGACATGACACTTAATTCTGACTTATGCCCGAAAATCATTAACGGCCTATTTAAATGTGCAGTGAGCCAAACTGTCAAAACCATAGGATATTTTTATCTAGATAAAAATAATTTCTCCTGGATAGATCAGACACGAGCCAATTCATAACTTTTGCAAGCGGGTTCATGGCTAAGCTAAATATTTCCTGCGAACACGGAGCAAGATGTCAGTAGTGTACTTGGTCATAAATTGTATTGCTTTTGCTATGGTCATTCATGTCGGTTTGCCGGTGATGTTCCCAAAATATCCATGTTAAGTTCTACATAACATAAAAGATATGTATCACACAAAGGGTAATCAACTCTGCACACTGTGCCGAAACACATCGTGGCACATCGATCGGCACACGATGACAAATTTTACATGGAATATAATTTAAAGTGGCATCACTGCTTTGTGTTGACATTTTGCCATGCGTTGCTAAGGTTTACCACTTTGTTTACTTCATAGTAAGGGAGAAGTTTATGACGTAGACTACGTCTTACGGGAAGGTACTGCGGGTAAATCGAGAATCCAAAATTGCGATCGTCACGAAAGGGTGTAAGGTTTTGAACGCTTATAACTCTGTCATTTATAGATGAAATAAAAATCCAAATACACCAATCGATAGGAAATTACTCTGAATATTTGCCATAATAAACGTTTTTCCCAATTTTCCGTAAAAAACAGTTGAAAAATGTCCATATAATAAGTGATAATTTTATCACTATTTTCATTAAATAAACGTTCTCCCCAAACCCAGTCGTCATAATCGAGTACCACTTGGTTGCACATCGTTCTGATCGAACCTGAAAAGTTATAAAGCCACGCCGCTGTCGTGGCTCAACTCATTCTGGAAGGTTGCCAAGGTGCTGAAGTCTCACCCCAAGCCCATTCCCCCACTTAGAGTCAATGACGAACGGCTTATCACCAACGAAGAGAAAGCCAATGCGATTGGGGAGCACATTGCCCAGTCGCATTTGCTTGGCTCTACAATCCCAAGTCCACTCGAGAACCAGGTTGCGCAGTGCGTCCAGACGTTAGATGCCTCCACTTGTGCCGTCCCTCCAGAAGAATGGATTACAGAGGAACAAATTTGCTCAGCGCTGAAACACAGTAAGAACATGAAGGCTCCCGTGTTTGACGGAATATTCAACCTAGAGTTGAAAAATCTCAGCGCGAGGGTGCACTCGCTGCTGGCTGCCATCCTCAACAGATGCTTGGAGCTGCACTACTTTCCAAGCATCTGGAAGGTGGCAAAAATCATCCCGATCCGCAAACCTGGGAAAGACCCTTCACTACCGTCAGCGCTGAGCAAGCTGTTCAAAAAATTGATCCTCAGCCGACTAAACAAGTTTGTGGAGGAACATGACATTCTTCTTCTGGAACAGTTCGGGTTCCGCAAGGGGCATTCCACCAATCATCAGCTAGTGCGGGTGATGAATAACATCCGAAGTAACAAAGCTGTATCCAAGTCCACATCCATGGCCTTGTTAGACGTCGAAAAGGCGTTTGACAATGTCTGGCACGACGGACTTATATACAAGCTTTGTAACTCCAATTTTCCACCATACCTTGTGAAAATCACCCGTAACTACCTCCAGCAAAGGTCGTTCTTGGTGTCGTTGAATAGTTCCCTTTCGGGACAATTTCCGATCTCAGCAGGTGTTCCGCAAGGGAGTCTGCTGGGACCACTGCTTTACAGCATCTACACGTCAGACATCCCTCCTCTAGGAGACAGTTGCGTGTTCTTCCTGTTCGCAGATGACACCGCGATAGCCGTCAAGGGTAGGATGCCTCGTGAAATTACGAACAAGCTCCAACGATGCCTTGACACCTTTACTGATTATGCCACCACGTGGAAAATCAAAATCAACGCCTCAAAAACCCAAGCGATCATGTTCCTTCACAGACAATCGCCAAAACTTAAACCGTCTCCCTCCTGTACCGTAATAATGGATGGTACAAGGGTCGAGTGGTCCGCTGATGTTACTTATCTCGGGATGTTGTTCGATGAGAAGCTCCTGTTCCGCTCGCACATAGAGAAAACCCTAGTTAAGTGCTCCGCCTTGGTTAGGTGTTTGTATCCGCTCATTTGCCGCAGATCCCAAGGCAAAACAAACTGGCTGTCTATAAACAGATCATAGCCCCTGCGATCTTCTATGCCGCCCCGGTGTGGGAATCGTGCGCTCAGACCCACAGGAACAAAATCCAGGTTGCACATAATAGAATGTTGAGGATGATCCTAGATCGTCCATTCGACACAAGAATAGCAGACCTCCATCAAGAGGCAGAAATTCCCAAAGTAGATTCCAAAATTGATGATATGACAACTAAATTTATTCAAAAATGCAATCTTTCTGAACATGCTTTAATAAGCAATTTGTACATAGTAGGTTAAGTGTTTATAGTAGAGTAGGTTAGTTTTAAGCTGTAAATAGTAGTATTAAGTAGTTTCTCTTCAAATTCTAAAAACAAAACGAACCAATCCCACCAAGGTGGTCGACCGTGTACTAAGTCTAGGACTAATTCTGTAAAACAAATTTTGAATTTTGCCCATACCTAAAGATGAAGAAAGCAATTAAATCACTTAGAAAAATGTATATGGTAATCATCCAAGTTGAAGTGAAATAAAGATCATTTAAACTAACTAACTGGCTCAACTCATTTTCGCTTCGGACGGCGTGGGAGAAGGTAGCAGCAGCAGTAGCAGTAGTAAGGCAGCGATTCCTGTCAACCGCAGAGTGCACCAGTTTGAACCCCGAACCTTCCGCGACGGAAACGACGAGGTCACTGGCTGCTGGCAGTGAGCCCTGTCGCTTCGATGGCGCAAGCACCACCGACAAACCGACATGAAACTTAAACTTAACTCTTGATCGAGAATTCATAACGGCCGATTCAAATGTGCAGCGATCCCATCTGTCAAAACCATAGAAATGTTTTATCTAGATAAAAATAATTTGTCCGACAATAGATTAGACCGATCAGAGTGGCTAGGATAAACATTTTCCGCGAACACGACGGCAGATGTCAATTTTGTGCTTTGAGCAGAAATTCCTTTATAATTTGTATGATCATTCATGTCGGTTTGTCGGTGCAAGCACTTCGAAGTGGATCAACCTCGCCTGAGTGATGTGATAACGATCCTGCGTTCTACAAATAGTTCTTGGGCTGTGTCCCAGTTGCCGAGTTAAATTTAACTCGTGATTAAAAGTAACATTTCGAAAGATATTTTCAATGTTCGTAAAACCCGGTGATTTCGATCGATCGGTATTCAAACCGAATTCAGTGACGGTTGCCAAAATTTAACTTCTAGTCGGTCAGAAATAACCACACTCGGATAGCAGGGTTATTCGATAACTTTCCATCTGTCACTTTTAACCACGAGTTAAATTTAACTAGTCAATTGAGACCCAGGCTTGGTAGTAAAATAAGGGACCATCTATAAATAGCGTAGCATTTTTAACCCCCCCCCCCACACCTTGACAACAACCTAAAGAAATCATTTATGAACTTTGTCGAACACTTTTTTTTTCCAGGAAATGCAACAAGCTTAAATTAAATGAAAATGTTTTTTCTCGTACAAACCGTCCACAGAGAGCCAAAAAATTAAAGTTATGAGAGAAAATTCTATCTCGAGCTCAATCTTTCAACATGGCATGTATTTTGATGACACTCGATTTGTGATTTCCCTCTCACAGATAACAAAATAGAGTACTTCACACTACTAAACATGTCTGGTACCTTTATATTTGCATTCAGATAACCATCCATTTACATATTTTGCATTATCGATACTTTCTGCCCTGCCCAATATATAAAAAAAAAACGATGGGAAATCCTTTCAGGGACGGGGCTTATAAAGTATTTTTTGAGCAAAATATGTAAAAAAGGAGGGACTTCGGACGTTAATCTAAATGCAAATTAAAAGATACCAGACATGTTTTGCGTTGCACTGCCCTCTGTGAACAATTAACGGAAAACAGATTATCCGTAGCTTCCGATAGATGTCACCGCAAACAACAGCAGTGACATCTGATGGAAAATGAGTGCATGAATGAGTGAATGATTTTTTTAGCGTTCTGAAGGAGAATCGCTGTGGAAAACGTATTTCTGATCAATCTCATTACCACATAAAAATTTCAAGAGAACAAATACCAGCTCTCACAAAACTAATTATAATAAAACTGGAACTTCACGTTTGCTGTAGTGCAGTACTCAAGGAGTTCCAATTTCATGAGTGATGTCACAACAGCGTCTAAGATTTGTGCTTTCTTGAAGTGATACGGGATCTTGAAGTGATAGGGGATATCAGCCATTGTTGGACGCTTCAAGGAATCACCTGAAGAAAGCCCTACCTTCATATGCCTCAAATCAACGGCGCCGGTGGTGTAGTGGTAAGCGTGATTACCTCTCACCCCAGCAGGCCTGGGTTCAATCCCAGTCGGCGCCGCCGGGATGTTCTGAGGCATAACATCTCTGATCACGCCTTCCTTCGGATGGGAAGTAAAGCCGTTGGTCCCCGGTTCATGAGTTGATGGGTCGATAGGTAGGGTCCAGGTGTGGGAGCTGCCTTCCTGGCGTTGGTAGCATTGGTGCTCAGCACGGAAAACAAGATCGATGAAAAAAACAAACCAAAAGGAAAAAAAAAAATATACCTCAAATCTGATTGTAATTTAGGAACCAAAAGGAATTGAATATGTATTCGAATTTTTATGAGGTCCTGAATTTAACCAAATTTTGCAAATATCTAAATACGACTGAAATCACTGATAACTTCTACTGTATTTAAAATCAATCTAGAAAAATGCACGAGAATTTCACTAAACAGCTTAACGTAGTCTACGTTAACCATGCGGTCGTGTCTTGTACACAATCCCACCAATTTTTTTTCCTATTTAATTGTTTTGTAGATTTTCCAGTGAGGTTGTCCCAACTCATAATGAAATATTGTACAATTGACGACAGTCTCCGTACCCTTATGTCTTTTGGGGGATGGACCTCTTGTAACGGTCACTCCATGTTGTAAATATTAAATCAGTCAGTCACTCCATGTTGTAAATATTAAAACAGCCAGTCACTCATTGTTGTAAATATCAAATTAGCTATAATTAAAGTAGGATGAAATGGATCTAATCCATACGCCAAAAACTACGAAAGTAGCGAAACGACACTGGTCGATTTACTATAAAAATAGAATATCTCGTGAGTAAAGCCACACGACCTTGTGCAATTTCTCCCAAGGCCGAGTCCAGTGAAATCTTCGGGAAAGTTGGGAAAAGAGAGAGTTGTGGCTACACCCGACATTGAACGAAGGACCAGCGATCGGAATAATCTCTCGCATTGCCGATCTAGTTCGAAGAAGTTCGCGAGAAAATCGAACTTCCGTTAAGTTCGGCCGAGGTCACCTTCCCTAATCTGAGGGTCACGGTTTCGCCTCACTTTCGTCCGAACCGCAGATAACAGTGGAAGTGTGTCCTTTTTTTGTTCGCGTTATTTGATAGTTTTGTATATTATAGCTATCAATCTAAAAGTAGTGTGCGTCATAGGCTAGACTTTGTGTGTGCAAAAAACAAGCTAGACCAGCCGACGGCTACATCCTCTTCCAACGCCATCATCTGCATCCCCGGGGCGAAAGATTCCGGCAACCGTCACCTTGGCCGGTGGAAAGCGATCCGCATCCACATCGCTTGTCGGGGCTTGGTGGTTGTCAAGCGCCGCCTGTGGTAGAATTACCATCCGTCCAACCACGTGGAAATCGTTGGCCGTTTAATCACCAACGGTCGAACGCTAAGTAGCATCGTCGCCGCCCGTAACAGCAGCGCAGCAGTCAACAGCAGTATCATCAACTGGTGAGTCCGTTCCAATTGTTTCTTTGTTGAGTGTGGCGTCCGGCGAGGGCGCCACGGAGGACCTTTTTTGCCGACCATCAGGTCGAAGAGCATGAATTGCTAAGATTTGGATAAGTCCAATATTTGTGAGGTTGGGTGTCGGCAGGACAACGTGCACACGTATCGTAATATATAGATGCCCACCCAACCCTTTAATGTGAGACACCCGGGTGCCAAGCTTTGCCGTTCCCCGCTTGCTGCATCGTCGTGAGATTAACCGAGAAGAAAAACACAAGAGCACAGCACAATATGATAGGTAGATAGAAGAACCGCACGCACACAAGTATAGGTAGAGGAATAGAATAAAGAGGAGTAGGAAAATACAAGCAATCCAAAGTTCTGAAAAGCATGAGTTTACAATAAACCTCAACTTACCGTTTTCCGTTATAAAATGAATGTTTGATTTGAATTGAATGTAATGTTGTTGATCAGTCCTATTAAAACTTTTGAATAGAGTTCTCCACCACCGTTAGTATTAGTGATCAGTTTCACTAATACATGTGTTTTACTGGTTGAAAATAAAAAACAAACCGCTGTCAAGTCGAACACTTTGACAGCTGATTTCGTGGTTGAAAATAATAAACAAATCGATTTTACACGACTACACTAGAGAGGTTGTGTTAGTGAGATCTTGCGTCGAGAAGTCAATGAAATGAAGAAAGTGTCTTCACGTTGTTTCGGGTCCGGGTAATTATGTTGTCTTCCGCGTGGTCGGAATTTGACTTGTATGTGGCGTACCTCTTTTGTTGAAGCTGTACCTCTGGCGGAAATAAGTGGAACTACCGATGAGGAAAGCTTGACGTGTAACGTCGTTTAGGTTTGTGTGATCTCTTACCGTGAGCTTCGGGGAAATATTTCGGGGTGTGAGAGATTATGCTGTTTTAGCAATAAGGTTTTCTACCCGATCAATTTCGGTGGTAGTGAAGCTGGCTCGATCTCTTCTTTTTAGGAAGATTACACTTGGACTCGCCCTTGAGGCAGTCTCATCCGGGCAAACTCAACATGGTATGCGGTCTCCTTTATCGGAGTGGCGCTTAAGCCGCATACTTATTCGAGATCGACCAGTGACGGCTACACTCTATAGAAATTCTACAGGGTATTTAAGGGATGTCCGTTATATCGAAAGGATTTATGTTTTGGGGGTAACACTAACAAACTAGTCAGAGTCACCATGCCGCGCAGAATATGCCTGCTTACGTATTAGCCCCAGATGGCCATAGGATCAGAACCCAACGCAAATTGTATAGGTAAAGAGAATTGCAGAATCCAGTTACATTGCAGCAGCATTGATGAATGGTGTCAACAAGAACCGGGTGCACAACGATCCTGCCATTCTGTACATGCATCTGCAACTGCAGCAGTTTCTCCCGGAGAACCACTCGATACGATTGATGGTTCACTAATCATGTTAGCCGTACAGTTCATTCTATGGACTGAACGATCTCGGAGATTCTATTGACTGTGTAGCCTGGTGGAGTTAATGGATCCCATATTAGCAACATTAAAAAGAATTCTGCTTACAGCATTCCCA
This sequence comes from Ochlerotatus camptorhynchus, assembly GCF_037179485.1. Lineage (NCBI taxonomy): Eukaryota > Metazoa > Arthropoda > Insecta > Diptera > Culicidae > Ochlerotatus > Ochlerotatus camptorhynchus. The sequence goes on from NW_027040924.1 coordinate 1,086,441, forward strand.
AGTAACATTGCAAGTTTTACCACGGTTTTAAAGCATGCTACAAGTCTAAATCATAGTCTGCAGAACCCTCATAAAACCCCAATTGCTACTTGGGTTGTAAAGGTAACCACACCGGAGGTAACGGAGCCCATCTGAATTTGAAGCCAATTCCGGCGAGACCAAGCAAGGATAAAAAATATGAAGGAACAACAAGCAGAGTCAAAAAGGACGTTGGCAACCCTGGACCAGTATCTGGATGCTGTTGGAAATTAGTCGATGGAAAATGTTGATGAACGCCAAGTCAAATGATCAACTCAGTTGAATTCAATTGGCTTGAAAAGTTGAACCTGGTTCAACTTTTTTCAATTCAAGTGAGTTGATCAAGTCAGTTGAATGGCATAGTTTACACGTTCAATTCGCGTTCAAGTCAATTGAGTTCAACTGACTTGATCAATTGACTTGCCCTGTCTAAACCCAGTTTTAGTGGTTTGTGCCTCCTGTTTATTTATAAAGGTGTTCAAAAGTTCAATGTCATGGATGCAGTCGTTTGACTATCTCAGCAAAAAAATGTATAGCTCAGCTAGACGAATTCAGTAGCTAACAGCGACTGCTGGCATTTGGAAGCTACTCAAGGCTCGACTGAAGGTGTATTGCTGCTACTACTATCGCCGCGGTGCAAGTGGGAATTTTAGGTTAAACCCTTCCTGATTTCTAGGTTGTATCATTGCCCGAGCAGCATGATGATAATTAAGAGGCACATCTTCCACTCGTTATTTGAGTACTTATGATACAGGATGCGGTGCACGTCTACCAAAATGACGCCCGGTACAGAACTTTCTTCTCATAGATGGACCCTGGAGAGGCCGAGCTGATTGTCGTTTTACTTATAAACAGGACAGGCACAGCGATTACCCTCGTATATACTATGCAATATGCACACAAATAGTTCGTTAACGATCCGTGAGTATGTAAACAAAAATCTCAAAAGTCATAACTGCAGCGTTACCAAACTCATGGAATACTGAGATCGACAGCTTGATTGCCACGCTTCGAAACGTTGATGACAACGCTGGTCACAGCTTTCGGCACAGATAAAGTACTCGGCACAGATTGAGATGTGCAGAGTTGAGTATCCCGTGGTATCACAGCTTCTATACAAGCAAATCTGGTTCTCATTTTCTAGAGAGCTCCACTGAAAGGCACCAAGAAAATACATTTAAATATCTATATGCGAACTCTTCGTTAAAATGCAAGCATCATATCGAAGTTTTGACATCATTCTTGAGTTCTATTTGTGGTAATTTGTAGAAGACTTCTAAGTTCTTGCCACGTAAGCAGTTACTGACACAATATCACGCATTTGTACATGCCAAATTGTCATAATTCATTGCTATGTGGAGAGCTGCTAGCAAATCAAGGTTGTAGGACAAAAGGTCAAGGGATACACACCAAATTTAAGTTTTCATTATCAGTAAAACGAATTGCTGGATCATAATCCAATGCTTTACTGAAAAACAGCAAACGATATTTTTACCGAAAAAATCAGCTAACATAAACTAACACCCAGTCAAAGAGCTGTCAAACTGTTAGCATCACAGTCGCAAGTATTTTTGCATTCGTATACCACCGGTCAAACCGCAGGAGGAGGAAGAGGCAAAAAACTACAAATAAATAAAATTATGCTGGTAAGGACACTGGCTCGGACACTGGTTATATTTGATAAATGATACTTGGAAAAGAGTCTGGCGATTTTATCTTTATTATTCATATCAATGATCTTTTACAAAAGCTGGAAGCTCACAATAGTAAAAACAAATTCAATTTACTGAACGTAATAGTTTAATCAGCAAAATGCTGCCAAATGTCAGAATTTTGAATTGCTGAAAGATCAGTAAAGACATATTGCTGATTTTCAGTAAAAGGTTGTTGTTAAGGCACTTCTAATAATTATAAAATTTACCCTAAATGAATTTGTGCCAGTTGAAGTAGGGCACTCATACTCAATTTATTTTGCATGCCACAAAGCAGAGAAGAAAGCCCGTAGGTAGGATTTCTCACACACCATATAGGGCACACACAACCTCTCTTCACTGATAGCCCGTATCAGATTATCGAATAAAAATCAGTACAATAAAGCTACCGACGAGTGTACATCTAAAATTCTATCGCAGTAAATAAAGTTCCGAGTACAGTAGTTCAGTGTACCACGTATCATCCACAATTCGCATTTTTTGGTTACGGTGAAAACCACACCCGAAGGACACTATCCGCCGCGAGTCCACCACTAGTCCGGAGAACCAGCTCCCCTACAGTTGTCATTTTGACAGAAGTTGGAATTGCTGAAAAATTCAGCAGAATTATTTTGCTGGAACGTTTGCTGATCTTTCATCAAGTCTTAAATCAGCAAAATTTTGCTGATTTTGGACTTGATGAAATATCAGCAAAATAAAGATGCTGAAACTTTCAGCAATTCAAACTACTGTCGAAATGAAATCATTTAACTGAATCTTCAGTAAATCTGTTATTTTTTGCTGAAGCTGAAGTAAATGTTTTTTGACAGCACTTTACTGGTTGTCCAGCAATTTTTTTGCTGAATTATCAATAATATTAATCCATTTTTTTTTTTTTCGTTTTGGTAAATTGGGTAAATTAATGCAATTCCTACACTGTATTTAATGCATGATTCCTTTAAACAATAATTTATTTAAAAAAAAACACAGTACATATGCAGTTGATTTGGTAACGTCGTTTCCACGCTCCCATTTATTATTGAATGATTTGAGCTATTCAGGGTGAACGTCTAGCAGTCAGTATTTGCTAAAATTAAATGGAAAATGTTGCTTAATTGATAAAATGATAAATTTGATTAACTTACTTTATGATTTCTGGTCAATTCGACTAGGATGGCACGATGAATTAGATAAAAACAGGACTTCCATTCAAGAACATAAAACGCGGGAGTGTGATTCTCAAAAACGTCAAAAACAGATAGCTGTTTTGACAGATCATGTTGTTAGCTAAGCATCCAGCAACATTTTCTGGATTGCTGTATTATTCGGTATAAAGTGCTTTTGCTGGAATCAGTTCAGCAATCCATTTTGCTGAAGCTTGATTCAGATTTTTGGTGTGTTAAAAGCAAAAATTGGAATCAAAGGAACAGTTTGTGCTAAATTTGATTATTATCCAAAAGCACCAGGCTGGATGCACCGTTTCAATCAGAAGAATATCGTTTTTCCATTTTGCTTATGTCATCTCAGTCCCGTCGTCATCGGAACCGGTCAACCGTAGGAGCTCCAATATTCCCATTGGCACGCGAACCAGCTTGAAAAAATCCAATTCACGTAGATTTCGACGACCAGCCTCATTCCGTTGCGGTAATCCCCCTCCTCCCTCGCCACTTTCTGCAACCATCACTTCTGTACAGTTCGGAAATTCATTTCAAAAAAGCACTTCTCACCTTCATCAGAACAGCAGCAGCAGCAGCAGCACCAGCAGATAGCAATCGCCTGTACAAATAGAGCAGTTCCACGCCAAATGACGAATCGATAAAACTCGACATTCTCAGATTTGTATGGAATTGCTGAAAGTCGACCATGTTGGATCTTTGAAGTTGTAATCGTTTGGTCACAAGTTCATAGGTGTTTGCCATTTATGTTATAGGTATATTCAGAACCTTCACGTTTCTTGTGCAAAAACAGCAGTACACACTCAAATTTTTTCGCCGAGATTCCAACAGCCGAGTAGTTCTGCAATTTATTTTGCTGAGATTCAGTAAAACAATTGCCGATACTCAGCTAAAAAATAACTATTTGCAGAAATATCAGCTAACAAACATATATTTTGCAGAGATATCAGCAAAAGTAAATGCCGAGGTAATCGGCTGTTGGAGATTTTACCGAACTAGATTAAGTGTGTAGGGCTTAGATCTAATTTTGGGCCTACTAAGCACAACCCACCTTTTGCCTCTATTTTTCGATTGGATTTTTTTCACAAAATGAAATGTTTTCACTGCAGATGACTTCTAAATTTATGTACCTTTCCGTACGTACCGTAATATTTGCTTATGAGAAACAAATTGTTGAGATATTGTTAAAAATCTAACACTGCTTCTTGACCCCAAAACTCGGTCTACGGATTGTAAATTAGGCCTAATCAAGGAATCAAAAATATCTCCAAATGACAAAATGACAAGCGATCAACGAACCGAATAATTACGCTATGTCAGAAGTTGAAAGCAATAATGATATAATCTTCTTCCTTCTTTCTCATGACAAGCTGCCCGTGCGACACAACTCACTCGGGGCGGTAGAACGAAACGATCACATTGTTGGCAAGCTGCTTCACGAAATAAAGCCGAATATGATACACGTGTATGGTAATTTTTTTGTTATGTCTTTTTTCTATTCATATCAAGCTATGTCCTCATCCGTGTACACTGGAGTCGCTTTTTACGCGGGTGATACGTCCCGCGTAAAAAAAACCGCGTAAAAAAAAACCGCGTAAAAAAACCGCGTTAAAAAAACCGCGTAAAAAAACCGCGTAAAAAAAACCGCGTAAATTCCGGAATCCGCGTAAAAAAAACCGCGTAAATTCCGAAATCCGCGTAAAAAAACCGCGTAAAAAAAGACCGTGTAAAAAAAACCGCGTAAAAAGCGACTCTAGTGTATAATGATAAACCGCGTAAATTCTGATATCCGCGTAAAAAAAACCAAATTCCGGAATCCGCGTAAAAAAACCGCGTAAATCCCGAAATCCGCGTAAATAAAACCGCGTAAAAAAAACCGTGTAAAAAAAACCGCGTAAAAAGCGACTCCAGTGTATATTGCAACAAAGCAGGCAAGCAATATATCATTATCCTTCTACCACGCGGATCGAGCTATGTTAAAGAGCGAGTTTGTCATGGTAGTCGTAGCAACCGTTTTGTCTGTATCGTTGGTTGCTTTATGTGTTTGGATTCGCTGGGCCTAATGCATTGAAACGTCATTCAAACACCATTGAATGCACTTCGGCCTCCCGGATGAATAAAAAATCCATTCGGTCGGAGCGCTTCTTTTGTTTTTGAGAAAAATGGGTAAATATAGGTTCATATCACGCGTTCTCATTGACTGTTCAGTAGGTTTTGAACTAAAGTATCGTACCAAATGCATAATTGACTTGTTACAAATAACTCGATCATAAAAAGTCGACCCCATTTCAGTGATTTCAAGTGGTTTAGTAGGACATCGATCTGTCAAACTGATTATACCAGCTGTCTTCTTAGCCCTCTTGAACTCATGTCTTTGTATTGCCATAATATCTTACGTTCTTTATTTATGATTTATATATTTATATATCTTTATTAATTTTTTTTTTTTTTTTGTAAAATATTTTTTTTTTAGGTCTTGCAATAAATAACAAATTCAAGATATTTAAAAAAATATATCAATCTTCTAGAGTCAAAATGAAATCTAGCTCTCCTACATCGATTCTATTATTAATATTCACATTGACAAAGTTGATGTACTTAATGAACGTTTTTAAAATATGATTTCTTCTCGCTGTTGTCATGTTACCCAAGATTGGCCGTACAAGATCGTCGAAGCTCAGCCTCTGCCAGCCGCCGAGCGTCGTCGTCAATTTTCGCTGGATGTGTGCCAAAGCTGCAGCAACTCGAGGGCATTCGCAAAACTTATGTTGCAAAGTCTCGATTCCTACCGCACAGTGCTGATAGTTTGGGTCGTTTGCAAGGCCGATGACGTTCATCAGTCTACGGTGCTCCGTCTTCTCGTTCACTAACAGGTAGAGATCAGTACGCTGGCTCGACGATAGCCTTCTCGATGATATGTTCATCCAGATCTTTTTCCAATTGATGCCTGGATGGTTTCATTCCACTCTGGGTAATCATCATAGCTCAGTTTGTTCCAAGTAGAAACGATGGATTTGATCGCTGGAGGGGTTTTGTTGGATGTGGTGTGGAAATAAGGGATTTTGCTGTGAGAAGAGTTTTAGGCAAGGAAGATCGGCGGGGGGAGGAATATTTTGGGCGAGAAGGGACTGATAATAGGGAAGGGAAACGATCTCCTGCAGGTGACGATTGACTAGAAGTGCTTTGCATTTGATCGCCGGCAGTTGCAGTTTCAATCCACCCTGCTCTCTGCTGCGCGCCAACTGCTGCATTGGGACTCGTGCGGGTAGCCCACGAAAAAGGAAAGTCCCCATCGTTGATGGCAGCTTCGCCGTGTGAGCACAGACGAGAGGTACCACACCTTCGCTGTAATGAAGATGTTCAGCAGTAGCACTTTCTGCTGCAGAAAAAGGGAGCGCATGTTATGCAACCATATGAGTTGCGAGATCCTCGATCCTCAGTCGCACTGAGTTGGTGAAAATAACGCCCAGTACCTTGACATTCTCCTTTGTCTGCAGCCCTGGTATCGTCAGTGGATCTCCATTGATGAAACCAACATCGATCGCCACTGTTTTCAGCCGATATAGCTTTGCCCCGGATACGATCTCGAAGCTACCAAACAGCTGATAAATACGGTCTATCGTGTGTTTTGAGGTGGCAATCACCGTGATGTCATCAGCATACACAACGCAAAGGTCACCAGCGCGTACACGCTCCACCCGTGTGAGGAGGGGATAAAGATAGAGCACGAACAGCAGCATCGACATCGGGTCTCCCTGACGTACGGACCGTTCTATACGGAACGGCTCTGAGAGGCACCCATTCACTAGCAGCCTTGATGAAGAGGCAGCAGCGACTCGAGAGAGCCAACAGACGAAACCCTGGTCGAAGCCCAGAGAGAGCAAGGTCCGATGCAGGAACTCATCAGAGACCCGATCGAACGCGTGGTCAAGATCGAACGAGATCAACTTCCCCTTCTACTTCCTCGCGATTAGCAGCGCAATACGATCTTTGAGCGAGAGTGTAGCTTGGAAAATAGAACGGTCGGTATTTGCGCATTTTTGAGAGTCGCTCAGGACTCGATGGATCCGCAGTACTCGTTCCAGGCGGGCCTTCATCACGCGGGAGAGGATTTGCTGTCCCATCCCCCATCTTGCTGTCCCATCCCCACCTCGCTTTTTAACCAACACAATAGTGCCATCGGCGAATTCAGATGGGAGCTCATTCGTCATAGCTTCATTAATAACGAAGTAGAGCTCTCGATAGATGACGTTGAAAGTTCGTAGGTAGAACTCTACCGGCAAACCATCGATCCCCGGTGATTTACGTTTTTGCGACGTTCGGATGGAGTTTTTCAACTCTATAATTATAAATTATCGTAACTGTCAAATTTCTTCCGCCAGTATAAAAAAGAGCTGAATACTGAAAAAAAACATAGTTTGCATTGAAAAATTGAAGTATATTTGCTGGCGATTCTTCCAAGCCTTGTTCATTTGATAGCTGTAGTTGAACTTCTTCTTCTTGAAATTAATACGTAAAACAGACATAAATCTCTTGATATTGTTGAAAATATGCAGTGTTTTGAGCTGACCTTGCATCTTTCTATTCACAAGAATTTTGCAAGAAGCATGACAAACGAAATCGAGCGCTTATCGATACCTGTAATACTCAACGTTTCACCCCTTTCTATGTTTCTCAATTGCGTAAAATTGAATGTTTCTAAATCCTTTGATAGCCCCCTGTTCCCTAGAGCTAGTCTAAAAACGAATGGCCGCATTAACTTGACAACTAGCCTTTTCGGTCACTCTATAACTCCTGTGCACTTCTATGGTAAAATCCTATGAGCAAACGTCAGTCTGTGCGAGAAACATGTTAGACATTATCTCACCCTTTCACTCCAGTGAAACATCTCATAAGATCCTGTTAAGGTGATTCCTTTTAGAGACCACAAATGACCACTACATCCACTTTGAATTTTCTATTACACACATCTCGGAAATTAATGCCCAATTTCACCTGAAATTGCTACTTCATGTATGCTGCAGTACAGCAAACGTGGAGTAACTGTTTCATTGTGGTAGATATCGTAGAAGCTGATATTTGTTCACTTAAAGTTTCGAAGTGGTTACGAGAATAAGGATCTCACAGCAAAACACCTTAATCTTTGCATGAAGAGACGGTGGCTCGCTGGTGGAGTGAAGAGATAAGACAAAATCCGCTAGACCTCGGGATTTTACCTTAGGAGTAAAGAGTTAAAAAGCCACCGCCAATGTCAATACTTACACGTTATTTCAAAACTACTCAAACTTGGTTAGAATCCTCCCAGATCGATCACGACTGAGCCTACTCAAAAATGGGTAAACTATGTTGGGAGTGACAAGCTGGCACATGAGCAGGGTTGCTTCCACTCACTTGCTATAAAAAAATATTTTTCGGAATTATGCAATCATTGGATGTTATAATGATATGTTGTACTTGTAAGTAACAAGAAGAGGGTGTAAAGTATGTGTTTGACTGATAAAACCTGTCAATTCCGTTTTCATAGCGTCATAATCAGCGATCTTATGATTCGTGAGCGTTCACTCAGAGTGAGCGCTCACGAGTCGTAAAATCGCTGATTGTGACGCACTGAAAGCAATATTGACAGATTTTATGTGTCAAACATATACTTCATGACCTCTTCTTTTAACTTACAAGCACTAATTAACATTATACTATTTCATGATTTCATAATTTCGAAAAACATTTTTTATAGCAAGTGAGTGGAAGTAACCCTGCACATGAGCAACATTGGCATGGATCCGACCGACGTTGTTCAATTGTTAACCTGTCACTCCCAACATAGTTGACCCATTTTTTGATCGATTCAGTTTGGACAATTTCAGTTTTACTCAAATTTGGGTAGTTTTCAAACAGCGTGCACTGAGCATGCAACCAAATATATGGTTTTCTTTCATAAGGGCCAATTTCACTAACGTAAACATTAACTTTTCACGAATTTCCTGAGAATGAAAACTCTCGCTAAAGTAAGCCACCACGATGCTTGTGTGTAGGGAAAGTCCCCATAGCTGATAGAATTGCTGGGTTACATGGATTGACTTCGAATTACAAGATATTTACGAAATAAGCCATTGCTTAAGTTTTCGACAGTGGCCCATATGAAGACTCAGTGTCAAATCACGAAAATTTAATTTTGACAGATCGATGTCCAACTATACCAGTTATACCACTGAGGAAACACAAAAAAGGGGTCAACTTTTAGTCAGCAGTTTTGCATGAAGTTCCACATATGTTATGTGCTTGTTAACTCTGAAACAATGGATTTATTTTATGTTTTCTGCTCGATAGGCCCAAAATGGGCGATTAGGTCGAAGTAGTGATAGGTTTATGTACCACTGTGGAAATGTTGTGCCGTTATGTTATGTCCACCATAGAAGCATAAGCAGAGACCAAAATACAATATGGCTAAACTAAGATGACGGGATGAGAGAAATTTATAGAAAGAACGGCCATTAGCCCAAAACCGGCCGCTTTTGATATCAGATGTCCGTGTGCTAAGACGCATTTTAATTAACTAGTGCAGTGGTAGAAGTTGAATGGTGAAACGTCCATTGAACAAACACCCATCGGTGAAACGTTCTTCGGCGAAATGTCCCGCTCCCCTTGAAAATATACTTTATAGTTGAACTTGAACTTTTTGTTAGTACGCTTTTTCACGTAATTTTTAACAGGAAACAATATTTGAGTTAATTTAAATCGTTGTCTATGCACAAAATACTGAAAAAAAAACGTGTTAACATGAAGTTTAAAATTTTAGTAAAAGTTACTGTCCTACGATTTGTGTCAACTTCCAAAATTTTCACTATTAAAAAAAGAATCATTTCTTATAAGCCTTATTTAAAAAACAAACTACACAAAATGAACAATGAAGTTTTGAGATATTTGAATGTTTAACACGTTTTTTTTTTTTCAAAATGGCTAAACTAAATCAACCCTTTATATTTTCCCAGAAACACTTGATTTTTCGCAACAACATTGTCTCATAATCATAGTTTATTATTGGATAAAACAACGTTATGTTAATGAACTCAAATTTTTATATCATATATATATATATGTTCTCTGTAGTATTCTCTTTAAATTGGATGAAAATAATCCGCAGTTCCTTTAATCGCATAAACTCGCTGCTTTAAAGTGTTGCTGTAGATGTCCCGGCCTCCTGAAAATTCGGAAGATTTATCTCTTTTGGCACGTATTGTACATTGTTTGCTTTGTATCTACACACTTAGAAACAATCATGTAAATTTAGGTGCTCTGAGAGCGTCATTTTTGACATAAATTTGAGTCATAACAGACGCGAAATATAGTCCAAGCAAACGTACTTTTGGTCGAGCAACGAACTTTTCAGTCTCGGAGCACTTAATTTTACATGACATGTTTGTTTACATCTCATCTTTTATGTCAAAGTCGGATTCCATAACGTGTAAAATCAGTTATTTCTAAGTGTGTAGCTACCGTGTCCTTCGAGTAGTACATTGACACCAAATCGGACCATAGAACTGGGCCATCATTTTAACGGATCATGGGTCGCAGACGCCGATTCAAACACTACCGTAAATGTCCGTGAACGTAAATTTCAATGTTCATCGTCTCCTTTGTCACAAATGGCTTCGACCACTTGCCACATTCACATATCACTTGCCAAACCATGGCCTTTTTACCAAATTTTTCGAAAATTGACTTATCGGCATCGTCAACTTCCTGACCATGACCAACTGTGTAGAATTGGTCTCCCAGAAGCGTCTTGTAGTAAAATTTGACTTATGTTTTATCGTCTATGATAAAAACACGCAAATTTTCCACCAAGCAGGCTAACATATATGTAGCTTCCGAGCCCTCGGTTTGACGGATGCAGCCTGTGTCTGACTCCGTTTCGCCTTCTTATAGTTCTTGAACGCTTTCAGCCAGTTTCTTGTCGGCGAGTTGAAAGTGTGCTTATACTTTCTGGGGCGCCCTTTAATTTTGATCAGAAGTGATGTTTTCGTGCCACAATTCATTGAAAAAAAAAATGTTCAAGATCCAAAATGACCGAATTGAAGAAAAAAAATTAATAATTGCCCATAACAAACAATTATTGGGTTCTTTAGGGGCATGGAGATAATTGCATATTCGAAATCTGCATGTCAAAAGAAACCGAAATTTAGATTTTCATTAATTTCGGAGTACTGCAACTATTTTAAATAACTGTGATTACATTAGAAAAATAACTATCTTAACGCCCCTCGGTGCTACTTTGTATGGGAGCGAGCTGTCAATTTGTTGGTTTTGTGTCAAAGAGTGAAGTGGTTATTTTGAATTAAATCTTGATTTAAAAACCGAAAAAAAATATCGTTGTTCTCAGAAAACAAAGCTCTTTCAGATGATGTATAGTAATCGATATATTTTATTTAAAGAACCCAAAGTTTCACGCAAATGGAAGAAGGTAGAGTTAAAAATTCATTTGTTTTTGCTATTTGGCCTGGAACTGCTGAACACGTAAAGGTAACTGCGCGACCCAGAAATTGAGCAAAATATTGTTTCACAACGAGTCCGCAGTCTAATGCCACCATGCTCGCAGGACGACGCGTTCGTTTTATGATTATTTATATTCCATCTCCATTCGACAAATATTCAATTTGGCTAACATGTCTCATATTCGTATAGGTAGCACCAACTCTCCGGTTCGCTTGGTCGGAATATCGGAAACGGAATGTGTGTGTGTGTGTGACGATGACGACGAACGACGAGGACCAACCAACCCTGCCCAGCCCAGCCTGCATGCATGCTGCGAGGATAACGTAAATGTGGCCGCTTTTAAAATACACTCTCGTCGCTCCAATCCAATAAGCAAAGCGGAAAACCCCGAGAAAAAGGGGGGAGTGTATTTCCCGATATATCGGAACGATCTCTGGGGAATTTCGCGTGTATCATCCGTGCTGGGTTGGGAACATTTTGTCGCATGGATCCTTTTCGACGGTTGAGAGTGGCGCAGGAAAGCAAAAAGTACGGATGGACGTGATGTTTTAACTTATTCCACCATCACTGACTGGTGCATAATGGGAATGAAGTATTCTGGACCGGGTGAGTTTATATATCTTGTCAAATATTAAACAGACAATAAAAATATCGAATTTATAGCGCACCAAAAGGGGCTGAGGCTTCGTGAGAATCCTGCTTACTTGTCTTATGATTGATTCCTTGAATGAATGATCTGCCGTCATATAAAGTTAGGTATACCAATTTAACAAAATGGGTTTATGTTTGAATTTAAGTTAAATCTGTTATGATTTTGAAAGTAATGAACGTGGTGTGTTGGATAATTCTGATGTCAATTATGTAAAATTGATTTTACCAAGTAATTAAACTTATGGACATTTGCTTAGCTCAGTCAGTATAGGTGAGTTGATGAAGTAAGCTGTATACGTCGGTTTCGATTCCAGTTCCGGTTCAATAAAGTTTCTTTTTCTTTAATGAACGTTGTTTAGTTGAAGCTTTTAATGTTATGTGGGTTATTAATAAAAATGTTCATTTTTGTATGACTAAGCGAGCTCCGGTTTCCAAGGCGTTCTCCTCTAAAAATTGTCACATCCATTAAAAAACCAACCAATATTCAACCTCCGTCCAACAGCTTTCAAATCAGCCTCACTAGACCAGAGCACGTAAAGCGGAAACTGCTTGGACATACAAGCAAATGGGATATAATATTGGAAACGAAAAGGCCATCTTCGAAGCCGCACACAAGAAGGGACTACCTTTCATTTAATATTCATAACTCCATGCTCTCCAAGAAACGAAGACATCAGGTTTCTTGTTCCTACTTCGAACCGACCAACCAAATGGCAAAGCGTTTAAGCTTCAAAACGGTTTCATTCTCGATATGCACCGCAGCACATCCCATTGGGCATTGGGTATCGTATCTTCTTTTATTTTTTTACTCAGCGATATAAAACTGTCAACCGTTTGAAGGTTTGCCTTCCGTGCTTGATGTACATATCATATTTTTTTTTGCTGGACCCAAAACGACTGCTCATTGGCATAAAGGGGTTTGCTTCTTGGTGCGCAAGCAAGCAAACACACGTCGTCCCTCCGGAGGGTATTGGTTTTGATGTGTTTGGAGAAAATGTTGCTTCTAACTTCTATTTGAGTGATTGGCGGACGGCATTGATATGGGATTGGCAAAATGCCGTAGTTCGAGTACATCTTTCTCTCATATCATAAATTTACCTGATAGGTCACCCTCCGGGTATTCTCATCGGAGACGAATTGTGTTGCTCTTGTTTATGACTGACTGCGAAGGTAGCTGCATAATTTATACATTGCTACCACTTAAGCTCTTCAGCAAATTCGATGTGGTTTTATTTAAATAGGACTGAGATATCGATGTCATAAAACTGGTCACAAGTTGAGGCCAACAAAATGTATGCTCAATCAACATAAAATTATATCAAAAAAGGTTTACGTCTGTTAAAATATGATTCCTAAGATACAGAGTTTCGTGAGAGAGTTTGCATTGAAAGTAGGATGGCTTTTTTTTGGGTAAATCCCAGGGTTAATCCATTAGTTCAAAATGAAAAGCAAGATGATCTTTCTATTTATTCTACTGGGTTAATATTTTTGATGAGTTTTAAAATCTTATAGATGAACTTTTTTGGTTTATATATATATATTTTGGCGAGAATTGGGATTTTTTTCAAACCAGGCAAACCAGTTTCCTACAACTTTATCTCAATCGTCATTTCGGTTAGATGAGCCATTTTCGTGTTTTATTGATAAAAATCAAATGTATCATTCTGAAATTTTAGGCGTGAGTCGAAATGGCCGAATTCTGGTACAAACTTGATTTACTGTCCCTAGGCAAAATTTCGAGGAATTGATCATTTTGTCAAGCTTCTGCATTCATGTTCCATCAGATGTCACAGCAGTTGTTTGCGGTGACATCTATCGGAAACTAGACACAATCTGTTTTCCTATAATTGTTCACAGAGGACACTGCAGTGCAAAACATGTCTGGTACCTCTATACGAGCCTCTATATATGCATTTAGATTATTATTCGAAGTCCCTCCTTTTTTACACCTTTTGCTCACAAAACAGCTCACCCCTCACAGAATTTCCCGCCGAATTTTATGTATGGGGCGGGGCATAAAGTATCTTTTGCGCAGAATATGTAAAAAAGGAGGGACTTCAAATGTTAAAACAAATGCATATATAGAGGTACCAGACATGTTTTGTAGTGTCAGGTACTCTATTTTGTAATCTGTGAAAGGGAAATCACAAATCGAGTGGCAACAAAATACATGGCATGTTGAGAGATTGAGCTCGTGAGAGAGAATTTCTCTCTCAAATTTGATTTTTTGGCTCTCTTGGGACTGGTAGTAAAGCAGGTAAAATTGTATGGGAAAAATCATTTTTATTTAATTGTAGCTTGTTTAGCATTAATTTCCGGGAAAAAACTGAACGACAAAGCCCCTGACTTATTTTTTTAGGTTGTCGTTCACTTTTTTGGACCTGAATATGCACCGAAAGCGAATTATTCCCACTTCTTTCAATTTCTATATGGGGATTTTTATTACTTCTTACCAGCGGAACAGCGCCATCTCTGTGGAAAATGGTCGAACAAAATGATTAACTCTGAGAGAGAGAAATTAAATCGATTCGTCAGTTGGCTTGAAACTGCCTTTTTGGACAATCTAACTGAAATTGGGTTCTTTAAGGGTATTGCGGTAAATGCATATTCGTAACCTGCATTAAAAATGGAACCCAAACCCAAAATTTCATCAATTTTGGTACACTGGAACTATTTTAAATAAGTACGATTACATTTGCAAAAATAACCTTATTAGCGCCCCTCGGTGTCACTTTGTATGGGAGCGAGCTGTCAGTTTAGTGTCAAACAGTGAAGTTATTATTTTGCTAAATAATAACTTCACATTCCCCCCCCCCCCCCCTGAATACAAGTAAATTTTTTTTTATCGATTTGTAATATTTTACTTAAAATTTTTTTTTTAAATGCTACGAGCACGAGGAAGAAGTGATCCATCGCCCCGATATCGCCGATTAAACGTAAGTTCCAGAAATCATGTTTTTACACAACCCAAAACTTTAAACGCGTTTTTCTCAAAACGGTGTTTTCCAAATTGGCGGGAAAGATAACTCAAAAAGTTCTCATCCAAATGACTTGAAACCTGGTGCATCTTAAAGGATATAGATTACTCTATGTGAACCATGTGAAGCCATTTTCTACAGTGCCGGTCGATAGAAGCGACGTAAATAAGGACGCCGATGTATTATCTACCAGTGGAAACTAACGATTTTAAATTGGCTCACTACTTGACTAGCCTATTGGTCCCAAGCAAATCGATTAACGTACCCCATTCTAGTCGATATGCTAGTACTACACAATGTTTGTTTTGATTCGCTATAAGTTTGACAGATAAAATGAGGGGTTATTGGTTTTTCCTATGTTTCGAGGGGTGAATCGATTAGCTTGGGACCGAAGAGAGTACCAGAGCTGAGCCAAAAAGTTGAGCACGTTATTTCGGGAGCTTCTAGTCTTAGAGTTACCTCTATGCTACTAGTCTTAGAGTTACCTCTTATGGTATTATCATAGAGGTAACTCTAAGACCAGAAGGTCCCGAAGAAACGAGCTCAACTTTTTGGCTCAGCTCTGGTACTATCTTCGGTCCCAAGCTAATCGATTCACCCCTCGAAACATAGGAAAATCCACGAACCCCTCATTTTATCTGTCAAACTTTCATAGCGAATCAAAACAAACGTAGTGTAAGCATAGAGGTAACTCTAAGACCACTGGGTCCCGAAGAAAATCATTATTATTTTTGGCTCACTCAGTACCAGAACAACGGTCCCAAGCAGTCCCAAGCTATTTCACTCACCCCTGCATGTTCTGCATGAATCCACACACCCCTGATGTTATCTGTCAAACTTTCATAGCGAATCAAAACAAACATAGTGTAGTAATAGAATTTCAACTAGAATAGGGTACGTTAATCGTTTACTTGGGACCAATAGGCTACTAAAGTGGTGAGCCAATTTAAAATCGTTAGTTTCGTATTGATTGTTGGTGTAATACTGGAATTTATACTAGAATGGGGTACGTTAGTCGATTTGCTTGGGACCAATAGGCTGCATTGATGGTGGGTTCTATTCACATCACATCACATCACATCATCTGAAATAGCTTTGTTTTCTGAGCACAGTGATATTTTTTACGAACCCACACACTTTTATCTCGATTTTTAAATAAAGAAAAAACAAGTAACACGTCAAAAACTCAACGATTTTCGGATTTTTTTTGTGAGCAAATGAAACAACGCAAACGTTTGGGGTTTTTGCATTAAATTGCTTAAATCTTCCTATACATTTGAGATTTTTTTCATTGGTGTGTGACCTCTGTGGCTCCTTGGGGTCACATCGGAAGGAGGTCGCCTCCGAGGTATGGTTAAACCGTATCCGATTCGAATACGAAAATTTATTTATTTGCATATTCGTACCCAACCGGGTCGGGTTTCGGATTACAATGCCTGCACCTGACAATCTCTTCTGAATAGCCTATTTAATAAAAGAAGATTTTAATTACTGAAAAAAAACCACCTTAGGAAATAGTTCCGATACTGTTCCGAATTGTTTTGATGGTGTTTTCGGTAACAAATTCAAAATGGAGTTATCTGCAACAATTGTTCTTCTGTTTTTACCAATTGTAAAAAAACATAAAGCAACCATAATCGAAACACGTAAGCGTTGTACAAGTTGTTTACAACTTTTATTCGTAATGTTTTGTAACAGTTCAGTATCGTTGATCAATCGTAACAAAATTTACTTAGCTGGAACGTACCAGAAACTGTAACAGTAGAAAGTAGTGTTTCTTTAATGTTTATTACATTCCATTAACCATGACAAAACTATTTTGTGTAAAGTTAACATAGCTAGTAAGGTGTCAGTAAAGCTTGAACTGTTCTAGAAATGGTATTTTTCTATGCGGGTTTCCCTATTCAATTGATATGTTGGTTTGTGTAGGCGTGGCTTGAATTCATAGAAATCACCGAGAGAAATCATTGCTTACAAAGGCTGTTACACCCTAATTGATCAATTTAGGCTGTGAACCATTTGCCGAGTTAAATTTAACTCGTGGTTAAAAGTGACATTTCGAAAGTTATTTCTTATGTTCAAAAACCCTGCACGGTAAGAAAAAAGTACCCAACGGCCAGTTCACTTTTACTTACTTTTGACTAGTTTGTCTCCTTTTCTCCTTCTAATGTTGTCAAAAACGAAGGAGCAAAACCACCCAATAGGGGTAGTAAAGTGTGGGAACCCAACGTTGAGTATAATCATATTTACCTACTGTTGGGTACAACTAACTTACTTTTGGTTAAAAAGCTAGTGGAAAATTCCATACGAACTGCACACAAGTAAATGAAAATTACTTTGACCCGCTTTACCTACTTTTGGGTTCCTGCACTATAGTGCCGAGATGAGTGAAAAGAACTTAATTTTGGGTACTTTTTTCTAAGCGTGTGTGTTACCGATCGATCGGTTTTCGAGCAGAAATCAGCCACGGTTGTCAAAATTTAACTTCTTGTCTGTCAGAAATAACCACGCTCGAATAGCAGGGTTGATCGATAACTTTTCATCTGTCAAATTTTAACCAAAAGTTAAAATAATCCACGAAATGGTTCAGAGCCTTAAGCGACCCCACACGTTTCAATATATTGACGCAAAGGGGAATTATTGACAATAATATTGATGATGTGAATTCAGAAATATTGTCAATCTCAATGTATTGACGTCAATAAATCAGGCATAACATTTGATAACGGCACAAAAGCATTTGTAAACAAACTTTCTAAGGCCCTTTACACCGCTTATCCAGATTTCCATGCTTGGTAATGGCGGCCTGTTTGTATGAATAAATGTATCCTTCACTGTGCTTTTTGACACTAACTGGAGGGCGTATGTTGTTTCATTTTCTTCTGTTCCTGGGAGAGGGAAAGGGAGGGGTCAAAATCCGAACCTCCAGATAGCACAGTGAAGGATACATTTATTCATATAAACAGACTGCCATTACCGAGCATGGAAAGCTGGATAGTAGCATAGGGGTAACTCTAAGACCACTGGGTTCCGAAGAAAATCATTATTATTTTTGGCTCACTCAGTACCAGAACAACGGGACCAATAGGCTACTAAAGTGGTGAGCCAATTTAAAATCGTTAGTTTCGTATTGATTGTTGATAGTAGTTTACATTTGACTACGGCAAAAATAGTCACTTACTCGTGAGTATTTTCTACCCAAAGTTCAAATGACTCAAATTTGAGAATATCTCATATACTCACTAGTACGAGCACTAGTAGCTTATTGAACGATAGTCATGAGAAAATCGAATCTCTCGTTCCGTTTTTGAAATTAAAAAAAAAAGTGAGAGGGGGATGCAAAACTAAAAAGAACTTAAATTTAGAGTATTTTTTTTCTCTGTGTATGCTTTTGGCGCTACTGTATATGGACGATCAAATGTAAAATACTGTGGTAGCCACAGCTTAGTTATGTCAAAACCTCAGTATTTTCAATGATCCATTTCTGCTCTAGAAACAGGGTGGCCAGACCTACCGATTTATCGGTAGTCCTACCGATTTTCGGGGTGCCTACCGATTCACAGACGAAAGGTTCAAAACTACCGATTTTTCACTTTTCCTACCGAGAATCACAGATTTTTAGATTATAAATAGAAAAGTTGATTTCGACACGCTTAAACCAGAAGAACTGAAGGACAGTGTATTGTTCTAGAGCACAGAGTCATCCCCCCCCCCCCGCTCACAAAAGTTTCAAGTATAGGGAAAGCCTTCTTAAGTCGACCTACCGATAACTACCGATAAAGTTTTGAGAAGCTACCGATAATGAAAAAAATAATCTGGCCACTCTGTCTAGAAATGTCCAAATTCAAATCAAAACAAAAGCATCAGTTTTGCTAAATATTTTGAAATGCAATATTTGCATTAAAACTTTCACATTCTGTTTTTAAAATGATTTTTTTTTCAACTCAGCTTGAAATATGAGTTTAACATGATTCCAGTTTTGTTTTTGCTGTGCTGTTCATTTTTAATAATCGAGCTGGGATTTTGTCGCATTTTTCTAACAATTCCATCTTTGGAAACATTCTTGATCATTGAATAATAGAGTAATTCCTAAAATTGTTCAAGTAATCGTAGTAATTTTGGTAATCTAGAGTAGTAAAATTAATTTCAAAGTAAAGCCTGGTACGCAGCTGAAAAGTAATGACGTTTTTACGTGCTACGGGATAGGACACGGAATGCTAAAGAAATTACTTTCCTTTAGCATTTCTTGACCCAGTACGCAGTTCAAAAGAAATCGATAAAGGAAAGATCGATTAGTTTCGTGATCGATATGAAGGTGGCGCATTCTGAATGCAATTTCATTTTCCTTGCGGAATAATAATGTTGTAAAAATGATGTTTTGGATGCATTTTAACAACATAAAAATGATAATTGTTGATTTTAAAATTAGACGACACCTATGATCTCAAAATTTAGCAAAAGACACCTCCCTATAGCTGTCAAATTTACTTTTAAGAATATTCCTCAAAAATTACTTTTCCGTTTTCTTTTCAGCTGCGTACCAGGCTTAATAAAGTAATTTTAATTAATTGAGAAGTAATCAGAGTAATTTTCGGTAATCTGACCAAAGCAAAATAACGAGGGGTTTCTACCAACGTTAATTACCGGTCAGTGCCAGTCAGATTACCAAAAATTACTCTGATTACTTTTCAATTAATTAAAATAACTTTATTACTTTGAAATAACTTTTATTACTCTCGATTACCGAAATTACTACGATTATTTGAATAATTTTAGGAATTACTTTGGAATTACTCAATTATTCAATGATTAACAATGTTTCCAAATATGGAATTGTTTTAGAAATACGATGAAATCTAAACTCTATTAATAAAAATGAGCTGCACAGCAAAAAACAAAACTGGAATCATGTTAAACTCATATTTCAAACTGAGTAAAAAACGAGGTTAAAAAAATGTTTCATTGAAAAATCTGAATTTGAAAGTTTTACTGTAAATACTGTATTTCTTCTTCTTTCTTTCTTCTTTCCTTTATTTAACGTCGGTCTCTGTTCTGCAATCTAGTGCCAATCACCGACGGACATCGATTGCCATCCATTGACGGCAATCGAATGTGCAGGAAGGCAGCTTCCACACCTGCGTAGGATATCGCACCCATTCAACACACATGGGCCGGGACCAACGGCTTTACTTCCCTTCCGAAGGAATACGTGACCAGAGACTTTTATGCCTCAGAAAAATCTCACCGACCTCGGCTGGGATTGAACCCAGACCCATTGGGGTGAAAAAGCAGTCACGCTTACCACTACACCACCGGCGCCGGCATACTGTATTTCAATATAGCAAGACTTGTCTGTTGCTTTTGTTTTGATTTAGATTTTTACATTTTCGCGCACTGATGTGAATGTCAAAATAATTGACGAGATAATTCTCGATCACTTTTTCGAAAGGACGTATCAGCTTTTGTAAACAATGCATTTGATCGTCGGTTTGGCTTAACTGGTAGCTCGCTCGCGCATACGTCCCTTTGAAAAAGTAATCGAGAATTGGCAATCAAATCTCGATTATCGCGCTAAGGGGTGATGGCAAGGGGAGGGGGGAGGGGGTTATGATTTTGTAAGCAATACATTAGGTAAAGGAAAAAGTTAACGTAAGGGGGGAGGGGGTTAATTTTTCCTCAATTTAGCGTGACATAACGCTTAGATTTGGGTGCATCGAGGGTTGCATAATGTGGCCCCTATTTTTTTTAGATTTTCTTTTTTTAATATCTTAATTCGATTTCTATTAACTAGAATCATAAAATTTAATAGAATAATAAAGAATATGATAATTCCAGAGTTCAAATATTAATTGAATTACTAAAATTACTGTTTTTAATCTTTAAAATTACCAAATTATTTTCCAAGCAGTAGGCATTACTGAAATTACCCATGAATTACCAACAATTATTTTTATTACATTGAAATTACAGAGTAATTCAAAATTCACTAATTATTTTAATAATTTGTGGTAATTTTGGATTACCGATCACCTTACAAGCTTGGTAGAAACCCCTCGCTGAATAATAAGATGAAACAGTCAGGGGAAAAAAACATTTTATTTTAGTGTTCTCTTTCACGGTCCCTTTCATCCAATGAATACCCCCGTATGCAAGGTGTTTTTGTAGTTATGCTGTCCCTCACTGAGGCAAATAGAATTAAGAATTTCATAAGACTCGACTTATGAACGAGACATATGAATTTCATAAGCGCGACTTATGAATTATTTTCGTTTATCATGAGGTAGCTCTTATACGCCTATAACCATATAAATTTGCAAGCGTTGGAAGACGAGTGGTCAACACACAGGTCTCGTAATCTCAACGTCCATGGTTCGGTTCCAGTCTGTCCCATTTTATTATTTTTTTGTCATCATTATTTTTCATAAGGCAAATCAGTGAAATTCATACTGATTTCTTGTGGCTAAAATTCATAAGTGGATCTTATGGAATTCTTACGTCCATTTGCCTCAGTGCTTGATAGAATTGAAACTTTGTGCTTTTTTAATCAAAACAATCACACCCAAAATCAGAGATGTCCCATTTTTTAATTACTCGATTACCAACTAATCAATTATTTTTTGTCCGCTGTGCTATAATTTTTTCACCGATAAGTGCAAGACATGTTTGAAACGATAGGTGATGATCCTCTGGAGAAGTTAATGCTTGTATCGGCATGATATATCCGATAACTAATAGTTTACTTTTCCGTTAATCGATTAATCGATTATTAAGGCCCAAACGCAATGTGGGCGGAAGCGGAACGGAAACGGAAAGTTTGACAGTTGTCACAAATGACATCAAGATGCCTAACCGAAGTTGACTTGATTATAACTAGTTTTCAATCCGACAAGTAGGCTTACTCTGATCGGGCTTTTCCGCTGCCGCTGCCGTTCCGCTTCCGCTGTCATTGCGCTTGGGCCTTTAGAATAAAAATCGGACATCACTAGATAATTGTGAAACGTCATTTCAAATATAAGGAGATATATAATGCAGCCCAGTGGCAGGCGCGTAGGCAACATGTTATACCATGACAGCGGGCCCAGCACAGCAAAATGAACGTTTTGAGCCCGGGACATGCTGCCTACTGTCAAACGCTGCTGTTGGTATAGGCCTTGCCACTGGCCTGATATAATGAGATAAATTTAAATGGACCGGGCTAATCACAAATTACGTTCCCATGGTAACTGAAATAAACACGAGTGTTGACCGAGGTGTTGACGGTTGCCTGACTGACACTGACCGGTATTTAACGCTGGTAGAAACCCCTCGGAGATATGGCTAATCGCTCTTTTTCCTGAAATTATTACATTTTAACCAATATTGCCTAGTTTTCAACGGCCGTGCACTTACTATGAGCTTTTGTTAACCCTAGTCCATTGTAATGTGTGTACTGACTAGAAAGCTCCATAGCAAAACACGCTACAAACCGTTACAAACCAGTTTGTTCGGCCAGTTTTGCGTTTTGCGCTCTCTGTTATTCCACTCAGTGAGAGTGAGGGGTGTTAAATTGGGCAAAACTCTCTCTGTTTACATCGTTCGCAAGCTTCCGTGGCGAGGCGAAAGCGATTCGCATGAACTGTCAAAACAAGTTCGGCATTCGGTGCGCGATACACGTGTTTCACTTTGTGGTTTAAATTCATTCTATTATTTTGGATTTGTTATAATATTCTACGCTATCTTCGTCAGCAATAGGTAAATTATCTAACTGTTTTATTGTGGATGAATAAAGTTTACCAATCAATCGTGGTTTCCAGCGACTAAAAATGGCCACAAGTCTCGCAGCACAGCTGCAGCGTTTGGCTGCACCACAAACATCGCTGCTGTACGACAGCCGCAAGAAGCCCTCGATTCTGTTCGATTCCAACCAAGCAGCCTCCAAGGATCGGGAAGTTATCTACGACATCGGTATCAGCGGACTGCACGAATTGATCCAGTTGAACCCGGTCTTTGCCCTGTTTGAAGATACATTGTTCGACAAAACGTCTATCGATTTGCAGCGGTCTGTTGAAAGCAAGGAACTGAACGAGAAGCTGGATGCCAACATCCGGAAGTTTTTCTTTCACCTGTCACCTTACTTCCTACTGCAGCCGGCTCACAAGTGCCTCGAGTGGTTGATCCGTCGGTTTCACATCCATGAGTTTAACCGGGAAATTTTTGTGATGTTGATTCTTCCATACCATGAAACGTTGATCTTCGTTCGTTGTGTACAAATTTTGAACATTCCCGGCAAGAACGATTCTTTGTTTTGGTTGAATGGGGTCAAGACAAGAGGAAGTGCACTGGCCAAAAAGGCGATCGTCAATCATGCGGTCGGCTATCCGGGGTTTCTGAAGGCGTATGGAGAATTTCTGGTGCAAGCGGTGAAACAATTGGACAACAAAGCCAACGCCCTACAGGCAATGATTGCATTCTACTGCACTACGACCATTGGGGTGCTGGATGCGGTGGGTAAGGTCGATGAAAACGTCGTAACTGCCATCTTGAAGACGATCGTAAGAGGATTGAGCTCGAAAGCGATTGACTTTACTGCCGCCAGCTATATGATCATCGGTCATCTGGTTACGAAGGCACAACTGGCGGAGAAAACGTTGGATCGATTTCTAAGGAAGCTGTGTGCGCTTATTCATCCTAGTTTGGCAGATAATACGGCCATGCTGATGGTGCTAATTATGGATGCGCAGAAAAATCAATTGGATGAATTCTCCGACGTGTTGGTCGCTTCGATTATGGCAGCAAAGTGGCTCCCCCTGGCACTGGCTCGGATTAAAAAGGAAGGCGTAAATATTACGCCACTTTTCCGGGCGATTTTGGAGAAATGCTTGAAGAAAATCTGCAAGCAGGACGTTGAGGTCGGAGCATACGAGAAGTTTTGTGAATGTTTGCTACTAGAGATTACGTTGGATGAACACGAATCGGAAACTATCGTACAGTAAGTATCGCGCAGTTATTGATTCACATTGATAAATGCCAACATTTGTTTCAGGGCGAAACTTCTTTTGCAAACAATTACTTTAACCGCCGAGGAAACATTCCCCTACTTGATTGTGTTATTAATTTGCATGTGTTTAAAGTAATTGTTTACAAAAGTAGCTGCAACTGTTTGAAATGTTGATGAAGAATTAATAAATTTGTGTGTCGTAGGTGCGTGTTGGATTCTTACTTCCAAAAAAGCGGTAAATCGGCGTCGTCTGCCAGCATGGACGATAAATCATCGGAAGTCATCAGCTTGGACTCGGACGACGAGGATTTCGAACGTAAAGATGAGACCGTAACTCGCTGGTATTCGGGATTCCTAAGGCACCTTGAGAATCAATACCCGAATGCATTCGACAACGTCGTAAATCGTATAATTAAAGGGCAAGGGAATTTCTCCCAGGACAAGCGGAATGCACTGAGAAATATTCTGGGATTTTTGGCTCAGGCTTCCTACAGCGAAGACGATACAAATATCTTCGAGAATCTGTTTCACTATGACGTTGACCGCAGAGCGGATGCTGTGCGGTACTTGGTGGCAAACTTTCAGGACATCAATCTGAAAGGCGATGGCAATTGCGAACTGTTGAAAGACAGCGTCAAAGAACGCCTGAATGACGACAATTGGGAAGTGGTCGCGGAAGTTCTCAAGTTGGACAACACGGATTTGATTAAGCTAATCGGCAAGGACGAATTGGTTGAAAAGCTGATCAAAATCAGTCTTAATTGCATGCGAGATCTGAAAAAGTGGGAAGCGGTCACACCGAAAGTGATCGGTCTCCTAACCGATAAGAAGCTCTACCAGGGAACGAACCTGAACAAAATCATCATCGCCTTGTATCCGTTCCTGTTTCCAACGGAGGACGACGAATTAGGTGCCCGCATCGCCCAGCAGGTTTTGGCGTCCGAATTTTCCCGGAAGCACAACATCCTCATGCTTTCCGTGAACAAAATGGAATTCGTGGACTGCGAATCGATTCTGGATACTCTGGAGGCCATGCTCGGGGAAGGACAAAACTTCCACGCCATTCAAGTTTGCTTCAACGTTCTGTTGGTGACTTCATCGCTTCCCCAGGACGCCCCAGTTGGGCTGGCCACCCGTGTGTTCGATTTTGTCATGCGACTTCTGAGTGGCCGCTTCAAGTATGCTCCTTCGTCCAGTTTGAGCTGCTTGAAGCACAATCGGCTTCCGATGGACATTCACGTGATTGCCACTGGATATCTGATCGATCGGGTGCGGTTTACGGTGGAACGACCGAACTATGCGAACCCATCGAGTTCGTTCGGTTTGCAGTTGAAGATATTCATGTTGTTGGTGGAGAAGTATTTCGATATGAAGGAGGAACATGGAGCGGTCAAGAAGGTCTACGGGAATGAGATTAGCAAGTTGTTGAAGTTACTGTATCCGCAGCCGGAGCAGAGAGTGGAGTTTTTGGCTAGCTTCTATACGGCTCATTTGGTGGAGGGCAATGGCACAGCAGTGAGTGTTCAACCGGAGGTGCAAGTTCGAACGTTCCGGCTACTGAATGCCATGTTGACACAGATAGGTGAGTAGTTTTATTTTATTTTGACGTAGGACTACGTCTGTGATTTCTATATGGGGGTACACTTTTTGAAAACCGAAAATAATAC
The DNA here is from genome assembly GCF_037179485.1 of Ochlerotatus camptorhynchus. Taxonomy (NCBI): domain Eukaryota; kingdom Metazoa; phylum Arthropoda; class Insecta; order Diptera; family Culicidae; genus Ochlerotatus; species Ochlerotatus camptorhynchus. Next base: position 1,112,091 of record NW_027040924.1, read on the forward strand.
ATGTAACAAAATTATGAAAGATTTTGAACGTTAATAACTCAGCTGCCCCTGGACCAATTTTAATAATTTTATCACCAATCGATCAAAAATATTCTTACGCATCTGCTAAATCTGAGACTTTATCATTTTTCAAAATGTCACTGTTGGAAATTGCACGAATGGGCAACTGTTGCTATGATAACTAAAATTATCACCGATTGCCTGCGAAAAGCGATTTCCCTAACACAGATTTCAAAGTAGAATTCCATTAGGTCTCACCACACGGTGTTTATTCAATCACCGCGTGGTGAGTGGTGTTGTTCTACAGTACACAACGAAAGGCTTCCCGCAAGCTGCGGCAAGCACCTAGCTATCAAGGCTGCCCTCAACCGCTGATCGCATTCAGTTCCAATCACCGTGTGTGGTGGTGTCCGGCCATCGGCATCAGCAGCAGTGCTTTCGGGCGTGGCGTTGAATATTGTTCTCCAGTACACAACGAGAGGCTGCTTGCAAGCAACGAGCTGCGCCCACATGAGCAGCCATAGAAGGAGGAAGTAGCCGCACCGCTATTGATGGGAATCAGTAGCTCTCTTCGTGAGTCGCTGTGGGGCATCTATGTCAAGCGCGTCATACTATAAAGTATAAACACAAGCTACTGCTGCAGTTAACAAATAAGATTTATTATATAAGACCACGTAGTCCTACGTCATTATTGTGTAGTTTTTTTTTTTATTGCGAGAGAATTTGCGTTTTGAAGGCCTAATTCATGGGACTTGCCGTGGAAACTCCCGCAAGTCCTGTGGAAATGCCATAGAATTACTCATTATTGTGTCCTGAAGTTTACTTAACGAGAATTATCTACAATCGAAAATTAAAATAATGTTGCCTACATACTAATTTAAATGTAGGTATTAACGGAACCTTACCTTCTTAAATATTTTGTCTTTTAAAAATAATTTAAGAATTTAGTTTATTGATGCACTCTAATTCATTCATTTCCATCATGTCTTTGAGTGAACCACTACGGTTGAAACTTGTTCTAGCTTCATTTATGTTCCTCCATGCATCTTTTACTTCCTTATTCCACCTGAATTTTGGCTGAAATCTACTTTTCTGCTTCGCATTCCTCAAAATTTGTTTGGTTTCTTTTCGCAGACTAGCATTTTTCCTTCACCTGAAGCAGACTTTCAAATCCCTTATCAAGAACAACATGTGAAAAGGGCATACAAGCTTTTTGTAAACAAACCTTCTTATGCCCTTTTCTTGACACCAACGCAAACCATCAACTTCACCGGGTAGGGGAAACTTTTTCCCTTTCCGATGATATTTTTGGTTTGTATGGGCGACTCTTGGTTGGTGAGGAAAGTTCCTACAAAGGTTTGTTTACAAAAAGCTCGTATGCCCTTTTCGCATGTGGCTTTTGTTATGAACTTTTTTCGATTTATAAAATAGGGAAAATGGCTCTAATGTTGGCCTATGGATCTAAGATTGGGTCCATCGCTAAAAATCTGCTATTTATCAATTTTATCTAGATGAACGCGTCGACGGTACTAATGGATATTTTTGGTTGCTGTTGAAAATTTATTCAATTGCTGAACTTATGTATGGGCCCAAATTATTTTATTTTTCATTAATTAAATTAATTAAGAGTCATTTTCCTGGCTTCTTTTTCCATAATATGCCAGAGTTCGTTTCATAATGTGTGGTGCTTCATCAGCCAAGGATTTTTCAGCAGCTGGTTTGTCTCCTCGATAAATGCGGAGTTCCAACAACCGATCTGAGAGAGAAAAACAGGTTGTTTTAGTAATTCTGAATGAATGAATAGCTTGGTTGCCGTCGTTCGTGGTCTTCCACATGGATTGTTAGAGGATCTTCCATCAAATCATGAGGTGATGGAATTTCATTCATCATCTGGTTCAGAAGCAGTATGCTACCAATCTATTTCGGATCACGGTCGGTAGACTTTTCTGATGACGAATGAGAAAAATCGGAAAATTTTATACAACCACAATTCTTTGAAGGATACGATGAACGAGGTTCCAGATCGGTATTTATTATCTTATTAATTCAAGGTAGACAAGACTGAGAATATCCTATCTTTTTTTCAGGAGCCTTCGAGTTACGATCAATCGGCAAAATTTCATGACAACATTCGTGTCAAAAACATAATGTTCATGGCACTTAATTTTTTACATAAGGCACAAGCTTACCCAAGGAGGTTTGGAAGACTATGAAAATGTTGAATGCTTTCACGATAGGCGAAACTTTTCCCGAAAGCTTTATCACTTTTACTAATGCTTTCCCAGCTCCGAAAGGATTTGTTTTTGTGTGAATTGTCATGATGGGAATGTCGTCTTCTTGTTCAATAATGACAGCACACTAACAACCTATTTTATTTCAAGATATGAAGCTACTCCACAACCTGAACCTCTATGCCCTGTGGATTGTTTGATCAATTTAAACGGACTTTTTGGTTACTTTTCCCATAGAGCAACAAATCAGATAATCTTTTTTGAAATAGTCCAAAGAAATAGCTGAATACGAGACACCGGTTATTACTGAAGAAATTCGCGATATAAGCCGTTTATGATTTAAACAATCTTTTTTTTTTTCAACAATCATTCGAAAATTTTATCATTTCTTACTATTTATACACAGATGCTTCTAATGAAACTCACTTAGAAACAGAAAATAGTGAATAAACTTATATTTTGGAATCATTAATACATATTTTATGTATTGATAGTAATTAAAACTGGCTTTGTTATAATTCTGATATGATGAGAAACTTTGCACAAACCCCTTTTCACTAATACCTATATCAAATAAATATCAACCATTGATATAATTGTGTTATAACTTTGTTATGCCCTTCTGATCGGGATTAGAGCCATTTCCCCTATTTAACTACATTTGCATAAGAATTAATCAGGGCAGGGTATTCTTCCATATTTTCCAGTAGACTGAATTGATTTTGCGTGTACATCAGATACTGTTCATGTGCTTCCATCGTCGTAAGATTCGTTTTCGCCAAAATGATTTTGAGGTAATTCTGTCGAGCACGCTCAGGGCAATCGACATTCCCCGATTTGTGACCTTCCCTAATAAAATTTGTATTGTTAAAATGCTTAACGACGTGTTCAGAGAATCATCCAAACCATCTGAGGAATAGTTATATCATTTGGGTTATCGTTCGGGTATGGTATTTATGTATTAGGGTTGCTGTCGGCATTGTACATATCTTACTTTTAGGTTGCGTTCCTCATGACTGTTTCCGCACGTTTCACAGCTTCGTTGGGACCGGCAGTTGTTTGTACGATGGTTGTACCATAGAGGTAACTCTAAAACCAGAAGGTCCTGAAGGAAAATCCACGAACCCCTTATTTTATCTGTCAATCTTTCATAGCGAATCAAAACAAACATAGTGTAGTGCTAGAATTTCAACTAGAATTGGGTAGGCTTATAGATTTATTTGAGACGAATAGGCTAGTCAAGTAGTGAGCCAATTTAAAATCGTTAGTTTCCACCGGTGGTTATACCAACAATCAATTTGAAACTTACGATTTTAAATTGGCCCACTGCTTGACTAGCCTATTGGTCCCAAGCAAACGATTAACGTATCCCATTCTAGTCGAAATTCTAGTACTACACTATGTTTGTTTTGATTTGCTATGAAAGTTTGACAGATAAAATGAAGGGTTCGTGGATTTTCCTAAGTTTCGAGGGGTGCATCGATTATCTTGGGACCGAAGATAGTACCAGAGCTGAGCCAAAAAGTTGAGCATGTTTCTTCGGGACCTTTTGGTCTTAGAGTTACCTCTATGGTTATACCTCAGATAGTTCTGACAGAAAACTGCTTTGCTGATGTAGTAGAACATACGCAATTCCGTGGGTAGATTGCTACTCCTAAAAGTGGGGAAATTCTGGTCCTATGCGTACTTGTGCAAACGAGTAACGTTCAGCACCGGCATATTGAATTTGATGTTTTCGGTCTCAATTCTTCGATGATCATTTCCAATGGTAGCCCTGTGACAACGGCAGACACTGTTAGAAGGTTTTTTTGGTATGTACGCCTTGTAGTTCTGTTCTTGTAGTGTCTTGTCTGCCTGAATATGGTTTGCAGTGTAATGTGATTTCATCGATACTAGAATTTTGTCCTAGTTCTTTGTCTTCATCAGGGCCTTTCCCAGGGCAAGCTTATTGATATGTTCATCCTTGCCTGAAGTTAACTCCGATTACTCTGTATGGTCCAGTATCGGTAGCTTCGTATTCATATGTCAACCATTGTTTTCCACTCTGTCCATCAGGTGGGTCTCTGCCACCCGGGTTACTCGAACCCGGCATTACTCCCGTTTTCTCCTTCCCTTCCCCATCAACACTCCAATTAATTCCTCTTTAAACAAACAAAAAACACACTTCTCCGGGTAATGTGCAAATAAAATAACTAGAACTAGTCGAAAAACTCGCAGTGAAAAAACACGTTTTTTTCGTTTTAAGGGCCTTAGGGACTATTTTGAACTTTTTAGGCCATTTGTGCGATTTCAAGGTCATCAGGCATTTTGGCCTTTTTTGACATTCTCACACTCTAAAAAATCTTCACGTCTGATTTAGGTGAAATATCACGTAACAGATCTGTAATTATACAACCTCATATGCTACGTGACGTTAGTAACTTTGACCTGCTTTACACGTCATGTTTACTAAAAATGTTGGTGAAATCGACCGTTTATTCACGTAAACAGTTTTAGCAAAGAAGAATACTAAGATGAAACAGTCGGAAGAAAAACTTGTTATTTTAGTGTCCTCTTTCACGGTCCCTTTCATCCAATAAATACCCCCTGTATGCAAGGTAATTTTGTAGTTTTGCTGCCCTCTCGGTAGAGATGAAATTTTGCGCTCTTTTTTTTATCAAAATAATCACACCAAAACGAGGGGGACGACACATCTAAATCTCTATTCTATTTGCTCAACAAATCTCACACTAGCTAACCAATCTTCGAAAAATCTTCTTTATCTATCTGCACATCTTTTTGCAAGAAATCTTCAGAATCGTCATAAATCTTCTTACTATCTACTCAGCGTCCACGCAGCTAACTACAGCAAAAAACAATTTTTCCTTCATCGTAGATAGAGTCGCCCCCCTCGCACCAAAATGAGAGATGTCCCATTTTTTTAACTACTCGATTAACAACTAATCGATTTTTTTTTTCGCTGTGCTGTCATTTTTCCACCAATGAGAGTGCAGCCTATGTTTGAAACGATGGGTGATTATCCTCTGGAGAAGTTAATGCTTATATCGGCGTGATATAACCGATTACAAATATCCAAGGATGCAATTTGATAAAATTGTAGTTTTTCTCCAGTTCATTGATTTGAAAGGTTCATGCGAGTTAATTTCACGGAGCCGTAAATTGTAGTTTTATCATAATTTTAATATTAGCATAAAATAAAATAGTAATTTAAATTCGCTTTTGTAATGCTAAGGTAAATAGTTTGCTTTGAGTGTAAAGTTAATTTATAAGAAAGTTCTAACAGTTTTTTTTGCACTTCGAAACTTGACGGGTCATACCTCAAACATAGTAGCAGTGACAGTGTCGCATGTCCTAACATCAACTGCCTGCGACTAGTGTTCGAGGGGCCGACAGGGCTGAATACGGGTCAATACTAACAAAACTATAACACTAACATGACCCCGAAACTAACGTTCATCCATTGCACTAATAGTTATAATGTAGTTGTACTTTCCTAATAAGCCATCTATCACAGACAAACAGACATAACTCTCGGTTGGACAGGTTGTTCATCGAATACGCATTTGACGGTCAATTCGGGTGTTTTTGGTTGGTGGTGCCGCCACCTGTGGCGCGCACGGTCGGTTCCCTTGCGTTTGACGTCTGAACGCTAGCGCCATCTGTTCAGCGTACTATCCATCACATGATACTCAACAGATGGCGGTAGTGTTTTAGTGACTATGTTTTGTGGAGAAAAATATTAAATGTGTTATTTCTGTTTGTCTGTGCATCTATGTTTCTTTTTCGTTGTGTGTGTGTGTGTAGGGGGGGGGGGGGGGGGGTGGTTAATGTAACCAACACTAATACCTTTCTTTCTGTTCTTTTATTCGTTTTCTATATCCCTTCACCATCACCCCATATCCCATCATTTTGACGAGAGATGACTTACTTGCATGGTGCATGCCCAAGTCGTACTACAGGATAATATGCTGAGCGTGGTTCTATCACAAATCGATAGAACTGAGGAATAATGAGGTAAATTCTACACTGTATTTTAAAGGAGCCAACTCTTAGCAGGTAATAATAGCAATTAATAATCAAACAACCATAAAAAGGTAAGAATGAATTTATTTATTTTAAATACAGTAATGACCCGATTTTGTCAGACCCTCCGCGCTTCAGATTTTTTTTCTTTCAATAATTTCACATAATCATAAATCTAAATTTTTCTCATTCGTCATTCGTTAAGAGGGATATTTAAAGTATACTTTGGTGCAATAGGTTCAAGAAGATTACTGAAAAAGGGCATGGGTTTTGTAGAACATTGGAAAACATTTCCAAAAAAGGAGGTTGACAAAATCGGGACATTACTGTATTCCATTTACATTTACATGATTTATCACATATTTCCGGAGAGCTTCGAGGTTGGAGCGTAGTTGCTTTTATAGATTGGCACGTCATTTGTCGGTTTCTCGCGGATTGGGTTCAGTCTGGAAAAATTAATAACACAAACAGGTAGAAGAATAGTTCCTCTATGATTTGTTATAGTTTGTTTGCAGGATTGTTCTTTTGTTCGCGGGAGGCCGACGATTGCCGTGTTTGTTTGCAGGGGCGATTGCGCCCAGATCTCGGGGTTCTCCGGATTTATGGTCGTAATCTAATACACACATTTGATCACAATACGAGCCTAAAAGCTGCAGTGACCTAGTGAGCACCATAGCTCGAGTCGTCTGAAAGTATTGTGTATCGCATGGAGAGCCCAACCGAGATTCTAGCCTATTAAGACTGCAGTTGGTCAACTCTCGAAAAAAAAGGATGTAACCGATTACAAATATTTTATTTTTTGGTTCGTTAAACGATTAATCGATTATTCGAATGAAAATCGGCCATTACTAGATGAATGTGAAACGTCATTTCAAATATAAGGACCGTACATAAATAATGATACAATTTGAAAGGGACCAGGACTATTACAAATTACGTCCCCCGGTAACTGGCATAAACACGAGTGCTCACCGGTTGGTTTTAGTATAATTTGTGCTAATAGGTTTTGGGACAAATATTAGACGGTAATTTGATTATTTTACATCAATTAATTTATGTTTATGTGTAGTTAACTGCGCCGTTTCTATTTTTAAAATTTCAGCAGGTGGCATCAACATTTTGAGACTGCTAATAGTTTTTAATATTTTGTAAGAAATAAAAGGCTCATAAACATTTCTATGTCATAATAATCAAGCCGTCAATAATTTGCAATTTTATTGGCAGATATAAGTATTAATTAAAAATCGTGGTCTGTCCAGGATATACAATAGTATTATTACCATAGAGGTAACTCTAAGACTAGTACACACCACATTTGAGATTTAGATTTCAGTGAAACGGATTGCTGGATCATGATCAGCAAAATAATGCTTTGTTGAAAGACAGCAAACGATATTTTTTTCCCGAAAAATACAGCTACCATAAACGGTTTGCTGTACACCCAGTAATGATCTGTCAAACTATTAGCGTCACAGTCGCAAGTACGTACGCACCACCGTCTACATCGGAGGAGGAGGGGGAGAAGGAAATAATTTAAATTATGTTGGTATATACATACACTGGTTATATCTAATAAAATATATATGGCAAAGAGCCAGGTGATCAACAATCTTCCTCAGAAGCTGCATGCTCCTAGTAAGAAAAAAAAATCGATTTACTGAGTCTATTCAGCAAAATGTTGCTAAATGACAGAATTTGGGATTGCTGAAAAAAAAACAGTAAAAATGAAATCTTAAATCTTTACTAATTTTCAGTCAAATGTTGTCATTTTGACAGAAGTTGGAATTGCTGGAAGATACAGCAGCATTATTTTGCTGGAAAGTTTGTTAATCTTTCATCAAGTCTAAAATCAGCAAAATTTTACTGATTTTCAGCGATTTAAATTTGGTGTGTACACACCAAATTGAAGTTTTAAATATCAGTAAAACGGATTGCTGGATCATGATCAGCAATCCAATGCTTTCCTGAAAACAGCAAACGATTTTTTTTTACAGAAAAAAATCAGCTAACATGTACGGGTTTGCTGGACACACAATAAAGAGCTGTCAAACTGTTAGCATCACAGTCGCAAGTATTTTTGCATTCGTACACAGCAAAAAAAAAATTAATATTGATCAATGTAATTCAAGCTGATGTATGAAATAATGATGTAATAGCAAAAAGCAGATACAATATTACATCAATGGATGTAATTTTGTTCGCAAAATCGATGTACATCGTATTTCACAACCGATGGATTGACCTGGTTGCAGCAGTTTGGATCACACAGAGAAATATATTTTAATTTCAACAATATTCTGTATTGAATTCAATAAAAAAAAATCGTTGTCTCCCGGCTAACAATAAATATTGTTGACACAATAATTTTTTTTTATTGAATTCAAAGAAAATAATTTTTATTTTTAAATCATTGATCAAAAATTATTTTCTTTGAAATGGCGAAACAATTTTTAAAACAACAATTTCTGTTTGTTGAATCAAGAATTTGTGTTCTTTGAATCAACAATATTAATTTGTTGGCTCAATAATATATCTTTTTTATTTCTGACGTTTTTTTCCAAAGGTTTAAAAGAACAATTATGCTTTTCAATGTATTTTATGTCATTTAAGTATTTAATACATTAATCTTATTACAATACCTAAAATACAGCAAGCAGTTCGGTATGTGGCTTTCTGCGATACTAGCGAAGTAGCGGCAGTTGGCTGCAACGATGCAAGTTATTCCGTTAGAATAAGAAGACCCTAAAAACGAAAAAAAAGCAAAATTTTAAAAAATATGATGCACAATATGCCAACATTTCTTAACAATAACAATATCCATTAAATTGAATTACCTGAGATTTTCTCCATATTCAACCCGTAGATACATTTGATCCGCTCCACCAAAAATGGGATTGGAGTCAGCTCTTCCACTTCACAACGCTCCATAATCAGCATCACTGTAAAGAAATTAATTATTAAAGCAATTTTCACCAATTACAAAAAAAAAACTACTCACCGATGAAACAGCTGCCCGTGGCGGACAGTACAAATCTGTTGAGAACCTCCACAATTTCAAGCGGACATTTCTTCCACTACTTTTATTTTCGGTTACTGTCACAGAATGGCGGTCAATTTGCTGATTGCGTTTGATTACATTGACAAAATGCATCAACAATTTTTGTTGTTGAATAAACGAAATTTTTTAAATTCAAAAATATGTTGTTTTGAATTTAAAATAAAATATTGTTCATTCTACCATAACCAATTTTTAAAACAAAAATATCGAATTGTTCAGTTCAAAAAAGATTTTTTTTTGTTTCAACTACATGAAATTTCTCTGCGTGATGTAATATTCAACAACTTTTTTGTCTGTGTACATCATCGTCAACACCGCAGGGGGAGGAAGAGGTTAAAACATTTACAAATAAATAAAATTATGTAGGTAGGACACTGGTTATATTAAATAAATTATACATGGAAAAGAGCCTGTCGATTTTGTCTTTATTTTGTATTAACGATCTTTTACAGAAGCTGGAAGTTCCTAGTGAAAACAAATTTGATTCACTGAGTTTAATAGTTTTATCAGCATAATGCTACCGAATGTCAGAATTTTAGATTGTTGAAAAAATCAATAAATAAATATTGCTGAAATCTTTTACTGATTTTCAGTAAAATGTTGTCATTTTGACAGATGTTGGAATTGCTGGAAAAGTCACTAGCATTATTTTGCTGGAACGTTTTCTGACCTTTCATCAAGCCTAAAATCAGCAGAAATTTGCTGATCTTCAGCGATTTAAATTTGGTGTGTAGGTCCCGAAGAAACGTGCTCAACTTTTTGGCTCAGCTCTGGTACTCTCTTCGGTCCCAAGCTAATCGATGCACCCCTCGAAACATAGGAAAATCCACGAACCCCTCATTTTATCTGTCAAACTTTCATAGCGAATCAAAACAAACATAGTGTAGTACTGGAATTTATACTAGAATGGGGTACGTTAGTCGATTTGCTTGGGACCAATAGGCTAGTCAAGTAGTGAGTCAATTTAAATCCCTGTGATTATTATTCTATGGTGCCAAATCTTTACCTCTACTCTTGTGCAGCATGGACAGTGATGTTTCACTGTAGACCTGGCCCCAGGGTTTTCTGTGATTGAAAATGAAAATTAAATGAAATATAATAAGAAGTACTGCCTAATTAGGGCTGTTGTTTCATTCTTGTGAATGATTTATTTTTTTACCAAATCAGCTGATTCAAAACGAAACTAATACAGGCATATTTATAAATGGATATCAATTTCAGTCAACCATTTCCATGACAGTCGTAAATATATCATTGATGAATATATGCACATGCACGTGGAATCTCTTTTGTGGTAACGGAAAAAATATCATAATCGAAAATTGAATAGTGATCCACTTGCGTTACGAGGGGACGGCGGGACGGGGCAATGTCACACCATCTTTACTTGTTCAATAATAGCTCATGTCGCCAGAGGGATTTCTCATTATTTCCGGTGTCTTACTAGCATCAATCATCTAATGTCCCTTTCCATTCTAATCCACAGTCTTCAACCCGAACCCGGACATCCTGACGAACATCCTGCTTGGCCTTACCTCGGAATCTTCGGTCATCCGCGAGTGTGCCCTGAAAACGCTCGAAATCATCGCATCCGGTACTCAGAGCTACCTGGATCCTCCGTACAAATCCTTCCTGAAGAAGCTACTCAAGCGTCGCGAAGAACTGGCCATGGACGGCGAGCAGCTGTCGTTGGTAATGTTCACAATCTTTTCCTACGACAAGAACCACCTGCTGGGAAACGTGCTCGCGGATTTACTCAATAAGAGCACCAGCTCGGACACCGCGGAATATGTGGCCGCTGGTTTGTTGGACATCCTGAAGCTGCTGGACGATGAGGACATCTTTGCAAAGGTTGTCGTTCGAGGGGCTAGAATTCTCAAACAAGCGGAAGATGCAGGAAACTATCTGTTTGATGCGTACGAATCGAAATTGTTGAAGCTGTTGGTGGCGAGAATCAATCCGAACACAACCAGAAATTTGACACGGGTCGATCGGTGTCGGGAGTTTGTTCGAAGTGCGCTAAAGAATCATCGCCCATTACGTTGCTTCGAACAGAAGCACGTTTCGACTTCGATTCTTCTAATTGAGGCCATCAGTGAGGAATTATTTGCGACGTTTTCCGATGAGTATGCGTCGGAGATTCTGCGGTTGGTGGTAGAAGCTGCAACGCTGTCGCAGAATCCGGAAACGAATACTGCTGCGGGGAAGTTGTTCAAGGGTTTGAAAATGGATGTTTCGTTGGTCTTGGATCTGTTGGAACAGATGAAGGTGCCGCACAAGAATCGCAAGGAGAAGGGAAAGGCGAGAGGTCCGTTGATTCCAACGGATTCGGTATTTTCTTCCACTGCGTGGAAGTGTGGCGTGACGTTGATGGAGTTGCTTCAGAACAAAAAGCAGATGATCAGTAAGGAGCTACTGATTCCTAAGCTTTTCGAGGTGTTGAAGTTCTGTTTGGATTTTGAAGAACAATCCGGTGTAGAGTACGTCAAGCAGATGATCCTATCGCTGCTGTTCAACTGTTGTGTTGGTTCGGAGGAATCTTCCGGGAAGGGTTCAACGATTCCAGAGAGTATTTTCAAGGTGGAGTTGATCGTACAGTGTATCCGTGCTACTCAGAATCCGCAAACGCATCACCATGCCTTGCTTTTGTTGGCTCACGTGGCCCATTTGGTACCGGAACAAGTCCTGCACAACATGATGGAGATCTTCACCTTCATGGGATCGTCCATCGTTAGGCACGATGACGTCTACAGTATTCAAATCATTTCGAAGATCATCGAAACAATCATACCGACTTTGGCTATGGAGAAGAAGGCGCCCGGAAAGAAGAAGGAGGAAAAAGTGATTCCAATATTGAAGATATTCTCAGATGTCATTCTGGATGTACCGGAACACCGCAGAGTACCATTGTATACGAAACTGATCCAGACCTTGGGAGCAACCGAACATCTGTGGATGTTCTTGGGTGTGCTGTTGGAATCGGATGTCATGAAAGGAGGCAAGAAGGCGGAGTTGGAATCGGAAGAAAAGACCGGCAGGAAGCGGCATAAAATTGAATTGGAACATTCGGCGACCTTCAGTAAAAGGTTAGAAATAGCGATGAGCATCGCTAGGGAGTTTGAACCGAGCGTGATTATGGAAACATGCAACCATCTTCTTCAGTACGTTATGGAGTTGCCGGTGCATATCGAGACGAAGAAGGACCACATGGAGGTTGACATTACGGATTCGACCATCTTCAGCATCGAAGGTCATACGAATAAGCAATTGAGGCATTATCGGTATTCGACAAGCTTGTTCGTTGGTGAGTTAATCGGTTCCACCCAGGTCAAGAACAAGATTGTCTTGCTGGATGAAAAGGAATCGGATGCCATGAGAGTTCACTACCGGGAGCTGATCGTCAGCAGCTTGGCTTACATTAACGTGGTGGCGAAGGTGGTTGAGAAAGCTCGTAGCGAGAATGATCATCGTGAAACGACATACTGGGAAATTTCGTTGACCAAGTGCTACGAAATATTGGATGGAATAGTTGCGCTTCTCGCTCCGGCGATGTTGATTACCGTTTTCGGAGGTTTGCTCAAGCACCGTTTGATCATCATTCGCCTGAGGGTGATTGACATTTTCAACAAAAAGCTGCACTACAACCCGGACTATTTCGATGAAAGCCATCACCCTCGTTTGCTTGAGCTTCTCGGTCCGTTGCTGGAGTTGGTCAGAGGAATTCTCACCGAAGAAGGTATAGTTGGCAGCCATTCCGGACGGTACAAGGTTGCCCAGGAAGCATACCTGTCATTTAAGTATCTCTCAAAGGTACTAGCTCAGAAGCACCCGGCCGAATTCAAGCAGATCCTCAACGGATTGGTTCAAGAGCTACACGACTACAAGAAGGATCCGAACTCTTCACTGCTGGCTTCCTTGATTCTCTGCATTGGGGAAGTTAGTGTCAACGTCGGAGCGCATTCGATTCCATTCCTACCAAAATACATCCCAATGTTGACCAAATTCATCGGTATGCAAGTACAAAAGGATGAACCTTTCGATATCCTCACCGGTAGCATCGTCACTTCGATCTTGAAGATCGTGGATTCTCTTGCCCGCTTTCTCAGCCCTTATCTTATATCCATAATCGTAGGGATTGCCAAACTACACGCAAAACTTGGTGATAGTGAAGATCTGCGACTATCTAATATATCCACTCGTCTCTCGCAGATTTGGGAGAAACTTGGCGCTCTAATCCCACTACGGCTGCTTATTCCAGCCGTCGAAGAAAGCTACACCCTGGTTGTCAAGGACGGCTCACTGGACGCAATCGGCCCTCTCATGAAGCTCCTGTCCAACTCCTTTAACAGCGTCCAAACCGGCGAGTTCACTTCTCTACAATCAGAACTATCGGACTTTTTCCTGTCCGCGCTCCAATTCCGCTGTGACAATTCATCCAGCGCCAAATTCCTCCCTGAATCGATCGACATCGCCGAAGAACACGTCATCAAAGCATTCGTCGTCCTGATCCTTAAGCTCTCGGAAAGTACCTTCCGCCCGCTCTACTACAAAGTTTTCGAATGGGCCAACCGGGATACTTCGACCAACGATCGTGCCATCACGTTCTTCAATCTGTCCAGTCACGTTGCGGAAGCACTGAAGCACCTGTTTGTCCTGTTCGCCAGTGAATTGATCACAAACGCTGCTAAACTGCTCGACGCCACCAACGCTTCGAAGGTTTCCGACGAAGAAGACATGCTCTTCTCGGTGCCGAAGAAAAATGTCACCCTGATTCGGTACATCCTCCGTACCCTGCTAAGCATCCTAGTTCACGATAACCAAAACTTCATAAACTCGGTCCGATTCGACACGTTGCTGCAGCCGATCGTCGACCAGCTGGAGAATACGATCGTCTTCGAAGACAACGAGATCCGGGGTTTGGTGGTGAACTGCTTGGCACAGATGGCGGTTGCCGTGGCGGACGACACCCTGTGGAGACAACTCAACCATCAAGTGCTCCTCAAGACGCGGAATAATGATCCGGAAATAAGGTAGGCTTCAAAAGTCACTGAATTTGATACATTCTCATTACAATTAACTTCCATCCCATCCAGATTGTTCGCGCTGGAAGCCTGCACGGAGGTGGTTCGTAAGATTGGCGAGAACTATGCTCCGCTGCTGCCGGAAACCATTCCGTTTTTGGCCGAGCTGCTGGAGGACGATAATCAAGCGGTGGAGAAGGCCATCCACAAAACGGTTCGCGAGGTGGAGAAGGTTACCGGTGAACCGTTGGGCAAGTATCTGTAAGCCCTCGGTCAACGATAGTAGGCTTTGCGGAACAGGAAATGTCAGAGGGGAAAAAGTGTTTTCTAAACATTGTGCATAGTTATTAAAAAAAATTTGGTAATAATTAATTCGATGTGGAGTAATCAGCTATGCCGAAAGAAAAGCCTGGAGTGACTATTACGAAGTAGTAAGTGTTTTGGTCATTATAGGTATAGGTATTTATTCAGTTTAAAATTACTCAAACGTAATGTTTCAATTTACGGACGTCCTTGACTCAGTTGGGAAATTGGTCGACTTCCCTGCACTCCAAAAAATCTTCACGTTTAAGCTACGTGAAAAATCACGTAACCCTTTAAACACCCCCACTTCAATCATTTTCACGTGCCGCAGATCAATGTCAAATGGAATTTTGATCAAATTTACGTGATTTTCATGTCGGTTGATACTACGGGAATTTCACGTAAAAAGAATGTGATAAGCATGTACACTCTACAAAGTATACACGTTCAACCTACGTGAAAAATCAAGTAGCTATTTCGATTACTTCAACTTTCATTTTTACATGATGGTAGTAAAATTGACAAACATACCATGTAATGTTCACTGGAGCTGATGATGAAAGTACTTACGTGAAATGGGTTTACGTGATTTACATGTATGAAAAAGTTATTCAATATGGCGTCGGCTTCATTAGACGAAGGGTTGCTCTCAGTTTTGGATTTCCTAACGCTAACACTGCATAAACTAGAAGGTGTTTTTATACTATTTTACATCATTCGAAGACCGCGCCAATAATTGTATTTATTTAGATTTTAGAGGCTGGAATCAATATCATTACTCTGAATAAGACAGCGCAAACAGATATTGCATCAGAATGGTTCTGATCAAATATTTGAGGCAACGAAATGTTCAGTGTTAATTTTTTAATGGCAATAGAGAAATGCTTGACGTTTCATTAAAAAAAATCTAAAAATGTTTAAATATTATTTTCTTGGTATTTTTGGGTCCTGTAAACATTGCTTTCAGATCACGTAAACATTACGTGATAATTCATTTCAATATTAGTAAAAATCACGGAACGTAAACGTAATATAAACCAAAAATGTCAGTAAATATCATTTCAAAATCACGTAAACATTGCGTGAAAATCTATTCCAAGTTAAGTGGAAATCACGTAAAATTTACCGTACTGTTCACGTTGACCACTAAATGGGAATTTTTTTTGGCTGCATGACATTAACGTAAATGTTACGTGAAAAGTAGTATGGACGAAAGCTACCTATGTTTTCACGTAGATCGGACGGGCATATTTTTTGGAGTGTGGACAAAGGCAGTATTATTATATTTGGCATACAGCTACATGCTGTACAATCGCTTAGCTAAGAGCATGCATGAAGTTCCAATTGGAATGTAATATTCAAAGCACATATAATGCTTCCAATTCACACGGCCGTTTAATTTCACTCAGAGAGGGAGGAACTTTACACAGATGAAAAATAATTTTCTTAAAACGTAGGTTATTCAGCGCTGGGTGATCTGTTTTTATAAATTTTTCCTTAATGTGAGTAGATCTTACTCTCTATCTCTGAGTTAGATAGAACGACCGTGCAGTGTTCCAGTCAAGGGTAAAAATCCCTTCTAGAGCAGAGATAAACTTCTCATCCAGCTGTACGCCTATAGAAGCGCATAAAAAAAGCTTTATCCTAGTCTAAAGCTTCAAGTTTCAATCTTGAATGCAAGCTGATTGTGGTATGCAAGATCTTTTATGCTCAAAATACATGAAGAAATTATGTATCTTTTCTACTGACTTGAATTTGCTGCCTGCATTACATACCCGTGTTGAATTCATGTGTTGAATCGGAACCTACCTAACTAATTAAAACCAAAGATTTAAGTAAACTAAAGGAGAAAAATCTATTCAACTCTCTTCATTGATGGCTACCAAGCCTTTGGGATTTTCCTTATTAGAGAGTTGAATAGATTTTTCTCCTTTAGTTTACTTAAATCTTTGGTTTTAATTAGTTAGGTAGGCTCCGATTCAACACATTGTAGTTTCATTTTTATACCTGTGATCTTGACTTTTATACCTACTCTGAAACAAAATCCATTGGCAAAAATACTATATTGCTGGTTTAAATTAAATACCCTCACCAATAGATTTTTGCAGAAAACAATTTCATTTAATTTTACTATTATTTCTATCAAAATTACTATGCATTTTGAGCAAGCATAGTAGTTTTGCTAGAATCATAGTAAATTTGTTAACATTCATGATAAACTAAACTGAATTCATAGTAGATTTAACAGTAATAAGCGTGGTTATATTGATAATTAGTGTTTTCTGCAAAATAGTATTCCTAACTAAGGTCCTTGTTTCAGTGTAGGGGATGAGTACTTAAGGGGGTTAGATTTTGAAAAGTTCTTTAGTGGGAATGACACTGATGAAGACTGCACATTGTAGTCGAAATACGTATCTGTAATAGATACCAAAATTAATTAAGTGGAATTAAATGGAAGATAACCTTTTCTGCTGTTTTACTTTCTTCTGAGGATGTAATCTTTGCTATCAAATTCGTTCGAAGCATTTACCTTTGAGCGGCAGATGACGCGATTGTACCTGTCACAGAGCGTTTGTATGAGGAAATGGAAGAGTTGCCAGTCTTCTTGATATGTTGTCTTCGGAGTAATGCAAGGATATTCATACTCTCTAATATAACCGCTTTCAAAGCTAATTACAGCTCTCATTAAATCGGCATGGCTATTGATTGTGCTACATTACCTGAAATGCTGTTACCCCGAAGATCATCTCAGCGAACACCATTCCTGATTGTTAGAAGAACGATCAACAATCAAAAGAAAGCAGATACTCGTTTGGGGGAGTGACATTCGGGGTAGTGATGCGAATCGTTCTCTTCCAAGTAGGGTTTTCGTTGTTTAATGATGCAAAAATGTGTTTTTGAAAAAAAGGTTAGCCTAAAATTATCGAATCCGTATAAAAAAGTGTCGATAGTATTTTAATTGTTTTTCAGCAATTAATCATGTTTTGTTGTTTTTGACATCATCCACATACAGAGGGCCAGTCACTTTCGAATGTATGGGAATGGTAGGAAACCATTTGGAAATGCATGACTATTTTCAGTTTTTATTCATTATCGTCTTTATGGGCAGTTTTAGATGCACAAAAATTGCACGAGTACATTACTATGGTGATAAGGTAAACACTCGTTTATTTGTTTCCTCCTGTGAAAGCATGTTTCGTCACAAATCGTGGATTTTCTGATATTCTCCATACTGCAAAAATGATTTTCCTACCACTGAAGGGGCGACATCTCTCGGATCTTCAGTATAGCTACTACTCAAATCATATAATTAATTGTTCAGTTGAGTTCTCAAGAACACATATGAATGATTTTTTTTCCTTTGGTTTGTTTTTTTCCGTCGATCTTGTTTTCCGTGCTGAGCACCAATGCTACCGACGTGCCAGGAAGGCAGCTCCCACACCTGGACCCTACCTATCGACCCATCAACTCATGAACCGGGGACCAACGGCTTTACTTCCCATCCGAAGGAAGGCGTGATCAGAGATGTTATGCCTCAGAACATCCCGGCGGCGCCGACTGGGATTGAACCCAGGCCTCCTGGGGTGAGAGGTAATCACGCTTACCACTACACCACCGGCGCCGTTGCACACATATGAATGAGAATAATGAGAACACGGAGAAGATAAAATAAGTACCGTAAAACGAGGTATCTTCGATACTACGGGTAACTTTGATAGTATAATATAAGGAATAAATTTACTCGCTGTGCTTTTTACAAATTAGAAATATTTGTTCCATATTGGGAGATTGCCGTAAAAGCTCGACACAGATGTCGCCACTGCATGATGATGATAATGTTGACAGACTGCATATAAAATTCATGAAAATTAGCATTAAATCATAATTTTCATCAAGCCTGCGTAAAATCCTTCCAATATAACATTCGAATTGAAGAAGAAAATGTTTTCACGATCAGACTGATGTGCATCTCTGACTTTTCCAGATGAACTTTCATGAGATATATTCATTTCATTTCACAGCTCCATCAACGCTGCATCGTACATATGATGTAAACAGAAGTAAATTGCTCAATTACTCAAAATAAAGATGATTTGTCATTTTGTTATCACTTTATAAACCATCGAGCACCATTTTATAGTATGGTGCGTGTTGAGTAAATCAAGTGCCGTTGCGTTTTCTGTCGAAAATTTTGAGTATCAATATGTTTACCTAAAAAAAGACTAAAATGAACATTTATTGAATATTGCCGTCCTATACAACCATTTCTCCATTATCACCAGCATGATACAATCTTTCCTAAGTACATTCACTTAATTTCCACTTTCATCCTAGTGGAAATCGCACATATTCACCATTTTCCGAAAAATGCAGCTGCGCAGGAGGTAAGCTCTACCTGTGGGTGCAAACTTGTTATGCATAATTTTCCATGAAAATATCTCCGATCCATACCGAAATAATAACAGTTAGTATGCAAACACGTTTTCTCACACGATTCAAGCAAAAGTTTCCACCGGAAATTATTAGTTTTTCTTTATGTACCGATTTGCCCCAAAAATCGTCTGTTTTACTTGGAGAATTTGGAAACCATCCTCCTTCTAGTAGTTCTCACTTCGAAATATAGGTGGCGAAAGCTTGGAAAAGTTTCACTGCAAGACGCCAATTCGCGTTGACGGCACCGTCGAAAAATTTTCTCTTCCAGCAAATATAGACAGTTTCTTATGAGAATTTTCGGTGGAGTGAATGGATAGTACAAAGTTCGCCATGTTTCACGCACAGTCTGACGTTTGCTTATGGATTTTCTCATAGGAGTAAAGAGCTACAGAGTCGCCGTCAACGCCAATAGAGATTTTCACGTCCGGTATGTGAGAGTGTGTTAGTGAATATCCGAGGAAAATACATAACAAATCGATGTCAAACTCATTTTGACAGATCTACTTTCATACATTTTTTAGGTTAGCAAGAGGAAAATAATAAACAACTTTACATGGCGTTGCTCCCGCTAGTGTGCGTGCGTTAAACGTCACTAATCTCTATTGTAGCTGAGGGTATTGCTGTTTATATCGTATATAGTTTGTATTAGAAATACTCAGAGGGAGAGATGGGCGGAGAAAACAAAATACAATTCGGCAGCAGGGACTTGTATCTAAATTTTCTTGCAACCCTTGCTAAAACTTAGCATTTCACACAACTTTTACTTTTGATTCGATTTACGTGTAAATTAATAATTAATTGCATCGCAATATTTTGCTCATTTTTTGGTGCCATTAACTAACCAACTAAGATCAATTAATCAATAGAGCTAGAATATTGCTTTTGATTCCAAAAACTAGTTGAATTTGAGAAGCACACGAAACATAAAGGTGCTTGAATTTCTGTTCGATTGTAATATTCTTAAATTTAATCTAGTAAGAATAAGAAATCCTCAGAAAAAAATCTAATGGGAATGTTCGTTTGGCTCAGATTTTGACAATTCATTTGGCTCAAAACATTATCTCCGCTCATCTCTCCTTCTAGTATTTCTAGTTTTTAAATAGTATGTGTTACATATTTTACAAAAATATTAAAAAATAACATTTTCGTGTTTTTTGCCTTTTTGAAAAAGCACTCAAGCCATCACTTTTGAAATGTATTTCCGATACAGCCATCACAAATTCAATGTTGTATTCTTATTGCTGATGAAGTTTTCTAATTATATACTCACTCGAAGTTTCATATGTAATGAATTAAATTGTTTGAGTTTCACCAATTTTTTCTACATTCATCGATAATCATCAAAGTAACCCCACAGACAAAAAGACATAACACTCGCAAGTTGTTCATCGAATAAGCATTTAACGGTCTATTTAAAAGTATCGTAGTTGGCAGTACCGCCACCTGTGGCGCGCATAGTCATTTCCCTTGTGTTTGACGTTTACCTTACCCACCACAGTGTACTCAACAGATGGCGGTAATGTTTTAGCGAGGATGTTTTATAGTGAGAAATATTCAATGTGTTATGTCTGTTTGTCTGTGGTAACCTCAAATCAAAAAAATGAAGCTCGGTCACAAATCTAAAAAAAAATAGTGCAAATTCTTTAAATTGCGTTCAACATATTACCGAGGGGGACGACTCTATCTACGATGCAGAAAATATTGTGTTTTGCTGTGGCTAGCTGCGCGTACGCTGAGTAGATAGCAAGAAGATTTATCACGATTTTGAAGATTTCCTGCAAAAAAATGATGCGCGATGCAAGTAGATGCGAGAAATGAAAGAAGATTTTTCGAAGATTTATTCACTAGTGTGAGATTTTTGAGCATCTAGAATCGAGATTTAGGTGTGTCGCCCCCCTCGCATATTACTAACAAATTAACTCTTGGATCTTCAGTACTTGTTTTGAAAACATAAAATTTGAAAAATATTCATTGCAGTATAAAAAATATTTACAATATACTTAAAAAAAAACTATCAATGTTACCCCTTTTTACGGTACTTAATATTTAATCGAAGACAACAAATCAAATGCTTTGAACGAATTTGATAGCAAAGATTACACCCCCAGAAGAAGGATTTGTTTATTTGCTCATTTATCTATGCGTTGCTTCCACCTTCACTCAAGCGCAGCGCCATTGTATATCAATGAGCTGGATTACCGAGGTGAAGCAATCGGTTTAGTTGTGTGAGTAAAACCCCTGTACGATACAAGCAATTAGTGACGTCACTACTTGCGTTTACGTTGATTTTTTGGTTTACTAATACAACAATATTTCACGATCTGCTTCACCTCTCTCTGTACCTCATTGATTGTATATGTCGCTTGGGTTCTGGCAAAGTTGCCAGTCTTCTTGATTTGTTGTCTTCGATTAAATGGTAGATTGGCAAATATGATACGGACCGAACAGTTGTGGATATGTGATAGGTGATGCTACCATGGGAAATGAGGGTTAAGTTTTTACGAAAATAGGCCTGCTGTCAATGTACCAGTCTGCACTGATGCCCCATATAACGCTCACTTTTGTAAATAAGGGCATACTTACACAATTAAACCCTTAACATCCATTAATTAATTAATTAATTTATCTTTATTAGGGAGGCTTTCAGCCTTGGGCTGGTTCGCCTCCAATTCCTTAACATCCATTGGTTAATATTACTTTTGCTGAAATATGTCGTACTGCTGAGAAAAACCCTCCCCTTGGCTAGTTTTTAACCTGGACGTTGGTGGTCGGGCATAATCTTATGCTTCATAGTGGAGCGTTGGAGACAGTTGGTTTAGGTCCGGCATCGTTGGCTCATTCCGTGGCAGAATAGCGTCATGAGCATGCGATGAGGATTACTGAGCTTCCCCTCTCTGATGAACCACTGCATGAGAAAACCAAAGATCAAGTCTAGCAGTGATAGTATCACACTTGTTACTCCTTTGATTGATAGCCGCTTCGTAGTACGCTTACGTTTAGGCACTGACGTTGGGTGCGATACTGGCGGGTTTTGCCGCAAATCACTCTTATTTTATTTATTTTTACACAGATTGATTTATTTGGGTTTGCACGGGAATTATACTATTGAAATATTTCAGAAAGTGCCCAACAGTGCTCCTTCTATTTGCGTGACAAGCTTTCGTTGTTGTTACTCAGGGAACAATGTTAAACACCATTTTTGTATTGTAACTAATCTTATACGTGCTTCATTTTGATTTGGGATAAATGTTTGAACTATGGCTCGGGATTTCCACTGTGGCGTGCTTCTATTGTGACATACCCATACGTATTTTTGTGGTGCGACATAGTGGAAGCGTATGAGCATAGTTGGAGCATATACCCAATATAATTTAAAAATCAGCTAGGAAACTAACTTCAAAGTGAAGCATTTTAGTCACTTGAAGGTGTCACCTGGAACGAACTAATATATAATAAATATAGGTATAGAGGTAACTCTAAGACTAGAAGGTCCCGAAATAACGTGCTCAACTTTTTGGCTCAGCTCTGGTACTCTCTTCGGTCCCAAGCTAATCGATTCACCCCTCGAAACATAGGAAAATCCACTAGTCCCTCATTTTATCTGTCAAACTTTCATAGCGAATCAAAACAAACATTGTGTAGTACTAGAATTTCGTATAGAATGGGGTACGTTAATCGTTTGCTTGGGACCAATAGGCTAGTCAAGTAGTGAATCAATTTAAAATCTTTAGTTTCGTATTGATTGTTGATATAGGTCAAAGTCAAAAACAACTTGAAACACGTTAAATTTTAGATTACATGCACAAGTGCAGGTACTTAATAAAGCATGGGTTATAATTGGTTAGATAGATTAGAGATTTCAATTATATATTAAATAAGGCTAATGAGATATCATAATCATCAAATGAGCTTAAATAAGAAAATTTATACAGCCTAATAACATTAAGTAGGTTAACAAAAGAGTTAGGATGCCCCCCGCATCCACTTAGGGAGGCAACTAGCTTTTAAAGCAACTGGCAACTAGCCTTTTCATATATTGTCTGTTTATTTTGATGATTGCTTTAAAATATCAATTTGGTATATATGTGAAAGGATGAATCAGTGGGAGATGGATTTTCGGTTTCTTTACAGTTTGCAGCACAAATCTAGTACTATGTGTCATTTCCTCAAACCCCCCAAAATTGACCTCCCATGGCGTTCAAGTGGTCCACATAGACTAAAGAGTGATACGGTCAAAATTTGGTCAATATCAACTTGACGTATTTCTTTCAATTTTGCATTTAAAAAACCTGAACACCCCTCATTTTGAAGGTGTGTGTGTGTAGAATGTTGCTCCTATTTTGATTTTGGAATTCACTCTTCAGTTGTCAAAATGCCGTCCAAGCAAGAAGAGCAGCGTATCAAAATTTTGCTCGCGCATCGCGAAAATCCGAGCTACTCGCACGCAAAGTTGGCAAAATCGCTAAAAGTTGCCAAATCAACCGTTACAAATGTAATTAAAGTGTTTGGGGAACGTTTGTCGACAGCCAGGAAGTCTGAATCGGGGGGAAATCGAAAACCGGAAGCCGCTGAGATGACAAAGAGAGTTGCCGGTAGTTTCAAGCGAAACCCTAACCTCTCTCTCCGAGATGCCGCAAATAAGCTGGGTGTATCGTCTACAACCGTGCATCGAGCCAAAAAACGAGCCGGACTATCGACTTACAAGAAGGTAGTGACTCCAAATCGCGATGATAAACAAAATACGACGGCCAAAGCGCGATCCCGGAGGCTGTACACGACGATGCTGACGAAGTTTGACTGCGTGGTAATGGACGACGAAACCTACGTCAAAGCCGACTACAAGCAGCTTCCGGGACAGGAGTTTTATACGGCAAAAGGAAGGGGAAAGGTAGCAGATGTTTTCAAGCACATGAAACTGTCAAAGTTCGCAAAGAAATATCTGGTTTGGCAAGCCATCTGTACCTGTGGCTTGAAAAGCAGCATTTTCATAGCTTCCGGGATTGTCAACCAAGAAATTTACGTGAAAGAGTGTTTGAATAAACGTCTGCTGCCTTTCCTGAAGAAACACGGTTGTTCCGTACTGTTTTGGCCGGATTTGGCATCTTGCCATTACGGTAAAAAGGCCATGGAGTGGTACGCCGCCAACAACGTGCAAGTGGTTCCCAAGGACAAGAACCCTCCCAACACGCCAGAGCTCCGCCCAATTGAGAAATACTGGGCTATTGTCAAGCGGAACCTAAAGAAGACCAAAAAAACTGCTAAGGGCGAGCAGCAGTTCAAGGCAAACTGGCTTTCTGCGGCGAAGAAGGTGGACAAGGTGGCTGTATAAAATCTGATGGCAGGGGTCAAGCGTAAGGCCCGGCAATTCGGATTTGGAAAAGCGGAAGCCTAACTGAATATTTTTCCTGAATTTTATACTAATTGAACTTGAAAAAGACATTTAATTTGATTTTTTAAATAAACGATTTCACCGATTTACACGCGTTTTCCCTTGACCAAATTTTGACCGTATCACCCTTTATTCAGCCATTACCCGTCTTTTATCCTCGGCTTTGGTTTAACTTGCGCTCCCAGTGCCCCAGCAATCGCTGCAAAATGAAAATGAAAGCCAAAAGTACTTGAAGCACGTAAAATTTTAGTTTACAAGCATGGGTTATGATTGTGTAGGTAGATTAGAGATTTCCATTATTTATTAAATAAGACTAAATAATCATCAAATGAACTACAATACGAAAATTCAGCAATTCAATTAACATAAGATATAAGACGCGGAGGGTCCGCTTAGGGAGGCAACTAGCCTTTAAAGTTGTATAATAAATCTTCCTATATTTGTTAATTACAGGCATTGTGAATAAGTGAAGTTTTAGGAAAGATGTTTTAAATATGTTGATAGGTTTGAAATAAGAATTAGAATTGTTGTGCTTTAGTTTCCGGTAAGGTATGATGTATCAACTAAACCCCTTTGAGCAATTTTTCAAAAATCACGCAAACCAATTCCACTTTCGGAAAGTTGATAGTTGCCCCTATCCGATGTTATTGGTTTGCGTGAGCGTACTTTGGTTCTCGTGTAAAGGGCCTTAGAATGTTTGTTTACAAATGCTTTTGTGCCGTTATCAAATGTTATGCCTGAATTGTCTACGCGGGGGAGCCCCTAATACGAAACACAGAAAAGTTATTTATGCAAAACAACCCCCCCCCCCCACTGACGATCACTTTTTTCCGGGAAATAATTTTTAAGCACACTAAAAGTAAGTAAAAAATAAGTACAATTCCGTTTATTCCGGCTGCCCAGACAGCCACAACTTCCAATTTGAGAAAAAAAAATTCTCATGGCATGTATTTTAATGTTATTCTGTTGGTGATTTACCACTTTGGCTGTAAAGATATCTGGTACCTCTATAAATGCAATTAGATTAACATCCGAAGTCCATCCTTTTTTACATATTCTGCACAAAAGATACTTTCTGCTCCGCCCATTCATAAAAAAAACGGCCGGAAATCCTGTCAGGGGCGTGGCTTAGAAAGTATTTTTTGTGCAAAATATGTAAAGAAGGAGGGACACCGGATGTTAACCTTAATGCATATACCGTGCATCATAGAGAAAGAAGCGCGTGGAGAAGGTGAAACAGTAGATGTATCTCTTAAAGGATGTGAATAATCACTGAGAATATTTTTAATATAGTAGTTTGCGGTAGTACACTATAACTCTCAAAAATAATTACAGTAAATATTCACTTCCGCTAATAGATATACGTACCATTTCAAATTACTCCGGTGTACCTTAACAATGATGCTTACTATCAAAACATTGAACAGGTGGAACACCTGTATAAGAGCTTTTGCTTTGACTTTGAAATTTAAAAACTGAATATTCTATTTTGCATCATTCTATGAACGTTAACTACATAATGATGATGCATGATAATTTTATGTTAGGGTTGTTCTCCAAATTGGAGAACAAAAAAGTGCAAACCCCGTATGATCGTCATACTCCTTCCTCCCCTACTTTGCTGACATATGAACCAACATTTTGTTCAATATTTAAGGTTCCGTCTTCGGATAGGGAAAAAACAGCCTGTTGCGTTATCATAAAATGCAACCACAAACAAACAGACATAACTCATTGAATATTATTCACTGTAAAACATCGTCGCTAAAACATTACCGCCATCTGTTGAGTACACTGTGGTGGGCACTACGCTGAACAGATGGTGGTAGTGTGTAAACGTCAAACGCAAGGGAATTGATTATGCACACCACAGGGGGTGTTACTACCGACTACTATACTTTTAAATTGTCCGTAAAATGCTTGTTCGATGAACAACTTGCTAGTGTTAAGTCTGTTTGTCTGTGATGCAACCTTCACTCTCTTCTCTGCTTCAGAGAACTAATTTTAAACTGAAAAAAAAACTGTTTTTTGGGAATTGTTTTTGTTTGGTAATGAGGTGCAAATCAACAAAAAAAATATATAGCGAAATAGTGTCAGTTCCTCTTGTAGTCGATATCGATGTCGAATTTAGTGCACATTGATCACAGCAAAATAACTCAGCATTAATCAACCTAATGTAGTTATGTAGGGAAAATTCTCAACCATTACATTAAATTTAAATACATTATCTCATGCGTAAGATGAACGGTGGTATGATTATGCTAACATGAACACTTGATGGATATGAGCTAAGCACATTTCGTAACTTTTGGTATTAGCCAATTCCAATTTTTATGTTAATTCAGCTGCACACGAGCCGTATCGTTCCGGGCGTTGACTCGCCATCATCATCTTCACTCGGTACAAACAAGATCTTACTGAGTACGAAAGCATTTGTCACTCCTGGGATGCCTCTTTGACTGCTGCACGCGATACCAACTAATTGTCGCACATTTTTCACTCCAACTTCCTCATCTGTATCACGTCGATTTATTCAGTCAAATAGAAAAACAGCACGTTAGATAAATTGCTCTTGAGATTGAGATGCTAATGGAAACGAGATAACAGTCCTATTTGCTTAACCATATCCAGTCCGTCGGTATGCCGTGTAGGGAGTCGGGGTTTACCTTTATCTACTGTTTACACACCCCGAAGAGAGATAAATCTGCAGACTTTTTTGTTTGTTTCGTCTAAGAATTGTGGCTCGTTTAGATGTGCATTGAGTTGCTTTATCTACCCACCTGAGGGGCGGAACAAGGATAGATGAAGCGAAACAGCGATTTGTCGCTTTCAGAAGTTCCCATGAGTAAAAACCACGTGTTGCAATTCAGCAACTATCAACTCAGCAAAACTTTGGATCAATTGTTTCATGGTAGGTACAGAGAAGGTTTGAAAATAATTGTTCTACGACTACGAGTCTTCTCTGTTTACCCGCCGTTATTGTTTGGATGCAGGGCACTAAGCATGGACCAACGGAGGATGATGGCTGAAGTAATAAAACAGAGGATGATGAAAGGATGACGTGTAAAGTAGTTATAAAAGTGGACGTGGAGAGTATCCAACAACCCACCAGTGTACAAGGTTAAACACCGGAGGTAAAGTTTGTTTTGTGCTACGAGGGGTGAGATCTTATGCAGTACCGGTACTCATTGCAGAACCGTAAGATCCCTCGGCTATTATCGCAGTCACTCGTTTAGATAAAAGACAATGACTCGTCTAATGGTTCACGTACTGTTGTTGGTTGCTAGGATGAAACTTTGATGATCTCTTTAGTTTAGTTTTGATCATCGTATCGTGTCGTTCGCCGAGTTCGTGTTATGGTTGGTTCCTTCCTGTTGATTAGTTTTCAGTTCAATCGAATTATCTAAAAAATAAAGGGTAAATAGGCCTAATGAAAAAACTTTTCTAGTCATGAAGCGGTACGTCGTTTGATAGTGCGATTCTCTGAGGTCAGGTCCGGGTCACAAACAAAATTTTCATCCAATCGGTAGTGTTTTTCTTCAATCTGGCCGTGGTGGTAGTGAAGGTGAACGGCAGCCTTTTCTCCGAAGCCCCTCGACTCATTACTTATGCGGTCTAGTATTTAAATATTTATTGCTGTTTTGTAATTTATGGTTCGTAAAAACCCTACCGTAGAGTCTGTGCTCCCTGATAGTAGTGAATGAGAGTGTAGCCGAAAAGGTCACACCAAGCGACAAGGAGTAAAGTAAACTGAAGGAAACCACCAACGCCACCACCTCCGTTCCGCTTGTCCCTGCTAGGCTTTATCGTCTTGACGAGTCCTAGGTCCTTGGATCGCATAGGGCAATCACGCGGGTTCGACGAGAACGAGAAGCCTCTTGGCCGTGAAAATAATACGACGTCGTCCACGTCGGTCGTGGGAAAGCTACCGGCCGACGCGCTTGGGACGCAGGAAATTTTGCCATCCACCGGGAACCAGAATCTGGCGAAACATGGACAAAGACAAGGAAAAGTCGCTGATTATGTAAGTTTGTTGTGCGCCGTGGCACTCATAATTATCCCTAAGGTAGAGCAGGTAGGAAGGTTGGCTAGTCGTAAATAAGCAAACTTTAATTAATTGCTTCTATTTAGTCGATGAGTGGTT
Source organism: Ochlerotatus camptorhynchus (assembly GCF_037179485.1). Lineage (NCBI taxonomy): Eukaryota > Metazoa > Arthropoda > Insecta > Diptera > Culicidae > Ochlerotatus > Ochlerotatus camptorhynchus. Next base: position 1,140,694 of record NW_027040924.1, read on the forward strand.
AACTGGAGAGGATCGTAGGAATATTAATCCCCGGGTTGATGCGGGAATTTTCTGTTTATTGGAGGCGTTGGTTAATATCATGCGGGGGTCGAAGCATGTACGAAATTGTACATTTTCACGCAGTAGGTGTCTGCCATTGTGTTTGCTCATGAAAAGTATTCTTTGTATACCTTACTACGTGTTTTTACTCTTTATTTGTTCCAAATTCAAAATAAATTACATTCAATTTTATCTAGGAAATATTATAAGTTCAGTTTTGGAAGCGTTTGGAGAAATCTCCATTTTTTTGTAAATAAGAAGAGAAAGTTCCTAAACTGCAAATAACACGACTTCTTCCTTTAGTGGAAATGCCTGTGTTATCAGTGAACAAATATTAGTGGCAAATCTGAAGCAAATCAGGGAGGTCCGAAGTGAAAATGTTATACAATATAGGCCCAATAATGCTCCCTTGAGGAACTCCTGCTCTAACAGGTAGTCGTTCAGATTTGGAATTTGGATAATTTACCTGCAGAGTTCTGTCAGTTAAGTCATTTTGAACTAATTTCATAAGAATGGAAAATTGAACTTTTTCAATTTAGCAATCAAACCTTCATTCCAAACACTGTCGAATGCTTTTTCTTTGTCTAGAAGAGCAACTTCAGTTGAGCAGCCTTCAGATTTCTTTGAGCGAATTAAATTGGCAACTCTTAAGAGTTGATGAGTAGGTGAATCACCGACGTCGGTGGTTGAATGCCCATGGCGAAATCCAAACTGCTCATCTGCAAAAATTGAGCTTGTATTGATGTGAATTCTATTCAAAATTATCATTTCAGAAAGTTTACTTATTGAAGAAAGCAAACTTATTGGACGGTAGCTAGAAGCAACTGGATTTTTATCCGGCTTCAACATTGGAACAACTTTTGCATTTTTCCGTTTATCAGGAAAGTATGCCAAATGAAAACATCTGTTAAATAATTTCATCAAGGCAAGGTACTCTCTAGCAGTTTTTTTTATGATGATATAAAAAAATTACATCATCACCTGGAGTTTTCAGATTTTGAACTTTTTCAGTAATAGATCTTAATTCGTCCGAATCATTCCCTTAGGAATCATCAACCATATTTTCCCGAGTGAAAATATTCAGATAATCCTGAGCAATCTGATTATCAATAGAACTAATAAGACCCAAACTGAAATTTTGGGAACCCTTGAATTGCTTAGCAAGTTTCTGGGCTTCTTTTCGAGTTTGTTATCAAAAGGCTTCCACCTTCTTTAAGCGCTGGAGTAGGCTTTTGTGAGCTTCCAAGAAGTTTTGGAACTTGGGTTTAATTTCGAAACATTATTTTCAAAAGTTTTGTTCTCAGGGCAGATAATCACTTTTTAATTTGTTTTTGCACATCCCGTTAGATAACTTTCAAGGCAGGATCGCGTGTTCTTTGATATTGCCTCCTACGGACATTTTTCAGACGGTTCAAGAGCCGAAGATCGGCGTCTTTTATAATTGAATCGAGTTTAATCTCGCATTTTGGTACTGAGGCAGCTCTTGCTTCCACTATAGAAGCAGCCAGAGATTCAAGAGCATGATTAATTTCATCTTTTGGATCAAAGCTATACCCAACAAACATTTTCAGCTTTATTTATAAGCCAACTTTTTCAGCATTCTGCTTTAAAGTAGCAGAAAACAAGCTGCAGATACAGCTACAAGCAGAAGTTAGCAAAAAAGTTTTGGAGAGCGTTTACTCAACTTTTTCATAACCACTATTCAATTTGTCAGTCGTACTGAATAACAGCAGCCAATAAACGCTAATGTCACTTCTATGCAAATATTAATCAACTTTCAACTTGTAGCTGCAAAACTTACTTACTTACTTAAGGGTCCTGTGCACCACCAGCGGTGCAAAGGGCCAACGTGAAAGACGTTGGTCCTGGGTGGCTGCTCGCTTTTGCCTTGACCTGGGCCCAGGTCAGATTCCTATCGACTTGCTTAATTTCTTTATTGAGGCTCCGCCGCCATGAGCCCCTGGGTCTGCCTCTGCTGCGATGTCCTGCCGGATTCCAATCCAGCGCTTGCTTGCAGATTTCGTTTCCGCCCCGTCGAAGTGTGTGGCCGACCCACCTCCACTTTCGCTCTCGAATTTCTGTTGCTATCGGCTTCTGATGACATCGACGATGGAGCTTGGCATTCGAGATCCAGTTGTGAGGCCAACAGGCACGAACGGTTAATGAACACCTGCAGCTTTTGAGTGTTCTCCGCTGATACACACCACGTCTCGCTGGCGTATAACAACACAGAATTCACGTTCGAGTTGAAAATTCGGATTTTGGTGCGTTGACTTATCTGGTTGGATGTCCATACGTTTTGTAAACTCGCAAAGGCAGCCCTAGCCTTCTTGATTCGTGCACCTTTGTCGCTCTTGGTCCCGCAATCCGACGCTATTTGGCTGCCAAGATATTGGAAACTTTCGACCTTCTTCACTGCTTGCCCCGCTACCGTAAAGTTGGAAGGGTTGCCCGTGTTGATATCCAACGATTTGGTCTTGTTGACGTTGATGGTGAGACCCGCCGCAGAGGATTGTTCGGCTAGGGCATGGAGCTTACTCTACATATCAGAGCGTCGTTGTGCTAGTAGAGCAACATCATCAGCCAAATCGAAGTCGTTGAGATGCTCCATGGTGATAGGCTGCCAAAGCAGCCCATGGTTCGGTACACGGTCAATTGCACCTACCATGATCTCGTCGATTACGATGAGAAACAGTAGCGGTGATAGTATACATCCTTGTCTCACACCAGCGACTACCCGGACAGGGTCAGACAAGGCTCCGTTATGCAGAACTCTGCACGTGAAAGCCTCATACTGCGCTTCGATGAGGTTGACGATTTTATCCGGGACTCCCTGGCGTCTTAGGGCGCCCCACAGATTCTCGTGATTGAGTCGGTCGTAAGTTTTTTTTTCGTAGTCAATGAATACCAAATAAAGGGACTCTTGGAATTCATTGACCTGCTCCAGGATGATGCGGAGCGTGACAATATGGTCCACACAAGATCTTCCGGCACGGAATCCTGCCTGCTGCCGTCGGAGAGTCGTGTCGATCTTCTCCTGTATCTGATTCAGGATAACTTTGCACAGAACTTTGAGAACAGTACACAGTAACATGATGCCTCGCCAATTGTCGCACACAGTTAGATCCTCCTTCTTTGGGACCTTCACTAAGATGCCCTGCATCCAGTCGACCGGAAAAGTCGCGGTGTCCCAGATATTACAGAATAGTTGATGTAACATTTGTGCGGATATCATGGGGTCAGCTTTGAGCATCTCTGCTGATATGATATTGACCCCTGGAGCCTTGTTGGATTTCATGCTTCGGATAGCTGCTTCAATCTCTTTCAGTGATGGGGCCTCGGAATTGACGAGAGTAATGTGCCGCACCCTAGGCGGATCATGCGGAGATGTTGATGGCTGGTTGGCCGTCGAAACTTGAAGAAGTTGTTCGAAGTGCTCAAACCAGCGTTTCAGCTGGTCAGTGGGGTCGGTAAGCAATTGTCCAGTCGTGTCCTTCACTGGCATCCTCGGGTTCATCCTTGCTCCACTCCAGTAGCTGCAAAACAAAGCTAATAACGAGAATACATTTCTCATTAGATAGCTTCTACACAACCAACCACTCTTGCTGAATAACATAAACATCAAAAGTGCTTTTTCAACAACTACACAACCTGTACTCAGCTAATAAACTGTGCTAGCACTACTTTGAAAGCATTTTTAAAGTCACCTCCCAAGCAACATTGCTAGTTTTATCGAGGTTTAAAAGCATTCTACAAGTCTAAATCATTGTCTACAGAACCCTCATAAAACCAGAAATGTTACTTGAGTCTAGACCTGTGCAGTTTTACAGCTTTTACTCCGCTTCTTTACAAAGCTGAACTAACTAATTGAGGAAGGTGATTTATGTGCACTACTATAAAGCCTCTACCCAGCGATCTTGTTGTAGAAAGTCATGTAGATGTGTTTACGTCAGTTCAAAGTGTTGGCGTAGCGAAGTTGGTAGTGTCAAGGTTTGCCAATGCGGTCGTCTCGAGTTCGATTCCAGGTTTTCGGTGCCAGGGTAATAATTTGGTGGTGTTTGTGCTTATAACTAATTTCGAATAATTTGATTCGCAGTAAAATAAATTCAATAAATCCTCCCATCATATAAAAAGCAAACAATATTTAACCCGGCTTCAACATCAAGCTGTGCGAATCATGGCGAATTCATCATTCGACATCATTCGACAAACATTCATTGTTGTTTTCATTGAGGTATTACTCAGGGAACAACGTTAAACACCATTTTTGTACATGGTATTGTAACTAATCTTATATGTGCTTCATTTTGATTTGGGATAAGTGTTTGAACTATGGCTCGGGATTTCCACTGTGGTGTGCTTCTATTGTGACATATCCATATGTATTTTTGTAGTGCGACATAGTGGAAACGTGAGAGCGTTATTGGAACATTTACCCTATACAATATAAACATTAAAATTAGCTAGGAAACTTACTTCAAAGTGAAGCATTTTAGTCACTTTAAGGTGTCACCTGGGACGAACAAAGATATAATTAATATATGTCAAAGCCAGAAGTACTCGAAACACGTTAAATTTTAGTTTAAAAGCATGATATATGATTATGTAGGTAGATTAGAGATTTCAGTTATTTATTAAATAAGACTAAATAATCATCAAATGAACTTCAATAAGATAATTCAGAAAGTCAATTAACATAAGAGATAGGACGTGGGGGTACGCTTAGGGAGGCAACTGGCCTTTAGAGTTGTATAATAAATCTTCCTATTTAGTATATTTGTCAATTACAGGCAATGTCAATAGCAGTCATATCTTCAATCAGGCGCTTACGAATAAGTGAAGTGTTAGGATAGTTGTGTTAAACATGTTGATAGGTTTGAAATAAGAATTAGGATTGTTGTGCTTTAGTTTTCGGTAAGGTATGATGCGTCAACTAAACCTTTTAGAGCCAATTTTCAAAAAACAAATTGGCCATCCCCTTGGCTAGTTTTTAACCTGGATGTTGGTGGGCGGGCCTAACCTTATACACTAAGATTTTTTTACAGGAGTCAGTATTTTTTTACTGGGTTTTTGAATTACTGAAAAAGTCGGTAAAAATTCAAATGACCGTTATCCGTAAGGAATCAATGAAATCGACCAATTTTATTTTCTATCGTTAAATGGGGTTAACATAACTAAGTATGTACAAGTTCAGATCAAATTTTCTCATTAATAAATTTTCAACAATTTTTTAAACTTTTACCGAACAGTTCCGCAATTCAAAAACTCAGTAAACCGTACTGACTCGATTAGTGTGTATGCTTCATAGTGGATCGTTGGAGACGGTTGGTTTAGGTCCGGCATCGTTGGCTCATGCCGTGGCAGAATAGCGTCATGAGCATGCGATGAGGATTACTGAGCTTCCTCTCTCTGATGAACCATTGCACGAGAGAACCAAAGTTCTAGCCTGAAGTGATAGTAAGGGAAATGTATGTAGTGTCGGCCTAGGTGTCCCTGATTTGGGCCCATACATAAATTCAGCAATCGACTAAATTTTCAATAGCAACCAAAAATATACATCTTATACACATACAATCTTAGATCCATGGGCTGACATTGGAGCCATTTCCCCTATCACGCTTGTTACTCATTTGTTTGAGAGTGTGTTTATAACTAATTGCGAATAATTTGATTCGCAGTAAAATAAATTCAATAAATCCTCCCATCATATAAAAAGCAAACAATATTTAACTCGGCTTCAACATCAAGCTGTGTAGTGATTATTGGATAATCGAGAAATGGTTAGAATAAGCTTGAAAGGCGCTCACACACAACTAAACAGCAGAATAACAGCTGTATAAAAGTGTAAATAGATAGGCAATAAGAGCTTGCCACAACCATGCCAACAGCCATAAGAAGCTGACTAAGTTCGCCAGATTTGCATGTATAGAGGTTGAGTAAAGGCCAGGCATGGAAAATCATTTACATTCATTTCATAAATTCATTTACATTTATTTGCCCCTAACTTTATTCATCAACAGAATTCCGCAAAATGATGTATGGAGCTTTTGTAGGTTTTGTTATTAGCTACAACTTTTGCCAGTAACCCAAATCTGTATCTGTATGTCTTATGCATCACGAATTAGAGCGGGCAGAACTCGTTACTGTTTTTCAGTGAATGTAAACTGAAAAACAGTAGTGGATTCTGTTGGCTCTGGTTCGTCATGCATAAGAGATACGGATTTAGATTTTTAACAAATATTGTTGTTAATAACAAAACCTACAAAAGCTCTATACATCATTTTGCGGAATTCTGTTGATGAAAAAAGTTAGGGGCAAATTAATGCAAATGATTTTCCATGCCTGGTAAAGGCTACCTCATATCGGATAGCATTTGAATACAAATTGTGGCTGTATAAATGAAATGAGCAAAGCGTTTACATTGTGAAAATTGTTAGTTGGGTATTCCATAAATGTTCGATATTACTTCCAATCAGCTTTATGGTTATTGAAAGTAGAGCAGTTGGATTGGAAATTATTTCTTCGGGTATTTAAAAAGTTACGGGAAGATGTTCAGAACCGAAGTCAGCATGGGTAACTAATTGGCTACAAAGTTGACAAGAATCAGTTAAGATCAAATCGATAGTTGACGGATTTCTTGCTGAAGAAAAGCATGTTGCAAGCACTTGCAGAACAATCACCAAACAGCATATTACCATTGAAATTGCTTTGAACATTATTCCATGAGCGGTGTTTTGCAATAAAATCACCAATAGTTGAGAATTTAGACCTACGACGGGTAAGATTCTGAAGGTCACCGTTTTTTTTCCTTGATTTGTTTTCCGTGCTGGGTACCAATGCTACCGACGCCAGGAAGGCAGTTTCCAAACCTGGATCCTACCTATCGACCCATCAACTCATGAACCGAGGAAGGCGTGATCAGAGATGTTATGCCTCAAAGCATCCCGGCGGCGCCAACTGGGATTGAACCCAGGCCTGCTAAGGTGAGAGGTAATACCGCTCACCACTACACCATCGGCGCCGCTAGAAAGTCACCGTTGAGAATTTTTTTGCTGGCCTTCGCATTGGAATGGCAAATAGGCAGCTATAAACGTAAGTTTTCCAAATTTTTTTTTTCGACAGGAACTCCCAAAGTTTCAAAAACTTGATTGCAAATGAAGAAATAATTTGATGTTTGATTCTTCTATGAACAATGATGGCAACGCCACCACAGGCTCCATCAAGACGATCATTAAGGTAAATGAAATAATTTGCGTCCCTTTTAACCTTATGGTCAGCTTAAATGAACGTTTCAATTAAACGACGATATGCACGTTATAAACTCTCAAAAAGTTTAATAGCTCGTCCTCTTTATAATCATTAGCGCTATAAGGCGCTTATGCAATTCATCAAACCTTTTCATGTTCATATATTTGCATTGAAAAATCGGATTTATCCAGCGTGATTTGGACTGTATATTATAGAAAAAAAACTCTGGTATCTAATGGTGTGCTTCTTTTCATTTTTATAAAAAACGCATTTTTACGAAAAATAAAATCAATATGGTGGCTAACTTCAACCTTTTTGATCAAACCAAATGAAAGCCCTAATTTTTCCCTTTACCACGCTTTATAAACTTTAGTGGTTTTCTTGATTATTTTTAATGATATACTGTTTTGAATGAAACGAGATTACGCAAAAAAATGTCATTTTTGAAAAATGTTTGAATCCCTAGTTACCGAGGGGTCCATCAATTTGACTTTAACCGACCGTTTTTATCATGATTCATAACTAAATCTGCGGAACGAGTACAACAAAATTGATTTGTGATAATCTCCTGCAGAAAGTAGACTGGGTTCTGTCAACAATATGCGAAATTTTTGTTTGAAAAATCATTTAAATTACCAATAAAATACACTCAACCGGGAAATATAAGATTCTACTACATATTTGCAAGAAAAGTAGCGAAATTTGCAATATTTCGCGACATGAACAGATTTTGTAATGTGGTGGAAACTGCAAAATCACATGAAGGAAAGGGTGGAACTGCAATTTATTTGAAGGGTTTCAAGTGGACGTGGAATTTGGCAGCCAAACAACTGGGAACAGGGCTCGTGTAAAAATGATGGGCCGTTTACCAAAAATATCCATTAGAACCGTCCCAATGACGCGTTCATCCAGATAAAATTGATAAATAGAAGATTTTTAGCGATGGGCCCAATCCTAGATCCATAGGTCAACATTAGAGCCATTTCCCCAATATAATAAATCCAACCTCACAGTTAGAGAAATTTGTTGTGACTGAAGTACAATTCAAAACATGATAACCTGAACATCCCACTCCAGCACACCTGCATCTTTTCATCAAAGTGTATTCGGTTAAATCCATTGTTTACAAATGCAATTACGCCCCTTTGAAATGTTGGCACTGAATTTAATCAAGTTTGTTCACATTCTTGTTTCACCAGAGTATGCTTTATGGGAATTTTAACCCAGCTGGGTCATCCAAACTGGGTTGGCATTTAAGCTTTCTTCACTGAGTCAGCTGATTTATGCTGTTTAGCTTACAGTTAATAATGTGCTATGAAAAAGGGCTGTTCAATTCTATACTTGATAATACTTGGCTTCTGAATGTTTGGCTCCCGTTTGACAGTTCACATTGGTCCCCAGTTGACAAGCATATATTGTGTGAGTCCGCAGTACTCAGGTAAAATCATTTGCATCACTCCACCTAAGGGTCGGTTGACATGTTACGGAACACAAAAAATAGCAAATAGAAAGATTTTTTTTGGAACTCTTCATAGGATTTTTCCCAATTTTTCTCAAGATTTTCCTATTTAGAAATTCTTAACATTTTTTTCATTCATATTCCCATTGTTTTCTAGATTTCTTCTTCACAGTTTAATGCCATGGAATTTCGATCAGCGTGCTTTGGAATTATCATGAAAATGTCCATGGTATCTTCAAATCTTCTTGAAGTTCTCCTCAAAATCACCCTAAAATTAGTCCCTTAAAACCATCTGAGCAGTTCCAAAACGAAATAAAAATGAATTTTATAAATTGATCTTCTCCGATTTTGTATATTTTTTTATATCTTTATTAAGAAGACTTTCAGCCTTGGGCTGGTTCGTCTCCGGCTTCTCCGATTTGTAAGAAATGTTGCGTAATTATTTGTTATGGGCAATGATTCACATTTTTGCTGAAATTCGGCCATTTTGGATCATGCGCACTATTCAAAATGGCGTCCTTGAAATTTGAAAATAAATATGACACTGAAACGGCATTTCTGAACTAAATGACGTCAGAAACAAAGTTGTGGAGAAAATCCTGGTTTTATTTAAAATTATACAAAAAATGTTTTTTTTTAAATTTATTTTAAGAAAAAAATTTAAAAAAAAATGTTTAGAACATAAATATCTCAAAATGTCCTTGCCTGATTTTTTAAATTATTAAAAAAAAAGCTTGGAATGTTTGGATTTTCAAAACCATGAACAATTTAAATTTATTCATGATAGTTTTAGTAGGATAATAAGTACCTTATTACGTTGTTTTTCCTTCTAATTCTACTGCTATTGTAGTATTGTATTACTTTCTCTAATTCACTTTCTCTTTTATTAATTCACTTTCACTATTTACTTTCTCTATCGCTTTTTAAAAAACCATAGCAGATACGTATTTTACTACTTGCAAACTTCTTCAGACACCAGTCATAGACTTATAACTGATGTTGGGTCGGCTAGCTACCGGGTAATCAGAGCACTTTTCTTTAAATGCATTTATTCGTCACTTTCTGTTTAAATTTGAGGAAAATCTAAGAGCAAGAACTTAAGGAAAATTTTGGAATTGGAACGCTTGTTTGAATATTTTTTCACAAAAAAATAATTAAAAATTTCTCAATAATTATTTTTTTAGAATAAATTACATGCAAAAGTTTTTAACAAACAAATTAAAATATGCAAATTTTCAAGTGTCCTAGGTTTCAATATATCAAAGTGTCCAAGTGTCCTCCTCTTGACACATTTCAACGACGAAATTCTCCACGTTAAGGACGGGCATCTCCCTTCGCACTGCCTCGAACCTTGGACAGTCGAAGACCACATGCTCAGTATCGAAGACAAAACACTGGCGAGAAGATGCCTCTTGCTACTGCTGGGACCAGAGTTGTTCGGCATAATTCTAGCTATCGCGCTGATGGCCTTCGATGCCTTCTCACAGGCATATTCGACTTGGCTGTTGAAGTTCAGCCTGCTCCCCGATGGTGATTTCTGCCCGCTGTATCGCTTTACAGTTACTGACCAATAGCACTTCCGTTTTGTGGTTAGCTATCTGCAGTTTCGCTTCTTGCATCCAGTTACCAATCATGTCGATCGCTTCGGTTGACAACATTTCCACCTCTTCCAGCGTCTCGCCTGTTACCATCAAGACGACGTCGTCCACAAAACCAACGATCTCAACTCCTTTGGGCAGCTTCAGCGTTAGCACGCCGTTGTACATCCTGTTCCAGAGCGTTGGACTAAGAATGGAGCTTTGTGTAATTCCCGCTGTGATCCTAATCGATCTCTGTCCGATGTTTGTCTCGTAGACCAGAACCCGGTTCTGGAAATAACTCATCAGGATCACGGCGCAATATCGATCTCCTCTCCGCTTCTGTTTGGACGCCAGCTCTCGCGTCCACTGTCCGAATTTCGTTCACCGTCGATCTCCCCTTTCGGAATTCGAACTGCCTCTCCGACAATCCATGCTCACTCTCCGTGAATTTCGTCAGCCTGTTTAGGATGATCCTCTCCAAGAGTTTTCCGAGTGTATCCAGCAGGCATATAGGCCTATACGATGCTGGATCCCCCGATGGTTTTCCTGGTTTCGGCAGCAACACTAGCTTCTGTATCTTCCACCTGTCAGGGAAGTGACCCTCGTCCAGGCATTTCTGCAGCACCATACTGAACATGTCCGGGGACGCCTGGATCGCCACTTTCAACGCTACGTTGGGGATTCCATCCGGATCGGGAGCTTTCTTCACTTTCAATCCTTTCGCCACTGCTACGAGTTCCTCGTTGAGGACTTCGATGTTATCTCCCTCTCCGTACGGTGTAGGTGGCCAGGTCGTTGGGTCGTGCTTCAGGAAAAGTCCTTCCACGATTACTTTCAGGTTCTCTGGGCACATTTCAGCAGGCATCATTTGACCTCTGATCTTCGACAGCACGACTCGGTATGCGTCGCCCCAGGGGTTTGCATCAGCGTCTCGACACAGTTCCTTAAAACAGTTTGACTTGCTCTGCTTTATCTCTCGTTATCCTCTCTGTCTACTTCTGTTCTTGCTCTCTGAACACGTCTTCTGGCTCTGAGACAACTAGCGCGGAGGGTGCTAAGCGCCTCGTTCCACCAGTAAACGATGAGATGTTTCGGTGAACATTTTAAGCATGTTATATCTGCTTATCTGTGATCATACCTTCACTATCGCTACTCCGGGTAATCCGCGAAAGTGCTTGCATTTTTCTCAGGCACTTTTGATCTAACTGCAATCACTCTCTCATACTCGAAATGTGCCACGACCAAATTGGCACAACGACGTCCTATACGCTCTCTGACCAAAGCGCAGGGCTATCTCAAATTTATACTATTAGCATAGCATAGCATAGCATAGCATAGCATATGCGACTGCACAAATCGTGGGGGGGCTGTATAATGGTCAACCAATACGTTTTGCAGAAAAAATCGTGTGTTGCGGTGAAAAAACACTTGGGATTAGTGGTTTTTTCCACACATCAAAATTTGCAAAACAAGCATCGCATTATGCACCTGGCCACATCCTTACAATCGCAGAGGATTGGAAGGGAAATATAGTTCAACATCTACTTAAGAAGGAGCAGGGAACCCATACTACCTTCATAGATGACTCGGGAGGGAACATTTGTGTTAATAGGGAGTGGAATATATTTGAGAATCTCTATTCGGCCATATAAAGTAAATATTATGTGAAAATGGGAATACAATTAAATAAATACAAAAGGAAATATCTCATTAAAATTATATCATCAATAGAACGATTAGAAAACCCAGCACCTCAGACGCAGGCATCAAGTGCTTCTGCTCACAAACACAGCAGAAAAAGAAAATATGCACGATCGCTCATAGAATCGTACAACGCGTAAATAAACTAAAATTTAAAACTATCACTCGCGATGCCTCAAATTTCTGGTCCGGGAACACAAGCGAAGAAAAAAAAACAACGCAGATAGCGACATCTCTTCGGATCTTGCAAACATGATGAATCACGTTTTCTTTCTCGATTCTTAAACTTCCCAGAAAGCTAGAAAACCGCCGATCACACACGTACAACCGTCCGGGAGGCAGAGTGCCAGCACTAATCAGGTAAATGCAGCCGAAAACGATGGAAGCGAACGCACAAAACAGAGAGCAAACTTAAAACATAACCGTATCCGAAGGGGTTCGAAACTGAAGTCGGCTATCTCAAATTTATACTATTTTATCGAAATTCGGGTCTGATTCGATAAATTCGCCTGAAAAAATGTTTTCGAACCATTTATTCGGTTTTTCGTTGGTAACCGAAGAGATTCGGTAGAAAATTAAACCGAGTTCGGAAATATTTTCTAAGTGCGTATAGTAAAACAATGTCTTTATGAATATCAATTATTATGAGGGCCACCCTAATGTTTACAACCAACAAAAGAAGGGACTTTTCAAGCAGAAAAACTTCACCAATGTCAACAAACATCTATGTAAATATTACAGCAAAACCACTAAGGACCACTATGCATTGATACACGTAACTATAGCAAGTATCCCTCCTCTCCTCATTAAAGTTTTACAAAATGTAATATTTTTCTACACTCTCCCCTCCTCCTATTGCGTTACGTAATTTGTGAACATAGTCTAATCGAGACCACATCAACCTCCAACCCTTCCCCCCTCCCCCTCCAGAGAACGAGAACGAGAACGAGAATACACTGTAACAGCAGGTTGCATATCTCGCATTATTTCCGAAACAAAAAAGTTTTTCACTTATTTTCACTTCATGAAATCGTCCCGTGAAGGATTCACGAGCGTAAACTCTCCTGTTCCCAACACCCAACAATCGCAAACGAACGAACGAACGAACGAACGAATGAATGGCTGAATGTCGGTGCCGACCGAACTTTTCCCACTGCCTTCGACCACCAACCGTCTCCACCGTTGTCGCTGATGGCGTACACGCAGTGAAATGTGAGGCTTCGTGGGTAACCACCGAAGATGGCAAAAACAAAGTGAGTGAAATTTAATTGAGATTTCCCAAAGAATTTTACGCTGCTTTGAAATTGAATATTTTATGCGTCGCTGTTTTTTTTTGTTTCACAACAAAAAAAAAAACTGAAGAAAGTATGGAACCGCACGAAACATGAGGCAAGCCAGCGATGATGGAACATTCCCGGTTTCCACGAACCCATGGAAACGGAATCAAAATAATGACTTTAACTCAACTATTTGCAACCACGCGGGAAATCCAGCACTTTGCTTTCCTTTGAGTGACGGAACAGCTTTTAGGTCAATCGTGTAAGTTGAAAACAGGAGTTGCAGCCAAGGCACGACGAGGAGTTTCATGTTTGCATCAGAAGCAGTTAAAGTTATTCCAATGACGACGACGACGATCGCTAGAAAGCAAAAGTTTACGAGTTCATTTGTTTTAAAACCACTCGGGCTTAGCCGTGCTCACTTTTGCAACTGTTGAAGCACGCGAATGTGGTGAATTGTTGAAGCCTCGTGCAATTATGGGAATGTTTACTCTAATTGCATGCAGTGCGCTGTTTACTGACAAACATGTAGGTGCCTTATAATCACAAACCGGGTGGATGCAAGTCGAGCAGGAATAGGTTCCCATAGAATTGCGATTAGTTGGACACCTTGGACAGGTCTGGGCGTGAAGTTGAACTGGTTATTTGCTGGCAATTACTATTATGGGAAATTGTGAGTGATTGCACGCCATGACGATGAATATCCCATAATGTATTGTGTCATGTAATCATCGATGTAAACTTACACTGCTTCAACCCATGGGGATTAATTCACTGAAAAAAAAAACACATATCCATTAGAAAGGGAAACATTCGTGCCAGACTGAGCTTTTTGATTTAGAGCTGCTCAACCACCATAATAAATTATCAAAATGTGTTTTCTGTTTTAACAGCATCACCGATATTCAAAATTTCACCCCCACAACGCCCCTAAGCAAAATTTGCTCTTCGCCCGTTTTCACAAATGTGGCCATGTGAATGTTGTTGACATATCCATTAAAAGTTCCATCATCCAACGTTTCTTCTATTTACGTTATGCATTCCACATCGACTAATGATGCCGAAAAGCTAAAGCCAGGGATAACCATAAAACTCATTAATTTCAGCGACATGCTGGCCCTGGTCCCGAAGAAATGTAATCCGTTGACAAAGCTTAGTTGTAAATTATTACCCCTCCGTATCCAAACACATACCATATCCCGCAACTGCAGCTGCAATCCTCCCGTGCCTTTATGATATTTCATGTCATGTTGGAATATTACATATCCCCACACAAAGCGCAAGAGGAAAAATCATGAAACGATCCCTTTGACAGCTAGCTAGTAGCAGACCTACGTCAAGGGGCACAAAGGCATCATCAGCCGCAGAAGCGACCGCAGAAGCGAATTGGAAACTCCGATACATAAAACGGCCAACACGACAGTAACCGATGCCACTAAAAGTCAACCAATTTTTCACCCTATTCCATATCGAATATCCACTCTCTACTGTGGCAGTGAAGCCATGCACCCGGCGTGCACTCGGAACAAATTGATTACACTTTCATAAATTCGCTATCGCCCAAGACGCAAACAGCGAAAGAAAATGCACCCGGTCACGAATCAGCCTTGAATGAGCATGCATTTGTTCGCTGGTGGGTGGAAGGACCTGGGGCAAGGCGAATTCCAGAATGTGTCCCACTTGCCCGAAGCGAAACATGCTATCCAATCCCAGGAATCCCATTTTACAATGTATGACGTTTTTCCACCGCTTTCCCTGAGCTAAACGACCGACGATGGACGGGGGACGGAAGGACGAGCATTTCAGAGCTGGAAAAACGTTTTCAACCAGCAGAACGAGCGGAAAAAAGGTTGGCACTGGAGCCATTTCAGCTCATCAGCATACTCACATCATTCGGTGCCTGGGTGCTGGTGTGCTAGTAGTGCTCTGCCATTTCTTAAAAGGTTTATAGTTTTCAACCCATTTTACCACCTCTCTTTTCTTCGGACAGCATCCATATCAGTTCTAGAAGCGAGTAGTATAGAACCAGAGCACGCTGACAAACGTTTAAAGTTTGTGTCTGACGGAAGGGAAATCGGAGGATGGAATGACAATAAGTTGATTGAGGGAGATCTTGAAGTTGCACATTTTTCTCTGACCGCAGGCCACTTTAACAGCTGGAACTTTTCTTTTATTTGCCATTGAATTTTTCTAATTCTTTCGTGATAAGGTGTGTCATCTGAGAATTTCAAGTCCCCGGCAAGGTGACAGATAACCTTAGTTTCACGTACCCACTTGCAAATAGTAGATGTCGCCACACAACATAAACAAAGAGATTGTCCTTCACCGCCGCAATGGCATTTCTCTATGGAAATCCAACTTTTTGTTTCTACATGTGTGGATGTCAAACAACAAGCAAGAATGCTATATGATAAGAGCGAATTTATTATTGGTGAAATGAATTAATCCAAACAAATTGAAACGGATTGATGGGGGTTCATTTTCTTATATAATCAAATGGCAAGAAAAATACTTTGCTGTCTTCTATTTTATTTTCCTCTTGAATATAATCAGCGTACAAATTTCTTTTTTTTTTAACATAGTGGTGAGATAAAGGCTTTCCATATAAAGGGTGATACGGTCAAAATTTGGTCAAGGGAAAACGCGTGTAAATCGGTGAAATCGTTTATTTAAAAAATCAAATTAAATTTCTTTTTCAAGTTCAATTAGTATAAAATTCAGGAAAAATATTCAGTTAGGCTTCCGCTTTTCCAAATCCGAATTACCGGGCCTTACGCTTGACCCCTGCCATCAGATTTTGTACAGCCACCTTGTCCACCTTCTTCGCCGCAGAAAGCCAGTTTGCCTTGAACTGCTGCTCGCCCTTAGCAGTTTTTTTGGTCTTCTTTAGGTTCCGATTGACAATAGCCCAGTATTTCTCAATTGGGCGGAGCTCTGGCGTGTTGGGAGGGTTCTTGTCCTTGGGAACCACCTGCACGTTGTTGGCGGCGTACCACTCCATGGCCTTTTTACCGTAAGGCAGCAGACGTTTATTCAAACACTCTTTCACGTAAATTTCTTGGTTGACAGTCCCGGAAGCTATGAAAATGCTGCTTTTCAAGCCACAGGTACAGATGGCTTGCCAAACCAGATATTTCTTTGCGAACTTTGACAGTTTCATGTGCTTGAAAACATCTGCTACCTTTCCCCTTCCTTTTGCCGTATAAAACTCCTGTCCCGGAAGCTGCTTGTAGTCGGCTTTGACGTAGGTTTCGTCGTCCATTACCACGCAGTCAAACTTCGTCAGCATCGTCGTGTACAGCCTCCGGGATCGCGCTTTGGCCGTCGTATTTTGTTTATCATCGCGATTTGGAGTCACTACCTTCTTGTAAGTCGATAGTCCGGCTCGTTTTTTGGCTCGATGCACGGTTGTAGACGATACACCCAGCTTATTTGCGGCATCTCGGAGAGAGAGGTTAGGGTTTCGCTTGAAACTACCGGCAACTCTCTTTGTCGTCTCAGCGGCTTCCGGTTTTCGATTTCCCCCCGATCCAGACTTCCTGGCTGTCGACAAACGTTCCCCAAACACTTTAATTACATTTGTAACGGTTGATTTGGCAACTTTTAGCGATTTTGCCAACTTTGCGTGCGAGTAGCTTGGATTTTCGCGATGCGCGAGCAAAATTTTGATACGCTGCTCTTCTTGCTTGGACGGCATTTTGACAACTGAAGAGTGAATTCCAAAATCAAAATAGGAGCAACATTCTACACACACACACACACCTTCAAAATGAGGGGTGTTCAGGTTTTTTAAATGCAAAATTGAAAGAAATACGTCAAGTTGATATTGACCAAATTTTGACCGTATCACCCTTTAAATAAACAAAAGTTTACGTTCCCGTGTTTCTCTATTCATGTGTTCTTGTGTTCTTGTTCATTCTTCTGATGTGCAAAACTTCGGAAAGTAAATTGAAAATACTCAATAATCACCACAAATATTTCAACGTTGGAACATATTACGAACGGCTTAAAAATAGAATCCTAATGAGCATGTATGCAGGATGCAGTAAACAATCATCGCAATATCTTGATAAATCAAATAAGGGTCTCACAAAAAATATAGTGAGCTTCTAAAATGAATAAATTAAAGTGATTATTTTTTGTTACATCCGTCCGTATCATTAACGTAATTCCTCACCAAACTTGAAGTCTCAAGAAGCAGATGAGTCCATAAATGTGTATGCTCAATTATTAAGTTACACAGTGATGAGCATAGTGACAATGACAATACAAATACCATGAAGAGCGCTGAAAATGTAGTGATCATATAAGTCAAGTGATTGTTAATCAGAATTTTCTAGAATATTATCTGAAATTGAGCTCTGATGATTTTTGCACATAAGTAATGGTCGCAGATCCGTTGTAGCAAGATATTTAAAATTTAGGCAAATTGAACAATATATCACACATTTAGCTTAAATTCATTAGAGGCCTTCGACATACGTACAAAGTACACCGTTGTACTATCGTTGAACAATCGTTGTACTATCATTGTACTAACGTTGTACTCTTTTATGTTAGTACCTCAAATTGTACATTTTTCAGTACTAGCTGCGTATAATTAGTACACTCTTACTCACTGCAAAACCATGCTGCATGAGGGCAAAATCGAAAAAAAAAAATCGCGTGAAAACAGAATTGAGTGCACCGTAAAACGGGGTGAAGTTGATCACTACACCGTTCAATTTTCGTTTCTCAACAATCCTTCTTCATGATATCGTTATAAAATAATTTGATTAGTAGGGTAAACACACCAAACGTGGAGGTACATAAGTGCAAAGTACTCCTATAGTGACTTATGCGTCATTCTCTGCTTGACCGTCAAGCAGTACAGTTCGGTGTGTTGACGCGACTGCTATTCCGGCCGGGACACGATCCCGATTGGAAACCGTCAGTACTCAAATTGCATCGAAGAAGCTGTTGGCGAACAATCGTTACGCCATGCTGGAAAACGGAGATGAACCCGAGGGGGGCGACTCTATCTACGATGCAGAAAAGATTGTGTTTTGCTGTGGCTAGCTGCACGCACGCTGAGTAGATAGAAGTTAGATTTATGTCGATTTTGAAGATTTCCTGCAAAAAGCTGAAGCACGATGCAAGTAGATGCGAGAAATGAAAGATGATTTTTCAAAGATTGATTCGCTAGTGTGAGATTTTTTGAGCATCTAGAATTGAGATTTAGATGTGTCGCCCCCCTCGGATGAACCAAAGGTGGAAAAGAAGGAGAAAGTTGCACCGTTCTACGTAAAAGGATTCCCGGAAGGCTTGAGGGAGAAAATCAACTTTTACATAAGTAAAGGTCTCAAATGCACCATGCATCTGTACACTGAAGGCTACAAGCTTATGGTACCAGCGATGAACTACTACAGGGCCGTTGAGACGATGTTGAAGCAACAAAATGTGGAGAATTTCTCCCACGACTTCGAGGTCGAAAAGCCTCTCAAGGTAGTCCTGCGTGGCCTCCCCGACATGGAATCCGACACACTGACAAAAGAGTTGAAGGAGAACGGACACAAGCCGATCCAGATTAACAAGATGAATTGACATGACGTCACTCGCAAGTACCGTGCGTGACAAGCTGTATTTGATCCACCTGGAGAAGAACTCAACGTAGGTATATCAAGGATCTGCAGAATGCTCGGGTGCTGTTCCACATCTTGGTGATAAGGGAATGGTACAAACCGGTCAACTGTGACGTCACTCAATGCTCGAACTGTTTGCTGTTTGGGCATGGTACGAAAAACTGCCACATGGCCTCCCGCTGCAACAATTGTGGTGAGCAGAACCCACGTGATGCCTGTGAGTTAATGGAGGCCGTAATTCCAATTGAGCCAATTGTGGGAAAGCACATCGGGCAACCAGAAAGACCTGCCCAAAAAGAGCGGAGTTTATCGCGATCCGCAAAAAAGCTTCTACGCAGAATCAACCTGACCGCAGAAGGGTGCTGGAAAACAACGGGCAGAACTTTCCAGCCATCTCCCAGTGGCACCACTCCCTCTGAACAACCGAAAGGCTGCTGCTGCTACATCGTTTATTGCTGGGATGTCTAATCCTCTCACAAGCTCAAGTCGTCAGACATATGCGACAATCGCTGCATCCCGATGTTCCTCCCTCCGCCGTTGTTTTTCTAGCGTCGTTGTGATGCACCACCTCCACAAAAAAACGAGAACACAGACACTCTGCTTACATCAACGTAGCTTGTAACGCTCGTGACAGAGGTCATCAACATCCTGCGCACCTGCAGGATTCGATCAGAACAGCTCCATGCTCCAGTGTTCCACATCAATATGTATGGACCGTGAAGCCATCAACATTGAAAATTGGAACGCTTCCTCGTACAACAGCAAGAACATCGAGCTCGTTGAGTTTCTCAATGAACGAAACATCGACATTGCCGTCATAACTGAGACCCACCTGAAATTAGCGTCTACTTTTGCGATTTCCGGATCGTGAGGCTAGATCGAACCAACTCTGGGGGAGAAGCAGTGGCCATCGCCCTAAGGAGAAACATCTGCTGTCGGCTGCTGCCGAGCTTTCAGCGGAAGACCATCGGAGCCCTAGGGGTGAAAGTTTCTACTCCTGTCGGCCACATCACCATCGTTGCGGCTTACTGCCCCAAACAAGTCAAAATCAGGGACGGGTCGGCAGCAGACTTAAGAAGAGATATTATCAAGCCAACATGGCGGCGGGGAAACTTCATCATCGCTGGCGACCTGAACGCCAAACATCAAGCTTGGGGCAACAGTTGGCGCAACTAAAATGTCACAATCCTGTACAATCTATCTACATCAGCAACTTGACCAACAACATCTCGCAATCTGTGGTTTCCCAAGAACTCAACTCAGGTCGTTATCCGGTGATGGCCGAAGTGGGTAACTCCGTGAACCGATTCGAAGCTTCCGGACGCAACTATCACCGCACCAACTGGGCACAGTTCCAACTCTGCGTTGACATCAGTATCGACTATGACGTCCAGCCGGACACGATCGACGACATCGACCGGTGTCTGCCCTCCATCGATTTAGCGATTTTCCATATGCCAGTATCCAGACAGGTGAATAATACTATGAACCTTGACAGGCCCACTTAAGACCTCATTAGACTCCACAAAACAATTCGTAGGCAGTACCAGAAGGTTCTATGATTAGTTTGTAGACAGCCAGTTTGTTCACCCTTGAAAGGCGGGATCTGCGGCAAATGAGCGGATACAGACACCTAACCAAGGCGGAACACTTGACTACAGTTTTCTCTACATGCGAAGGGAAGAGGAGCTTTTCATCGATCAATATCTCGAGATAGGTTACTTCGGCAGACCACTCAACCCTTGTGCCATCCATGATTACAGTACAAGATGGAGCCGGTTTTAGTTTGGGCGATTGCCGATGGAGGAACATGATTGTTTGAGTTTTGGAGGCATTGCTTTTAATTTTCCACGTGGTGGCATAATTAGCAAAGGCGTTAAGGCATCGTTGAAGTTTGTTAAAAAAAAAAACACGCAACCGTCTCCGAGGGGAGGAATGTCGGAAATGTAAATGTTGTAGAGCAAGGGGCCCAGCAGACTGCTTTGCGGGACTCGTGCTGCGATGGAAATCGTGACTGAAAGACAACCATTCAACGATACCTTAAACGACCTTTGCTGGAGGTAGCTACGGGTGATTTTAACCAGATGTAATGGAATGTCGAAGTAACAAAGCTTGTACGCAAGTTCGTTATGCCAAACATTGGCTGTGGCCTTGGATACAGCTTTGTTACTTCGGATGTTATTCATCATCCGTCCCTTTCTGCACCCGAACTGTTCCGGAAGGAGAATGTTGTTTTCCTCGACAAATTTGAGTAAACGATTGAGAATGAGTTTCTCGAACAATTTGCTCAGCGCTGTAAGGAGACTGATTGGTCTGTAGCTTGAAGGCAATGTTGGATCCTTACCGGGTTTGCGGATTGGTATGATTTTTGCTACCTTCCAGACGCTTGGCTTCCAAGCATCTGTTGAAGATAGTGGTTAGAAGAGACTGCACTTTCATGCTGAGTCTCTTCAAGATCAAGTTGAATATACCGTCAAACCCGGGAGCCTTCATGTTCTTGGTGCATTTCAGCGCTGAGCAAATATGTTGTACTGTAATCATAACCACTCCGGCTTGGATAGTCCGATGTTCGACAGGAAAAAGTCCAGGGTGGAGGGAAGATGAAAGTTGATTCGACCGGAAACTGCACAGTGTACAGTCCATGTTGTGCGTGGTCGAACAATAGACTTCCGTTCCGGTTCCGCTGGTAGTTACGCCAAGCTTCATGGCGGGCATTCAGGACGCCCCCAATGATGAATCGGGAGCTAGTACTTGAATTGGATTCCTAGTCCGTTGCTTTCGATGCACTGGCGTGGGCAGTAGACAGCGATAAATCGGACGATTTCAGTTGGTGATTCCACCTCCACACTAACGGCCTCGATGATAGAAGTGCGGATGTGGGGCAGAGTGCAGATCTTGATTCCCTTTCTGACGATAACCGCTACACCCCCACCCCCCTGAAGCTGGTGCGTTCAAGCCGGATAATGTTGTGGCCAGGCAACCAGAAGCTGTCACCGGACTTTAGGTGGGTCTCGGTTAGCAGATCCACGTCAATGCTATGCTTGCGGAGGAAGTCAGCAAGCTCAATCTGTTTAGCTTTTACAGAGCAAGCGTTCCAGGTAGCGATTGTTAGCGGTTCAGGCACCATACTGGATGATGAACTTACCGAGCACTTGGATCTGTTCGGGCTTATTTCGGCACTTACGTAGAGCACCGGTCATGTTGATGAAAATCTCCATTAGTTCATCCGCTGAGAACAGATCGGGATTGTTTGTTTGAACTGTTTGTTGTTTCCAGAATCCAGGGGGGATGGAGAGCTTTGTCCAGTAGAAGATCCAGACGTTTCTTGAGGGGGTCGGATTGCACCCGTGATTTCGCTTGTCCATTAAGAGGCGGAAAGTCCTCCACCCTGAAAGCCGGAGCCTTATCCGTCCTTCGTCCTGGTTGATTGTTGGTGAACGCCTGTTTTCGGATGCGCTTGAAATCCTCGCGTTTAGGGCACTGCTTGTCGGATCCTTGGTGAGCTCATGATTGTATGCAATTTAGAAAAATCACGCAGCTTTAAAACTACTTTTAAGAATTGAACATTTCCCCGGTGAATCCGGATATCCAGAAGGGCGTTCAATAATCACCGAGTGATCAAATCAATATGGCATTGAGATGTATCTTCTTAACTAAGGGTTCTTCACATTTTCTAAAAAATCATGGATCTCCAGGTCTACTTTTAAGAATTGACTATTTTCCCGGTGATTCTGGATATCTCGGTGATTCCGGATATGAAAATCGGGCAGCTCTAGGACTACTTTTAACAATTGACCGTTTTCCCGGTGAATCCGAATTTCCACATAGTCACCTTTCACGGGTTTTATCGTTCTGATTGGCCACCCACAACTCCAATCGGTTCTTTGCCTGTTCCGGTTGAAAGTAGATAGTAATACCTTTCAAGTAGTTGCTCAATTTTAAGATGTAATAATTAAATTGCCGAGAACCGGTTAAAAGTAGATAGCCATATCTTTTGAATGATGGGTGAATCATTACGATTGGTCATTGCATTGCTGAGAACCAGCCATGTCAACATGCATCGACAAGCATTTTGCAGCCTTGGGGGGTTTTTTTTTATGCGTTTATTTTTCCAGGCTCATTTGCCGTAGCTTTGTGGAGCCGATATTCATCGTTTGGGTTACAAAATTACTTAAAACTAACGTTAGTAAAGCGGGGGCGCGGCTATCTCGAGGTTAGGGGTAACAAATTGTAACAAACGGGTGGCAGGGTAGGGATTGAGAACACAAGGTTTTTTAGAGCAATGTGCTCTTGATCTAGAACTAAGCAACATACTGGAGAAAAAGACAAACATGGGGGTACACCGATGAAGACGTAGCAACTTGAAAGAACGCAAGATAACACTAACTACTAAATCCTTAGATCGATCCGTTTTAAAAACACATAAATTAAATTAAAATATTCGAGATCTCGGCTCGCCAAGATGTCTCTAACGGGCTGCATAGGTTGTTTTCCTCGGGCCCTGAGGGATGCGGATAACTCGGATCTAGCAACACAATGTAGGGTGCATGACCAAAGCACGTGGCCGATATCGTGATAGCCACTACCACAAGCGCACAAATTGCTGCCTGCGAGCCCGATTCTAAAGAAATGCGAGTCTAATGAGTAGTGATTGGACATGAGCCTTGATATGACACGTATAAAGTCACGGCTCATGTCCAATCTTTTGAACCACGGCTCGTTCGAAACCTGTGGGAGAATAGATTGTAACCATCTTCCCAGATCACTCTCATTCCATTTTTGTTGCCAGTTGGTGAGGACGTGCTGACGGGTAATTGAAAAAAATTCCGCAAAGGCGATTTGTCGATCAAAAATATCGCCTTCCATAGCGCCCACCTTAGCTAGCGAGTCCGCTTTCTCATTACCCGGAATTGAGCAATGAGATGGGACCCAAACTAAGGTGATAGTATAGGAGCAGTTATATAAAGTACTCAATTTTGCTCGGATTTCGGTAAGGAAATACGAGGAGTGCTTCATCGGCCTCATTGATCGAATAGCCTCCAACGAGCTAAGGCTATCTGTAAAAATAAAATAGTGATCAGATGGTAGGGAGGCAATTTGCTCTACTGCGTAAAATATGGCTGCTAGTTCCGCAACGTATACGGAACAGGGTTTTTGCAGTTGATATGAGGCGCTATGAAATTTGTTGAATACTCCAAATCCAGTGGAAGCGTTGATAGTTGACCCATCTGTGCAAAAACTCTTATTGTTACTAACATGGTGGTACTTGTTTGCTAAAATTAAGGGAACAACCATCGACCGATGGTGATCTGGTATTCCACGGATTTCTTGCAACATGGTCAGATCAAAATTTACAGAGGAACTATAAAAGTCTTGGAGGCAATCACGAGAGGAATTGAATGAAGAAGGGCCAATCTCCAGCGTCATGTACTCGTAAAAGAGACTCATGAATCTTGTTTGAGGATTTCTGTCGAGCAGCTTCTCAAAGTTTTCTATTACCAATGGGTTCATTACTTCCCAACGGATAAGAAACCGGAAGGACAGTTCCGCGAAACGATCTGTCAGTGGGAGAACACCCTCGAGTACTTCGAGGCTCATCGTATGCGTCGAGTGTATACAGACAAGCGCGATTCGGAGGCAACGGTATTGAACTCGTTGCAGCTTCAAGATATGTGTTTTCGCCGCGGATTGAAAGCAGAAGCTACTGTACTCTAGAACCGACAAGATGGTTGTTCGATATAACCTGATCAGATCTTCCTGGTGTGCTCCCCACCAAGTTCCGGTAATTGTACGAAGAAAATTGATTCTTTGTTGGCATTTTTGTTTTAGATACGCAATATGTTTTCCCCATGTGCATTTGGAATCGAACCAGACACCTAAATACTTGAAAGATATACTTTGAGTGATTGTTCTACCCTTTAGTTGAATCTGTAACTGTGCAGGATGATGCTTCCTAGAAAAAAACAACCAACTCAGTTTTCTCCGGAGAGAATTCGATACCCAGCTTCATAGCCCAAGTAGACAAATTGTCTAAGGTATCTTGCAATGGTCCTTGCAGGTCCGGTGCACTTGGCCCTATAACGGACACAACCCCGTCATCTGCAAGCTGCCTTAGCGAGCAATTTTCATCAAGACAACCATCAATGTCTTTTACATAAAAATTATAAAGAAGGGGGCTTAAACATGAACCCTGGGGGAGACCCATGTAACTAATTCGTGAAGTTGTCGAGTTTCCATGAGAAAAGCTCATATATTTCTCAGACAACAAGTTGCTCAAATAGTTGTTCATAATTGGTGAAAGCCCACTGTCGTGGAGTTTATCCGAAAGGACATCGATACAAACAGAATCAAAAGCCCTCTTAATGTCCAAGAAAACTGAACCCATTTGCTGTTTTTGCGCATAGGCTGAATTTCAGTTGAAAGCAACGCAAGACAGTCGCTCGTTCCTTTGCCTCTCCGAAATCCAAATTGCGTATCTGAAAGTAAACCATTCGACTCGACCCATTTGTCTAGACGAAAAAGAATCATTTTCTCCAACAATTTCCGTATACAGGACAGCATCGCGATGGGACGGTACGAGTTATAATCCGACGCGGGTTTACCGGGTTTTCGAATGGCGATAATTCTTACTTGTCTCCAGTCATCCGGAACAATGTTGTGCTCCAGAAATTGTCCTTGGGGTTATGTCAGTTAATAATTTCAGGCAAAAATTGTTGCAATCCTTAATTGCAATGATTGATTCCTTTTATACTTAGATAAGATTTAGTGTTAGTTTTTAGTTTCAAGATGTAAACTGTTATACTGACATGCAGGTTTAAAAAAACCTGTTTAAAATACTGAATTACCAAGGCAGGAACAATGAAAACAACACTTAGATATATATCATAACAATTAATGCTGGTAAGTTACTAGCACCTAGGTTAAAATAAAATGTAATTTAATTAGAATTTGGAATAGATAAAGAGTTTAAAAAAATCTATCAGAACGTCTGAATGATAATTTTTGCTGAAAAATTGCAATCTAAGATGCATTTAGCCATATTAGTTGGCTGTGCAATAATTAGATACGAAGTGTGCAATAATAGAATTTCAATGCAAATGGTGCGTGCAACATTCAAAAGATTATTTATAAGAAAAGTTTTAACGAATACAAATTGAAAATAAGCTCTGGAAATTTTTCCCAGAATTATTTTACTTTTCTTAACAACTGTTTTTCAGACGTCATTTTGATCAGAAGTGACGTTTAAGTGCAACAATTTATTGAAAAATTTCAAAGACGCCATATTGAAAAAAAAAAAAATACAGGATCCAAAATGACAAAATAAGGGAAATGGCTCTAATGTGGGCCTATGGATCAAAGATTGGGCCCATCGCTAAAAATCTGCTATTTATCAATTTTATCTAGATAAACGCGTCATTGGAACGGTACTAATGGATATTTTTGGTTGCTATTGAAAATTTAGTCGATTGCTGAATTTATGTATGGACCCAAATTAGGGGCATTTAGACCGACATTACATTCATTTCCCCTATGACAAATATTTTGCAAAAATATGAATGATTTCCCATAATACATAATTATGCAAATCGGAGAAGGTCGAATCAAAATTGTTTTTTAAATAATATTTGGCCGTCAGAAGACACGAAAATCTTTTCTGTAACCCACTTCGATATTCGAATGGACAATGTAGTGTCCCCAATAATCGAACTACCTGCTGTCGGTAGAATCTAGAGTCTTTATTATCAATAGGAATGCACAGCAAAAAAATAATTTTGATATCACGTCAAAGTGGATGCACTACAATCATGTCGAAAATATGGTGTAATATTACTTGCTAAAGAGGACAAAATTATCATTAATACAATGCATGAACTGACATTACGCTGCTTTTACTGCATTTGTTTATTTATGTGGTCATAAAAATTACATGAAATTTTCGACATGATTGTAGTGCATCCACTTTGATGTGATATCAAAATTATTTTTTTGCTGTGTGTGGTCAACCAATATGTTTTAAAAGCTGTTGACCCACCATTTTATAGCCCAGAAAAGATTCTGTATTATGTACTTGACTCAAGTTCTTTTCACTATCATAACGAAAAGAAAAAGTCATCAGACGAAACATTCAGTCATAAAAGAAGGGATAGCGATTTATTGCCCAACGCCTAATTTTTAACGATCCGATTCACTGCTTCGCAACGTGATCCATCTCAAGTCACACCGTCTGGTTCTTTCTAGCATCGTTGGAAAAAGGATTGTTACTATTCCATAAGACTACACATAAACATTAGCATAAAGTTTGCATACAGAACCGGAGTGGGGTGGTGCGAGGGCCGGGGAAATACGTCTGCTGAAAGGTTGAAATACATACTTTTCTTTTAACATTCCACCCAAAGCTGCCGATTGAGTCAGTAAGATGCGCTTCATTTGTTCCGGATCCGTGTGAATGCCGAATGGCGGAGCCAGTGAGGCCGAAATGAAATGACGCTGTTGCTTTTTCGAGGGTGGCTGATTATGTCCCCTTTGGGACCGTACCCAAATCCGAAAATGTGTTTGTGTGTGTGTATGTTGTATGTGAAAAGTGGATAAGAAGAAAGGTCCAATGGAGCTAGCGCTATCATCGTCGGCAGGTCGTTTATGGGGAGATTTTATGCCTTGCATAGTCTAATAGTATGGTAATGGTAAATTTCGAAAGCATTAGCCAACGTGTGATCCCATAATCGATGAAATGGAACATGTGTGAGCATCGAATGTGATTTTCGTTGAAAGAATTTGTAGATATGGAGCCCGTTAAAATTATACTTAGTAACAAGTTACATAACAAGACACAATGTCATTTCCTATAGCGAAGCAATACCAAAATGTGTCAACAAAGCACACACAACTGCTTTAGCACTTTACCAACTCATCATTTCCACATTGAGTGGTACTCTGATTCCAACAAGTCGAAACATCACCAGCAGCAGCACACGGCAAGCGCATAATAGCAATGCAAGTCGAGCGCAAATGAAAGTACCGGCAGCCCAACTATCCACTAACTTTCCGTATCTGGATCTGGAAATCTCATCTGGCAGTGGCTGCAACACTCACGCCAAAAGTGATCCTTCCGGGAAGACAAACGAGACAGTTTGTTGACAAATATCCAACACGCAGCTGCCGTTTTGCTGTTCTAACAGCAGAACCCAAAGCTCTGTGAAATTGTTTCGAGTTTGCAAAATCCGAAAGTCCTGCTTTCGCTTGCCTCGGATTGTTGGGTGTCGTTGCCATGGCCCTGTTCCAACCGGTCCGACTGAGAGGCAATGGACCAAGGATCAAGAGGTCGAGAGTTGCTCCATTCTTTCGGTTCGTGTCACTTTCATTTACTCATTAGATCCACATTTCGGATAAGGCGGAAACGCGTCCACCATTTTCCATCGCCTGTGCAAAGGAAAAACTTTAATTGTGAAATTGTTGCTTCGCATTGTCGTAACTTTTGTGCGGCGATGCGATGGTTGGTTGGTTGGTGGGATTTGGCTCAAGTTGGACTTTTCTCTTGCGGTGACAAGTGGTTACAACCGGCACATTGTGTGCACTAGTAGCAACGGCAGCGTTGATGGCTGACAGAACGGCATCGGTGACGATAACGGACACGACGATCCGGTGACTACGAATGCTGCGGGGCAAAAAGTTGACTGAAACCCCCCCTTTGTAATACCATCCGCTGGTAACGAACGGCAAGCGGCAGCGATTGAAACTTGGGCGATAGGAAACAGAATACGATTTCAAGTGACAGTTTTCCATTACTTTTACTTCAGTTTTATTGAGATTCTTTTGAAACAGTTTCCGACTACATTGTTGTTGCGTGGGTTCATAGTTGAAGCGCCAGGGTGAATTAGAGCGGATTGAATTCTTGGAATCCGTGAATTTAATTGCTACGGAGGTACTGATGGTGAAAATGTGATTTCAATGTTGCTATTAAGATTTTCTGCAATCTCAGTTTGGAAGTTTGGGAACAAAGGGACGCTTAGAATTCTTTTCAAATTTCATTTTCTTAAACTTGAGTTCACTGATTACGGAATGTTCCGATTAGCCATAATGTGGAGCGATACAAACAGGGCCGGGAGAGCAAATGTGCCAGGATGGAGGTGGAGGTAGGGGAGATGAGGGTAAATGTACATTAGACTGATGCAAAATCTGACTTTTTCGCTCCACAGTGCTTAAATGGTTCTAAATCGGGTCGTGATTAGCCCCCAAAAGTTACAACTCATTTGGTTAGAAACAGACTTCGCACAAACCATTTGAAGTTCACATGTAAATTACTATGGGAAATCTCAAGTTTTTGTTCATTGCCTTTTAGTATTTTTCCATATTGAGCTGCAAAACAGCTCGAAAGCTATTCTTATAGCAAATTTTCTCAGCTACAACTTTGCTGAAGATTGTTTCTATGTAAAACGAGACATGAAATAGTTATTAATTATTTAAGAGATTAGTAGACTTATGACATGATCAAGCAGCTGCTCTGTAGGCAACACTGTATTTTGCAGTGTGACATAGTAGCCATAATTTTTGTGTCCTATTCAACGCCCCAGAAACACCAATGTTGCCTGCTGAGCAGTTTATTGAGCATGATCATAAGACATCAGTGCATTGAACCATTAATAACTTTCGATCCTTGCATTTAATCAAAAAGTGGTCTTGAGCAGAGTCGTAGCTGGGAAAATTTCCTAGAAGCAAAGTTAAAGGCTTTTGAAGTAGACCGATATGGTGAATTATTAGATAGACATGAACAAAAATCTTGGTTTTACCATAGTAATTCCCATACAAACTTCAAATGGTTTGTGCCATCTCAGTTTCTCACCAAATGGGTTCAAATTTTGAGAGGTTAGTCAGGATCCGATTTGGAATCGTTTAAGTATTGTGGAGCGAAAATTTCAAATTTTGCATCACTCTAATGTACATGCTAAGGAAGATCTCCGCTTAATCCATAAAGTGAATCGATATTCAAGTGCAATGCAATCTAAATGTTGTATTAGGCTGTTGACAAAATATTACAGTTGATATGCTCAACTTAATAGTTAACACACTCCTATAAAGTTCGGCCGTTCACTGAGGAATCCGGTTGTCGGTTTTGCCAGCCACTTACCCAAGCGTCCACACGCGATGACGGTTCGATGAGGAAGAGGAAGAGAGACGATCGCTGCGTGCTCTCGTCGTCTCCCGTCACGTCTGCTGAGGTGTGCGCAGCGTTATGTTGGTTGTAGGTAGGGAGCGGCTAGCATCTCTATGCGGGGGGTACTCAATACTGCACATCCCCCTCCTCCATTAAAAAAAAACATCACTACAGTCAAAGAAAACGTTAGTAGAATCTTGAAAAGAATGACTTCTCGGGAAAACTAGGGAAGAAAAACGTTTTTTTCGTTACCTTCACTCACTTTTACTCTTTCACTAGATCATAAGAATAGCACACCCTTAGGGGATTAATGATCCATCTGATGTCTTGATATGAACTGCGAAACGTCGTCTTCGCTTAGAAAAACGATCTTTATCGGTCCGAGGGTTCACTACTGAGACGTTGCACAACTGATGCTTCATGAGCCAGCGGATGTCTCGCTAATCTGCCGCTAGGGATGATCAGCAAGGATTAGTTTGCTATCGAAAATAGCATCTATCGTAATCTTGCGGTTTGTCTACTGAGAATGAATGCAAGAGCACCTAACGAACGCCAGTCACTGCTATGCCTTGACCGTTATAATATACTCAATAGTACCACAGAATGTGTGTTTGACGAATCTTTCCTGAATGCGTCATGCAGAGACCGATATCAGTTTGCCGTAGCTCTGGGAGAGGCTCCCAACAAACAATTTGAGCTGATTAGAAGCTGAACAAGCATTTTTTTGCACCACGTCATACTTTTTTTTTTATATTTATTTCCATTTCGTCAAGCCAGTGTAGACTACATACAATGATTATTACAATGTTTACTTACATACTATGCATTAATTCTATTCTGTTTTAGCTTAGTTTTTATTTGCTGCTTGGACATAGTGATGTCAATAGTTCCGCAATGCAAATTATATAGGCGCATAATTCGATTGATTGGGCTATTTTTTGCATAGTTTGTTCTGTACGATGTTTCTGAAAATAAATTCCGTGTTCTAAGATATCGACAAGGTGTGTAAAAGTTTAATTGTGCGAGAATTTCTGCCGAATCTATGCGCATTGAAATAATGTCGTTGATGAAGAAAAGCATTGCAAATTGGCGGCGCTCCTTAAGTGTCTGTATATTGATGAGCATGCAGCGCGCTTCATAAGATGGTAATGGAAATGCAGTCTAATTCAATTTACGTAAAGCATATAAAAGGGATTGTTTTTGGACAGATTCTATGCGTTCTTCGTGTATGGAAATGTATGGATTCCATACTAGGTGGCATTATTCCAGAATTGGCCTTACATTTGTGGTATATAAAAGCTTAACAGTGTATGGGTCTTCGAAATTATGACTGAACCTTTTGATAAAGCCTAGCATTCTGTTTGCTTTACTAATGATAGTATTATAATGTTCTATAAAAGTTAGTTTGGAGTCTAGGATTACACCTAGATCTCTTACAATTTTGCTTTTTTTCTACTATTTGGTTGCCTAATGATATTTCAATATGCGGTGTTTCAATTTTTCTGCTAAATGCTATTGCAGTTCCTTTTTTCTACGTTCAGTTGAAGTAGACTTTTACTACACCAGGTGTGGAATATATTGATTTCATTCTGGAATTCTTCTGCATCGCTAGAATTACTTATTTCCTTAAAGAGCTTCATGCCGTCTGCATATACAAGCAGTTTAATTTTTTGAAGTATGTAGGAAATGTCGTTTATGTACAAAATAAAAAGAAGTGGGCCTAAATGAGAACCCTGGGGTACCCCAGAGGTGACTGAAATTGGTTCTGAAAGTTTATTTTGAAAGCGGACTATTTGTTTACGATGTGTTAGGTATGATTGAAGCCAATTCAAAAGTTCAGGCTCCAATCCTATTTTCTGCAATTTGAGGATTAATAATGGTATGTCGGATTGTATGGATATATATATATATAAACAAAATCTCCCCTCTATGAGGATTTTTCTTTTTTATTTCTTTTAAATTTTTGATTTAAACAGGCCCGATGTTTCTGAATCATCTTGCCCCTTAAATGCTGCACAGTAGGCCTGGCCGTTTAGATATATTTTGCGTATCTCTGATGTATGAAATATACCAAATGGACAAGAAAAAGGATGGAGGTATACACACAAAAAAAAATGTAATATCGAACAATGTAATACATCAGCATGAAATAATGATGGAATAGCAAAAATCAGATACAATATTACATCAATGAATGTAATTTTGTTCGCAAAATCGATGCACATCGTACAACGTTATATTACACAACCGATGGATTGACCTGGTTGCAGCAGTTTGGATGTAATATTCAACAACTTTTTTTTTTTTTTTTCTGTGTATCTATCATTTTCCAGGATGCTTTCATGAACTGGCTGTGTTGGTGTTAGATTAGATTAGATAAGATAAACAAAATCTCCCCTCTATGAGTCACACGGAAAAAGATGCACGTCGTCGCGAGTCAAGTGTAACCATCGTCTTTCCAGGAGGTAACTTCCAGCTTACAGTTTCACAACAACATACTTTACCGACTCGTAATCGCTATCCACTTGAAATTGGCTGGTTCACTTTAAATCCGGAATGCTGCTCATTCGTTGCATTTCCATTGACTTCAGCACGTTCACACGTGAGAATAATTGCCAGAAACTTGCACTTGCAGTTGCTAGCGTCTCTAGATCTACACTTTTCTTCTCATTTTCGAATCTCTTTCCCTTCTCAACCATTTTATCCTTTCCAATGGGCGTTGACGGCGATTCTGTAGCTCTTTATTCCTATGGTAAAATCTATAAGTATACGTCAGACAATGCGTGAAACATAGCGGCCATCGTACAATCCTTTCACTCCACTGAAAATTCCCATAGGAAACTGTCAATATTTGCAAGAAGAGACAATTTCTCAACGGTGCTATCAACGCCAATAATATCAAACATTTCCAACTGGAGTGTCTTACTTGGCTCCAATGGTCTATCAGTTGAGTCAATGCAACCATCTTCAAATTATCTACATAGGGAAAATGTAGGTAATGTCGGCCTGCATGTCCCTAATTTGGGCCCATCGCTAAAAGTCTGCTATTTATCAATTTTATCTAGATGAACGCGTTATTTTGGACGTTACTAATGGATATTTTTGGTTCCTATTGAAAATTTAGTTGATTGCTGAATTTATGTATGGGCCCAAATTAGGAACACTTAGGCCGACATTACCTGCATTTCCCCTATGTTCCTCAGATGTATTGCTCTGACGGATTACTCTTTAATTAACGTACAAGCCATCTTGAAGAGCTCCTTAAGCGGAAGGTTCCACTTGAAGTTTTTGTTTTGTCTATGGTCCATTTCCGATGCTGCCCGGTTGGCCATTTAACCACGAGATAGAGTGACTGCTCCACATTATCGGGATAGAGACTGACCATGATCGCCTTCCTTCTTTTTTTCTTCGCTTTGTTTTCCGTCGATCTTGTTTTCCGTCGATCTTGTTTTCCGTACTGAGTACCAATGCTACCAACGCCAAAGAGGAAGCTCCTACATCCCACACCTGGACCCTACCTATCGACCCATCAACTCATGAACCGGGGACCAACCAATCACAGATGTTATGCCATCATCTTCCTTCACGTTTGACAGTTAGATACGTTTGACAGTTAGATTATTTACTTTGTTTGCGTCCAGCTTACAATACCTAAGCCTCCTTGTCCGCTCAACCCGTATTTTAAATTTGCCTCTGTACCTTTTTTTTAAGGGCTTAATTAATCCCACTTGGTTATTATATCGCCAATATCGCCAATGAATTTGACTGACCTTGATGTAAATAAACTTCATAAAATTATACGTCTTCTTGTTCAGCGATTCGTTCAGCTTTAAATACATGCCGTTTACTCATATTCTGGATTTATTCGAAATTAAATCATTACTCATAGCTGGGTATACTGTTTTAAGCGTGTACACAGAAAGCATCTGTCAAAAACAATGATTTTTTTTGTGGTTTCGTGACCTTATTTGTTAACAAAGTAGTACTGCAACTCACAACTACATTGGAGTCTGGTCAAACAGTAACGTCAAGTGATGCCTGCAACCCACCCGAGACGATTATTTAACCATGCTCGATCAATTTTCAGATGGCCTTTCCGACGCACCTTGGACCATTTCATATCACAAATCATTTACATTCCGGGAGTCTTCTAGATGCACCTTAGACCATTGTAGGACACAAACCACTAACACCAATATTTCGGCAGTCTTCTAGACACGCCATTGCATTTTGTTTTTGTTATGTCGATTTCCGATGGTTTTCGAGACACATACATCAACAATAATACCAACCAGTGGAAACTAACGATTTAAAATTGGCTCATTAGTTGACTAGCCTATTGGTCCCAAGCAAATCGATTAACGTACCCCATTTTAGTCGAAATTCTAGTACTACACTATGTTTGTTTCGATTCGCTATGAAAGTTTGACAGATACAATGAGGGGCTCATGGATTTTCCTATGTTTCGAGGGGTTCATCGATTAGCTTGGGACCGAAGATAGTACCAGAGCTGAGCCAAAAAGTTGAGCACGTTTCTTCAGGACCTTCCGGTCTTAGATGTACCTCTTTGATAATACCATAGAGGTAACTCTAAGACTAGAGGGTCCCGACGAAACGTGCCCACCTTTTTGGCTCAGCTCTGATACTCTCTTCGGTCCCAAGCTATTCGATTCACCCCTCGAAACATAGGAAAATCCACTAACCCCTCATTTTATCTGTCAAACTTTCATAGCGAATCAAAACAAACATTGTGTAGTACTAGAATTTTGACTAGAATGGGGTACGTTAATCGTTTGCTTGGGACCAATAGGCTAGTCAAGTAGTGAGCCAATTTAAAATCGTTAGTTTCGTATTGATTGTTGATAATACCATAGAGGTAACTCTAAGACTAGTAGGTCCCGAAGAAAATCATTATTATTTTTGGCTCACTCAGTACCAGAACAACGGTCCCAAGCAGTCCCAAGCTATTTCACTCACCCCTGCATGTTCTGCATGAATCCACACACCCCTGATGTTATCTGTCAAACTTTCATAGCGAATCAAAACAAACATAGTGTAGTAATAGAATTTCAACTAGAATAGGGTACGTTAATCGTTTGCTTGGGACCAATAGGCTACTAAAGTGGTGAGCCAATTTAAAATCGTTAGTTTCTTATTGATTGTTGATAATACTGCTCATGCTTCAGTGGTCTTCCAGGTGCACAATGCGTTATGCCAGACTACAAAACGATTTCAATCAAAGCTTCGGTGGTCTTCCAGACACACCTTGTGGCGTTCCTAACCACAACCAAAATTTCATTTGTTTATTTTTTTAGTTTTTGAACTGACTCCATGAAAATGTGAAATTGAAAATACAAACTTTTTTATTATTTGTGATAGACCAATGCAGTATTCTAAAAAGTTGTAGAACAATAAATTCGAAACAAATTTGCTCCAGACAGCAAATACCTATCTCTAATGGTTCATGAGTTGTGATTTGTTTAAACAAGCTGGTGAGAGTGGCCCTTAAAATATCAGATTTCGGTGAATATCT
Organism: Ochlerotatus camptorhynchus; assembly: GCF_037179485.1. NCBI lineage: Eukaryota > Metazoa > Arthropoda > Insecta > Diptera > Culicidae > Ochlerotatus > Ochlerotatus camptorhynchus. Next base: position 1,176,301 of record NW_027040924.1, read on the forward strand.
TTTCATACGTTCCATTCTCGTATTTTGGACACATTTAGAACTTATGATGACGCATATTTTTGCTTGATCAACCAGGTTGCTATCTTTTTTGTTTAGAAAGTTAATGGAGATTTGCTTTGAAAAAAAAAATGTGTTTTTAAATTTTCAACATCTCTGAATGGAGCAAACCGATTTTCAATCTTTTGATTTCATTTGAAAGATCGTGTTTTTATTTTTTATTTTTTGTGAACAAACTGTGAGAGCATTTTTTGTTAAGTGTATTTAATTTAAAAAAGTCACAGTTTTTAGCAAAAACTAGCCATAAATTTTCAAATAAAGGAAATATCAACTTAGTTGCTTCAGCAAAATAAGATGCGTCATAAAAAGTTCCTAAAGTATTCAGAGCAAAGTTTCTACGAGAAATGAACGTTTGAAAATGTATTTAAAGAAATCCAATTTTATAGGGGCCACCCTAACCTGCTTACTTAAAAAAATTATAACTCATGAACCATTAGAGATATAAATTGTATATCTTCATTATAAAAAAATGGTTATCTTCCATTTAATTCCACTTAATTAATTTTGGTATCCATGACAGATACGTATTTCGACTACAATGTGCAGTCAATCGCAATCGTGACTGTATATTATCTTGATAATTAATCATATCATCCGGCCATTTTCCACAGATATGGCGCTGTTTCGCTGGTAGGAAGTGATAAAATTCCCCATATAGAAATTGAGAGAAGTGGGAATAATCTGGGTATTGCGAACTCTGTCGGTTTAATTTTTCAAGTGAGCAAGAAAACATCTTGAAAATCTTTCGACGTTTCAAATTGTTTTGCTGGAACAGCTCACGAAATCGTATATACATGCTATCAAATGAACTCCTCCTTCTCTGCTCCACAAATAAAATATACATGGTGTTGGGAGTGCACCTGCTCACAAAGCTCACATGACTCTTATAAAGTTTGATTAAATTCTTGTTGCAGCAGCTCGTAACCCAGTTTTTGCATTATTATTAATATCAAATAAATCGTTGTATCACGTTCGATGATTTACATTATCCGCCTACAAAGGTTGATGTTTCGACAGTTTCATAATTATAATTCTTAATTTGATTTCAGTAGGTGGCAATACCTTTACTTGTGGTTCAAACAGTAACTACCCACATGACTTCTAAGCTTTTTTGAATGTTTGGCTCCCGTTTGACAGTTCGACTCGGCTCCCAGATGACAAGCATTTTGAGTTAGTTCGCAGTACTCAGGGAATAATTAGCTTTCGGTGCATATTCAGATCAAAAAAGTGAACGACAGCCTAAATAAATTAGTCAGGGATTTTGTCGTTCAGATTTTTTCCGGAAATTATTGTTCTACAAGCTATAATTAAATAAAAAATAAAAATAAAAAATATTTTCCCATTCAGTTTTATCTGCTTTACTACCAGTCCCTAGAGAGCCAAAAAATTAAAATTTGAGAGAGAAAATTTGCTCTCACGACCTCAATCTCTCAACATGCCATGTATTTTGATGACACTCGATTTGTTATTTCCCTTTCACAGATTACAAAATAGAGTACCTGACACTTCAAAACAATTCTGGTACCTCTATATATGCATTTAGATTAGCATTAGAAGTCCCTTCTTTTTACGTATTCTGCACAAAAGATACTTTCTGCCCCGCCCCATTCATAAAAATCTACGGGAAATTTTTTGAGGGGTAAGCTATTTTGTGTGCAGAATGTGTAAAAAAGGAGGGACTTCGAATATTAATCTAAATGCATATAGAGCATTTCTAGCTCAAATCGTTAAAAAAAAATGTCAATTTTGTCTCGACCCCTTCTGATTTGAATGAAACATTGCTCACGTGTTCGCTGCTACTAATGGTTGCATTTTTCATTTAAATATGATTTTTTCCTCCAGAGTAACTTTTGAAAAGGGCGTATAAAAAAATTGATTATTTTTTTTTCAAAAAATCATAACTTGAAAACTATTGATCTGATCAAAACGGCATATGAGAAGAAGTTTTAGGTAGTTAAATTATCTTTGCTGAAAAAAAATACACTGAAAGAAAAAACTTCGTAAATTAGTATTTAAAAAACGTAAACGATGATTATCTCAAAACACCCCCCCCTTCGATCTTTATAATTTTTTTTTTCAAGAAAATTGATGAAATACCCTTAAATTTCGTGAAAAGTGTATGCTGGTAACTTCCTTAAATATAAATCTATATTTTTTTTAAATTTTTGTTTGTTGATGAAAATGCATATTTTTTTGAAAAATAACAATTTATTTGGATTTTACGCATAATTTTCAATAACTTTGCGTATAAAAACTTTTTTCCTAAGTCCAGCCGTTCTCAAGTTAATGCAAATTAAAAAAATATAATTATAACAATTTTCAACATTTTAGGCCATTTTCAAATGTTCGTCGAGATGTCCAGCAACGAGATTTTATTTCATGATTGTATATTAAAAAACAAACAATTCATTCTCAGATATGGTAGCTGTCAGACTTACCCGTTTCTATCTAGAGGCAGCGGAAGAGAAGCACGTTGATGTGGTCAAATGAAATATTTGTTGAGATAAAAAACAGTATATATTTATTATTTTATTTTACAACTCATATTATTTGAATACATTGAATAATTTGGGTGTATCGTTTGAATTAGAGAATATTTTTACTGCAATTTGGTTGTTTGAAACTGGAATATAGCAATGATATTTTCGAGTTCCAGGAATTGGTTTCACTTTCTTAAAAATTGGATCAAATTCCGTGTCAGCCTTTTTGTATTCTTCCGTAGAAACATAACAAAATGACATTTTTGTTTGAAGATCTTCTTTACGACTATTTGCCCAGTCGTACAGTTGTTTAGGGTTCGTTATAGGGTGCTCGTGTTGCTTAGCTAAACTTACTCTGGTTGCCATTCTCTTAAGGGTACCGCCAATCACATCACAATGACCTTTGCCGTGTGAAGTTGCAAAAAAATGCCATTCAATTTCTACATTATGCTTATCTTTAAATCCACAAAGGCTAGCAAATTTTTTTATGTTTTTGTATTGTGATGCTGCTCCATCTGACATAAAAATACACTTTTGGACTGTTATTTGCAACTTTAAAAATTCTAATAATTTTGAGATAAGCAACTGAACTGCTACTGTGTCATGCTTTGAAATTGATTTAGGTAGAGGTTTACAACACTTGAAATTGTTATCCATCGTAAAAAACTACTTGCTTTTTAACTTGAAACGCTAAGAGAGATGAACTGAATGGAACAGGTGAAGATCGTCCCAATATATTTATATATATATATATATATATACAGCAATTCCATAGAAAAAAGTTATAGTGGGTCTCAGAATTTCATGAAAATTGGTATAGTTCTTCCTTATCGAAAAATATTAGACTCGTATTTTTTTATTGCGCCATTACGGTGACTATTTCCGTGTTAGGGTGGTCCAAAAAATCATTTTTTTTTCAAAAATGTCTTTTTTCAAAAATTTATAACTTCTGAACCTCTTGACCGATTTTTACGATTGACCCTTCAAATGAAAGATGTTTTAATGTAGTTTTAAGACAAATTATGAAACACTCGTAGATATTTGATTTTGTAGGAAATTAATATGTTACAAATGCTTTTTCTTGATTTTCACTGCGAGGGTCTTCAACAACTTCTTATTTTAGTATTTTTAATTGAAAGATCATTTAATTTTTTCATAACATATCAAAAAATTAGCAATGTCGGAGAAGCAGTTATTGTTCCGCAATATATGCACCACACGTGCATGGAAACGATGAAGACGCAAGGTAGTTCACAATGCGTCTCCATCGAGTCACAGCAGCTGTGACTAATGAAATCTATGAGTAACTTACAAGCTGGGTGCAACATTCAGTTCAACCTGCGGGCCGTCCATAAACCACGTAGACCAAGTTTTAAACATTGCAGATCCTACCTTTCCCTTCGTATACTCAAATTTTAAAGCGTTTCGTTTCAATACTCCTCCCATAGGGCCTTTTCCATGAGAAGTTGCGAAAAAATGCCACACGGCAGCAATGTCAAAATTTTTTTGCATGTTGCATCAGTACCTAAGAGTCCAAGCTGTACCTCATAGGTATATCACTCGTTCGTAGGCAATGACTTTTACATAAGCTCCAGCCCAATAGGCTTCGCGGTGTTAGTGACATTTGGAAATGTTTAGTGGTGTTTGTATTTATTCGCAATATTCATCTATTTACCTGAAACAGCTGTTTGAAGTGACGTCATTGCTTAAGAACAGGTGATATACCTATGAGTTACAGCTTAGACTCGTAGGTATATCACTCACTCGTAGGTACGATATAATGCTTCACGTAAAACAACGAATGTTATGAAAGAAATGATCAGTTAGAAATCAAAGTTTCCTACTAGAACAGTTGAATTGAAGAATATCTAAAAATGAAACGTAAGTGTTCAATGTGTGATGTTTGGATGTTGAGTTCATGTGCCAGAAAAATCACCAATAAATTGTACGATTATGCAGTGGAAAAAGATTAAAATAGATGAGAGTAGCTCCTTCATTTGTCAACGATGCTACCACAAATTATATGAACCCAATGATGCCGTGACCGAAGAAGCCGTTGCAGGACCATCCAGAATCGCTGCTGCAGGTACGTTATTTGAAAATTCATGTGATTCTTCTTTAAATTTCAATTCTTTTCTTCTAACTACTAACTTAAACTTTTCTTTTTTGCAATCATTTTTCAGAGTCCATCGAAGCAACCAGCATTGAATCAATTTCCGTTGCGGGACCGTCCAGAATGGTTCCTTTTCCCTGCCAAGGTAAATAATAAAAAATAAATCATTTGTATGTTTTTTTTCTAATAATCAATCATTTTTTATTTTTATTTTCAGAATCAGTGGAAACAACCAGTTCTTAATCGATCGTTACCACCTACAACGCACCTTTGTCGGACGAAAATGAATTCCTTATACAACTTAAGGATAAATATAAAGAAACAAGAGACAGCAATGAGCGATACAGGATTTTAACCACACTTCCCAAAAGTGGTCTACATATAGAATTATGAAGGAGTTCAATGTTTCCCAACATATGGCCAACCAAGCAAAAGCACTGCAGCAAGAGAAAGGAATAATGTCGGTGCCTGTAAAGAGGTTAAGCAGAGCTTCATTAGGAGAACCAACGATAATGCTTGTTCGTGATTTTACAATGGTGACGATATAAGTCGTGTTTGTCCGGGGAAAAGAGATTATTTAATATCTAAAAATGATGAAGGCGAAATCTACGTACAAAGAAGATTAGTTTTGTGTAACTTGCAGGAGGCGTACTCCATCTTTAAAAATACATATCTCGATAACTTTTTCAAAGGGACGTATCAGATTTTGTAAACAATGCATTTGATCGTCGATTTGGCGTAACTGGTAGCTCGCCCACGCATGCTAACACTACCATCAGATAGGGGAAATTTCTCCCTACCTGCTAGTAGTGTTAGTAAGCGTGTGCGAGCTACCAGTTACGCCAAATCGACGATCAAATGCATTGTTTACAAAAGCTGATACGTCCCTTCGAAAAAGTAATCGAGATATCCTGATATTAAAATAGGATTTTCCATGTTCGCCAGTAACCGTCCGAAACACTGCATTTTGGCAGGGACAAGTGGCACGCATACCGTATGCGTTTGTATATATCATCAGAACGTTAAACTTATTTTAAAAACACTACAAAGCAAACAATCACTCCCAGATGGTGTTGATTCCTATCACGATTTGTTTAAAAAAAAATAATTTGTCAAAATCCAAGTGAACAATGCTGGCTGTAGTGTTGCAAAAATTGGTCAGGAACGCAAATTTTGGCCACAGAACTAATGACTATTCTTAGTAACGGACATGTTGAATCAATACAATTCAAACAATGGCGTCAAGTAGAGAGATGCATTATGGACTTAGTTGAAATGGACACCCACGAGAAATTTATTGATACTTTTTTAGAAAAATTATTCAATTTATTGCCGCATAACTTTATAGCTGAGCAACAGGCCAATTACATGAAACACGTCAAAAGCAATTTGAAAGCTACAGAATGCATCATAATCTGTGATTTTTCGGAGAATTATTCTTTAGTTGTGCAAAATGCAGTTCAAGGCTTTCATTGGGCGAACGCCCAATGTACTATTCACCCTTGTGCTATTTATTTTAAAGACGAAGAATCTAACGATTTGAAATTTACTAGTTTTATTGCAATTGCTGATTTCACTAAACATAATCATGTCGCAGTTCGTTTATTTCTTACGCATTGTCTAGCGTTCATAAAATGTAAATTGCCAAGCTTACAACAGATTTACTTTTTCTCAGATGGATCAGGAAGCCAATATAAAAATAAGATGACCGCTTTTAATTTATGCAACATGCAAAAAGATTTTGGCATTGCTGCCGAGTGGAATTTTTTCGCAACTTGTCATGGAAAGGGCCCTTGTGATGCTTTGGGAGGAGTATTAAAACGAAACGCTGCGAAAGCGAGTTTGCAAGGCCCCACCATATAACAACGGCCCAAGAACTTTACTCATGGGCTATTTCTAAGCCAGATTCAAAAATACACTATCAGTTTTTTTCGGAATCCGATTACAATAAAATGGAAAGAAAAATGAAAAACCGTTATATACGTGTGAACCAAATTTCGGGGACACAGTCATTCCATAGTTTTAAGCCTCAAAACGAAAAGTATATTATTGTCAAACGGTATTCATTTTCAACGGAAGAAAAATGTGTGAAATTGTAATTAAAGAAAATAAATGCTTCATGTTTTACTTATTTTTCTTCGACCTCGTCATTATTTGTAGCATTTAAGTACTTCTCCCAGAGTTTTGATACCAAAACTAATAATGTCAAACTGGGGCCTGTTTTAAAGCCACGAAGACTTCAATGGGGGAGGGGAGTTCAGCCACAGTATACGCTCGGTAAAAATATTTTAAAATTTTAGTAAAGTATACGAGGAGGGAGGTAGGATCTGCAATGTTTAAAAATTGGTCTACGTGGTTTATGGACAGCCTCCAGGCTGAACTGAATGTTGCACCCAGCTTGTAAGTTACTCATATATTTCATTAGTCACAGCTGCTGTGACTCGATGGAGACGCATTGTGAACTACCTTGCGTCTTCATCGTTTCCATGCACGTGTGGTGCATATATTGCGGAACAATAATTTTTTATTTAAAAAAAATTGTATCGCAAAAACTGCTTCTCCGACATCGCTAATTTTATGATATGTTATGTAAAATTAAATGATCTTTCAATTAAAAATACTAAAATAAGAAGTTGTTGGAGACCCTCGCAGTGAAAATCAAGAAAAAGCATTTGTAACATATTTTTTTCCTACAAAATCAAATATCTCTGAGTGTTTCATAATTTTTCTTAAAACTACATTAAAACATCTTTCATTTGAAGGGTCAATTGTAAAAATCGGTCAAGAGGTTCAGAAGTTATAAATTTTTGAAAAAAGGCATTTTTGAAAAAAAATGATTTTTTGGACCACCCTAACACGGAAATGGTCACCCTAATGGCGCAATAAAAAAATACGAGTCTAATATTTTTTGATAAGGAAGAACTATACCAATTTTCATGAAATTCTGAGACCCACTATAACTTTTTTCTATGGAATTGCTGTATATATATATATATATATATATATGTATATATATATATATATATATATATATATATATATATATATATATAACTCTTATAAACAGTTAATATAAACTTTTCCTGAAGCCATCCAAAAAGCTTCTTCTATTAGAACAGAAATTTCACCAGTAATTTTGCTTTACTAAAAAAAATTGACACTTTACTAAAATTGGTCAAACTTCATGCGCACTCAGTGAATCAAGCCAGGCAAATATTTTCCTTTAGCTTGCCTTGGAAACGCACATGATTTTCATCCATTAACAAAATTGATGATATTCATCTGAATTTCACATAACATTCATGTTATCACATGCATTCTATAAGATTTTTCATACAGATTTCTTTGGCCACATAATTTTCATGTGATTTTGTGGTGAGATTTGCAGTTTCACGTGAAAGCTATGTTAATGCACGTGGATTTTTTCGATTAAATATGTGACTATACACTCACTATACCGATAAATCTTGAATATTTGATCAACCAACTTTCAATATTTCGGAAATCTATCCATTTTCAGTTGTTTTTTTTTTCTCTGTATGATACCTATAAAGACAGCTGCACGGGCAATTTTTTGATACACTGTATGTGTCTGGGAGTGTTTATGCACATTGAAGCAGAAGTATGCAAAAAAAAATATGTCAAGAGCCGCTGCTATCGCGAAATGGTGTACTCTGCAATTCATGCACAAGAAAAGGCTTGCTTAAGCAGGTTTGGGTTGAATCTCAGCAACTAAAGAGAGAAAGGGAAACACGAAAACGATTAAACTTATGGGCGTCTCGGCTTGTATGGATGGATTTCTCTTGTGCCTCTGTGAATGGAATGTCGTGGCAGGGATAACCTTACTCTAAACACATATTGGCTTATAAAGCCGTTTGGGAATGGTTTTGATAATCAAAACTGGCCATTTTTTGTCTTGGAGTATTTCAAACGTGAAAGATTTATTTTCTCTCTGCAAAGCCAAGAACGAGAAAAGGAATAACTTTTCGACCATATTAAAAAAAAAATTCCGAATCGATATTTTGCGTCAACATGGCATTCCCCGCCTTTACTTCAGTTCCTCTCACCTCTTTTGGGTTAGCGATTAACTAGTTCAACAACATAGATATAAAAAACGAATAAGCAACCACGAAGGCGAACTGGACGAGAACGAGCATTCCAAACTCATCGGGGGTAGTCCACGATTGGCGGGTCGATGTGATATCGACTTCAACGTGCGCGCTGAACACACACATTTTTTATACTAACAGACCGTTTTCTGTTTGTTTAACCAAGCATGCAGTGAGAAGATTTTAAGCTACATAGGAAGCACGGGAGTATTTTTTGTTAGTATGTAATATTTTTTACCTTTTCTTTTTGTTTTTTTTTTTTAATTTAATTTAGTATTAAATAAACATTACTGATCTTCACAACATAAAGGACACCATTACGGAGGTATTAGATGTGATCGAATTATTTGAGGTGCTATTTGTCCAACGCCCCCAGCTGGGCGAGGGGTAGATGATGACATACACACACCCACACCCACCCAAATGGTGAGTTGACAACCTAGCTCTGGTCCTCACAAGTTCCTACCTCACACCTCCCCGTGGTGTAGCCTGGGCAATGTTGTCCTTCTGACAATATCAAAGTGAGGGGATGCGACGCGAACACTGGCGCAGTAACCATAGCACGGCGATAGAGGAAATGCTTCGTCAACCCGCAGGAGTGCCAACCGGCACATTAGGATCGACGCCAGTAAGATAATTATTACGGCATACTGGACACGACATGGAATGATAGACACGATACGGCACAATGGATTGGAAACCACGCTACAGGGCTGACAGTCGTGCTATTCTGTTCCCTGAGTAAAGAAGGGTGACATCTTCTTGAAATTGGGAGTGGGCTAATAGTGCAGCAGCCCCCGTCCCGGTAAAACCTTGGTATGCCTCGGATACGTTCAAAACTCGTCACCAATTGGTGGTTGGTGAGTAGTAGGCTCAGATGTAACATTCCTGACTTACCACAGCAAGGACCCCAAAGTTTTCAAGGAGAACAGCCAGTCGTTGGGCTAAGCCAGATATTCACACCGATATCCAGCAGTAGCACATCACAAGAACTGCAACTTGGGAGATCGATGAAATCTATGTGTTCGTTAAGGATAAAAACAACGTACACAAAGAGATCAAGCAACTTGTGACTGGAATCAAATCCGGCACAACAGTGCCAGACCGGGAATTCCAAGAGTGGAGAATAAGAGCCGAAAATGCCGAAAAGGCTCTCCTGGAAGCCAAGGAGAGCATAAGACTGGCTGAAGCACATGTGACGCCGAAGGGACCAACAAATCCACGTCCTGAAAAGAGAGATAGGGACACGCCAGGAGATGAGGAGGAGCCCAAAAAGCGCAGGGACGACGAGAAAGGCATCAAGGAGATGGAATAGAATGGTGGGTGGCGTAAAGTCGAGAACCAGAAGGAGAGGAAGAAAAAACAGAAGGAAGATGAAGTTAGGAATAAGGAAGAGGAAGCGAGGAAGAAGGAAGAGAAGAAGAAGGAAGACAGGAAGAACAAAAAGAAGCCTAGGCCTCGTAGGGATAGAAGCAAGGGTGACGCTCTGGTTGTTGAGGCGAAGGACAAAACGTCCTACGCAGCACTCCTTCGGAAAGTGAGAGAGGATCCGGAGTTGAAACAACTAGGTGAGAACGTGGTGAAAACCAGGCGAACCCAGAAAGGCGAGATGCTATTTGAGCTGAAAAGGGATCCTACGGTCAAGAGCGCAGATTTTAAGGAGCTCGTCTAAAAAATCTCTTTGCGGGACGGCGAACGTAAGAGCCTTATCCCAGGAGTCAGTGGTCGAGTGCAGGGATCTGGACGAGATCACAACGGAAGACGAGGTACGATGTGCGCTGAAGGTGCAATGCAACCTGGGAGACGTACCAATGGCAATTCGGTTGAGGAAGGCGTATGGTGGCACGCAGACGGCGTCGATACGACTTTCTTCGGACGCAGCTAACGAGTGTGCCCGTTGAAAGCTATTCCTTGGGTGTCTAAGAAAATGAAGAGATGCTACAAATGCATGGGATTCGGTCATCAGACCAGAAACTGTAAAGGCCCTGACAGATATGATCTGTGCAGGAAATGCGGAGAGAATGGGCACTTTGCAAAAGACTGTACAAAGCAACCGAGGCGCATGCTCTGCAAAAAGGAGGACGGAAACGGTCATGTGACGGGAAGTTTCAGGTGCCCAGAGTTCAAGAAGGCGATGGTGGGCCATCAATAATGGAGGTAACCCAAATAAATCTCAATCATTGCAACACAGCACAGCAAATGTTGTGGCAGTCGACAACAGAAAAAAAAATTGCGACGTTGCTATCATTGCAGAGCCATATCGAGTCCCTCTTGATAATGGTAACTAGGTGGCGGATAGAGCAGGAATGGCGGCCATACAAGTCATGGGCAGGTATCCCATTCAACAAGTGGTGGCGGGCTCATACGAAGGTTTCGTGATGGCCAAAATCAATAGAATCTATGTGTGTAGTTGCTACGCACCCCCGAGATGGACGATTGAGCAGTTACACCAGATGCTAGATGGGCTCACCAGAGAGCTCATTAGACGGAGACCAGCCGTCATCGCAGGAGATTTCAATGCTTGGGCAGTGGATTGGGGGTGCAGGTGTACCAACGCAAGAGGGTATAGCCTGCTGGAAGCTCTGGCAAAGTTGAACGTCAGTCTGGCCAACTTAGGAACCATCAGCACCTTCCGCAAAGATGGTAAGGAATCCATTATCGACGTCACTTTCTGCAGTACGTCGCTAATGGCAAATATGAACTGGAGAGTGTGCGAAGAGTACACTCATAGTGACCATCAGGCGATCCGGTACAGTATCGTCGAACGGACACCGGTGGAAATATGGAGGATGAAAGTAAGCGAAGTGGAGGACGAATGCATTTAATAAGGATCTTTTCTTCGAAGCTCTAAGGGTAGACAGCAGCGTCCCGGGTCTAAGCGCGAACGAGTTGATCGAATCATTAGCAAAGGCATGTGACACAACTATGCCGAGAAAAGTGGAACCAACGAACAGGCGGCGTCCAGCTTACTGGTGGAACGAAGAAATTAGCACCCTCCGTGCTACTTGTCTTCTATCCAGAAGGCGCGTTCAGAGAGCAAGAACGGAAGCAGACAGAAAGGAGCGCAGGGTGGTGTTCCGATGAAACGAAAGATAAAGCTGAGCAAGTCAAATAGTTTCAAGGAGCTGTGCCGCGATGCCGATGCCAACCCCTGGGGCAACGCATACCGAGTCGCGATGACGAAGATCAGAGGTCCAACGATGCCGGTTGAAATGTGTCCCAACAAGCTGAAAGTCATCGTGGAGAGACTTTTCCCACAGCATGACCCAACGACCTGGCCACCTACACCATATGGCGAGGAAGATGAAGACAACGTTTAAGTCTCCAACGAGGAACTCATAGCAGCAGCGAAAGGGTTAAAGGCGAATAAAGCTCCCAATCCGGATGGAATTCCCAACGTGGTGTTGAAGGCGACGATCCAGACGTTCCCGGAAATGTTCAGGATGGTGCTGCAGAAATGTCTGGACGAAGGTCAGTTCCCTGATAGGTGGAAGGTACAAAAGCTTGTGCTGTTGCCGAAGCCCGGAAAACCGCCGGGGGATCCTGCATCGTATAGGCCAATATGCTTGCTGGATACTGTCGGAAAGCTCTTGGAGGGGATCATCCTGAACAGGCTGACGAAATGCACGGAGAGTGAACACGAACTGTCGGAGAGGCAGTTCGGATTCCGTAAAGGGAGATCGACGGTGGATGCAATTCGGACAGTGATTGACAGAGCCGAGAAAGCTTCCAAACAGAAGCGGAGAGGAGATCGATACTGCGCCGTGATCACGATTAATGTGAAGAATGCATTCAATAGCGCCAGCTGGGAGGCCATCGCCAAGGCGCTCCATAGAATGAGGGTTCCAGACTACCTCTGCAGGATTCTAAGTAGTTACTTCCAGAGCCGAGTCCTGGTCTCCGAGACAAACACGGGGTAGAAATCGCTTAGAATCACGGCGGGAGTTCCACAAGGCTCCATTCTAGGTCCCACGCTGTGGAACGGAATGAATAATGGCATGCTGACGCTCAAGCTGCCCAAAGGAGTTGAGATCGTTGGCTTTGCGGACGACGTCATCTTGACGGTAACCGGTGAGACGCTGGAAGAAGTGGAAATGCCGGCCGCCAGGTGATCGATACGATTAGTAACTGGATGCCAGGAGCGAAGCTGCAGATAGCCCACCACAAAACAGAAGTGATGTTGGTCAGTAACTGCAAAGCAGTGCAGCGGGCAGCAATCACCGTTGGAGAATGTCGAACAATTCTGGTCCAAACAGCAGCAAGAGGCGTATTCTGGCTAGTGTGTCCTCATCGATACTAAGTTACGGAGGTCCAGCCTGGATTGAAGCGCTGAAAACGAAGCAGAACTAACGGAAATTGAGCAGTACGTTCCGGCTCATGGCCATGCGAGTCATGAGTGCGTACAGAACCATTTCGATGGAGGCAGCTTGCGTTATTGCCGGTATGATCCCAATCGGCATCACCTTGGCGGAGGACTACGAGTGCTATATGACGAGAGAAACCAGAGGAGTACGAAAAGTGGTGAGAACGGTGTCGATGGCTAAGTTGCAGCAGGAGTGGGATGCAGCAGAGAACGGTAGATGGACACACAGGCTGATACCGATTCTTTCGACCTGGGTGAACAGGAAGCATGGAGAAGTCAACTTCCACTTGACGCAGTTCCTGTCTGGTCATGGCTGCTTCAGGAAGTACCTGCATCGGTTCGGGCACACAACGTCACTCTTTTGTCCGGAAAGTGGGAATGTGGAAGAATAACCAGAGCACGTGGTCTTCGAATGTCCTAGATTTGATGCTGTGCGAGAGGATATGTTCGCCCTTAGCACGGAGAATGTCATCGAAGAAATGTGTCGAGAGGAGGGCACCTTTAACGCCGTCAGCAGAGTTGTAACGCAGATCATGTCAGCGCTGCAGTAAAAATGGCGAGAGGACCAGCTAGAAAGTAGTAATGTACTGACACATGTGCGAAGTGAAAGCCGAAGCCGAGAGAACTCTCCGTTAGAGTATGCTGAATCCACTATCGGGGTTAACCGAGTAGAACGCGACGCTGGGTGCTAAATGGCTCACAAATTGGATAGACGATCAGCGAACTGGAAGCGCCAAATAGCTGAGGTAAAGTAAGGTGTGTAATGCACGGCCCCCTTCGAAGTAATACAACAAGTGGTTCCGGGGGAAAAGGGCAAGGCGTCCAAGGAGGTTTTAGTGCGGTAAGAATCCCACACACCGTGTCACCGCGACTGTGCGCCCAGTCATCAAGCGGTGGCACGATGGCCTTTTGAAGGTCCCACCGGATTGGTTACTCGATATTTCCTATAGTTAATACTTAAAGATGTGTATATATGCAAGCTAATCTATTCCCAAGCGGACCCTTTGAGTGCTATTCTTGATATCTAGCAACAGAATTCAACATAAATGCTTTAAAAACAATAAAAATAGTATAAGTTTTGATAATATTTTAAAAATATTCAGTATGAATATAATGAGAAAGTATCAAACAAATGAAATATTTTAAAATTGAACAAATATTACATCTTTAACTTATTTGTGAGCATTCCGGAAATTATGCAAACATCAATATGAATCAGTTATACAATTATAAAAGAAAAAAGTAAATGATGAGATATTGTCACTGTGGAACTAGCTCTTAGCTTCAGGTCAGGACAAGTAAGATTCCTTATTGAACCCTTGAGGCACGTGATGGTCCACCACTAAGTATAACATCTTAACCAGATTAGCAAACAAAAATGAGCAGGTTACAATTACAGATATAAATTCTCTCAATGCTTCACAGCGAAATAAATGTGAAAAAGCTTAGGCTTTTTGTCCACCTCAAATATTCATAAGCGTTCCCAGCGACAAGAGTTCATGAATAATCAACAAAGCATTCTAATATACTAGCAACTCCGCAATCTGATGCCATCGTAATTTTCAGCAACGTCAGGAATGCTCACGAACTCTACGTGCAGCCAGAAAACATATGTACTACTAATTCAAGGCATCTTCCAAATAAGCTTCAAAGGTAATTTTGTTTTGTTTACCCAATGTTAAATTCAGTCCTCTATATCCGTAATACGCGCGCGAAGCTCAAACCTTTATAGACTACTCAAAATAACTTTTTTTATTACTAGGGTAAAGCGCTACTTCGTCGTAATCGCCCATTTCCTTTCTATCGTTAATATTATCAATGATTTCACCGTGCACAAATCAATAATAGGTTTGCTCCCATGCGTTAGTTGAATAAATTTAGAAGTTGACAGAAATGTTCAATTTTTTGTTTAAAATCGTTCAGAAAAGAAGGGTACAGCGCAAGTTGTGCTTAGTATAACGGAAATTACATCAAAACCCTACTACTATTAAATCTGTTCGGCCATGAACACAATGCAATCAGGCAAAGTGGTGGACTGGATCGGAAAAGAGCCGTTTGTGACACAACTACCACGGAACCGATGAAGGTCACGATGACCAGGATATGGACTAATGAAAGAAGTTCTTTGCTGCTCTACGTTGGTTTATTGTTGTTTCTCTGCTATAATTTTACTGCCGCAGGAGAGTACTGCTCCTGAATACGGCACCGCTGGATGCAGCTATTGCTACTGCTGGAGACGACTGGTTTTACAATAAGTATCACGCGCGAACTTGCCCGACATATGACTTTTTATGGAATGTTCTAAAAACTAATTGCGTCGTAGGATATTTCACTTCTCGCTGCGAGCGTTTGATCGCGGACAAAATCAAATATTAAAAATCCACCATCAACATCGTAGCGAACAAAATTATTTTTCGCAGTGCTACAATAATTATTAAAAAGTCGTTGATATCGATCCATACAAAATAATCCGTTACAAATTTCGATAAAATACATAATTTATCAATTCATAAAAATAAATAAATTAGATGTTAAGCTCAGAATTCATATTAAGTTCAGCACAAGGGCGTGAATGTATCTGAGTATCAATCATAAACACAAATGTTGAATTTATTGATGATGTCCATTTTTCGAAAAGTTAACTGACTCAGTCCTATAATGGTAAATTAGCCGGTTAGAAAAATTATGTAGAATAGGCTTCCAAAAAATTGTTAGAAGCAATAGCTACATATATTAAAATATTACAAATTAACAATATGATCCAGTTCCCGAATTTCCATATGCTGCTGAAAAGACGCAACAGTAATACCAACCGGTGGAAACTAACGATTTTAAATTGGCTCACTACTTGGCTGAAACGTTCGCCACATAACTAAACATAATATGTTCAATTATACGATTACAAAATCTACAAGGGAGACGGACCTTTCCATAGGATCTGTGATCTATGCCGAATTCCTCAAACGGTGGATCACATTATCTGCTACTGTCCGAAATACGAAGCACCAAGAACCCGCTACGACATCCCGGGAAGCATCAGCGATGCCCTCGGTAACGATTCTACCAGAATTACAGCCCTTTTAGCTTTCCTGCGGGAAGCTGAGCTGTTCGATCTAATCTGATCACCTAACTCACCATCATCATCATCACCACCATACCAGATCACACTCGGAACCAGAGTCTCACAACCAACCACCCACATCAGCAACTATACAGACCAACGCAACGAAAACGGAATTCTCCAACAAAATGACAGAATTAAGACAGCCACTAAGCAACTAAGGGACCCCACCCTCGGAGGTTCCCTTCCAGGGCCACCAAATTCCGGGGCCCCACGCCCTTTTTCGGAAATCCCCTCTGGGATCCAAACTATGTTGTTAGGGTAATTTCCCTCTGGAATTCCCACTCCCCTCAAATAGGGGATTCCCCATCTGGGATTCCCAGAGACGAACCAGCCCAAGGCTGAATCTCTCTTTAATAAAAAAAAAAAAAAAAAAAAAAAAAAATCCAAATTTTTAGAAGCACCTGTTGGAAAGTGAGACACTAGGTAAAAATTTTCAAAATAATAGCAGTTTTTGATTTGATTTTTTATGTACTGCAAATACTTAAAACATTTTTAACTATTGTGTACATTTGTTGATTTAAAATCTCAAAATTGAGCTGAAATGCAAATAATTAGTACTGCTATTATTTTGAACAATTTTACCTAGTGTGTTGGCAGGTGCTTCCACAAATTTGGTATTTTGTAATCGTAAAATTGAACATATTTGTAGTTCTGTGGCGAACGTTCAGCTCAATTGATCTTAAGAGAACAAAGTTACAACTTGTCAAAGTTGACCATTTTGTATGGAATTCGGCATACGCTGCTATTATATTGCACACAAGTATAGTTATTGAAATAAGAAACTTTGTATGAGTGTATAATCAAAAAACATCATAAGCAATAAGAATACAACATTGAATTTGTGATAGCTATACCGGAAATACATTTCATAGGTTTGAGCGTTTTTACAAACAGCTGAAAACACGACAGTAGTTTTTTAATATGTTTGTAAAATATGTAACACATAGTACATAAAAACTACATACGATATCAACGGAAATAGCCTAAGCTACAATAAAGATCCAAAGTTTAGAAAAAGCGCAGAGAGTAAATTTAAACGTTATGTTATACTATCAAAGTTACCCGCATTATCAAAGATACCCCGTTTTACGGTACATATTTTCTTTGATTGGTAAAAAATCATCTTAGAAATGAACCTCACACGGGTAAGAGTGTAAAATAGTAAATAAATATAAATAGTAAAATTATTCAAAAATATCAAAGAAATTGATCATTGTGCATTTAAGTTTGTTTTCATCAAGTTTGATAAAACCAGCTACATAAACAATAGTTTTCGTTCGATTTTATTGGTAAACATGGTTTATTTGTTATGAAGTGAAACAGCTTTGCTATGTTATGTATTGAAACAGCTGCTGCTAGCATCATTAATAATCAAAAGGCTATGTTTATAAACAAGAATTGGTTGACACTCTTGCCCCATTGCAGTTAAAAAAAATTTGTGAGAACATTTAAAAAAAAAATCGTAAAAAACTATTGACGAGAAATAAATTGCATTACATTGCTGATTTATGAAGGCAATGCTATGAACTTACAGTACAGTGTACAAACTCCTATAAATATCCACTATTTGGCATATATAGGACGTACAATTTTTAGGTGGCACTCTTGCCCCACCACTATGCAGCCTAAAAGGCGAAATAATGTTCCAATGGTAAGTAAGGTGTTCATCACAAATTTCTGAGGTCATTTATTATTATCAAAGCCATCACACCACAAAGTAAAGCAAGTTGGTGAAAATCTGCTATCGTACACGTTGACCTTTATTTTTGAACATCATTTAATGATAATAGAAGATAATTAGAACATTTGTTTTGGTTTTATATTTTTACTGGCTTACCTTGTTATTTTGACTTGTGACCTATTTTTTTAAGCCATTTCATGAAAACGAAATTAATATGAATATTAATATATCAAACAGTAGCCCTATAATCCAATGCGAGAACACTTGGACGATACAAACCATCAACCTTGGGACAAACGGCTTAATTTCCTTCCGAAGAAAGGCGAAACCAGAGATATTTCTTCGAATACCGTAACGACTGATATGAGAGGCAGCGCTCCGCCTATATCTAATAAATGTCTGGTTCTAGGCTCACTCAGTTCGTTGTGTTTTTCTGTTGGTTTCTGAAAAAAATTGTAGAATTCAGGGACAACAGGTGATTGCGTCCCGAGCAAAGTCCAACATGTCAGGATCAAATTGAAATCACAATTTGATTTCAGTTTACGCATTTGGAACATCAAATTGAATATTCGTATTGTTATCAACAGGAAAAATGTACATCAAATTGTGTTTGCTCTCACTGATAGCAGAATCAGTTTTCAATTTGATGCCACAGAAAGATTGTTTTGCTCTCCATTTTGATATTTTATCCGTTAAAACGACCAACTGCAAACTGAGTAATCATTATCTGCAACATCACAACATCAAATTTAGTTCTCAAATTTGATCGCAGATTTTGCTAGGGTAAGGTCTCGTTCATTAGGGAATGATGTTAACAAAATGAATGAATGAAGCTGCATCATGAATGAAGCCGCAAATAAACCGAGGGGATATCGATGAAAAAATCGAGGAATGGCTAATAAAATATCTTGTCAATTTTCTATACACTTTTTGACGTTTAATCGCCTTTCTCTATTTAGCACAAATGAACGGTTTGTTTTCCCATTAATCTGTTTCCCTCTTGCTCTCACTTGCTCGATTGTAGTGTGTAGTAATGTGCACCGATTAAACATCAAAAAGCACTATTGCCTTCTTCCACAAGCTAAAAGTGGAACATAACCGTCGTACATACAGTATATGCATACATATACAAGAACCCTAGGTCACGAAAGCATCAATCAATGGAAACTGATATTTCCCTGTATCTACATTGGCCACGTACTGCACGACAACCAGTCGAGCATGTATGAAAATGTGGCAAAACAGTCGCATCTCACCGGTTCTACCTGGAATAATACACGATCCAGAGAAACCGTTGACAGTCTTATGAAATGAAAGTTTTAACTATTATCGTTTTCGTTTTTGCTGTGTTGCAACGCGCACCGCCCCAGTGGCGCCAACAAGCACGAGTTATCATTGACAGCTCAACTCATTTGATCGCAAACAAACGTAAACCCGACATCTACACCCTGAATAAATTTGGTGTACGGTGGGGAAAACCGGCAAAAACGAAAACAACATTATGATAATATTACGTTGTGTATCGTTGTTTGCTGAAGTTGTCCGAGTAGAGGAATTTGAATAACTAGCAAAATCACAGGCACAGAGAATGCAAAAAAATAGAAGGGAAGCGGCAAGGTTAAGACGTCGTTCAATGTGCAACGCGCTGTGCAGTTTACAATACATTGCTTATGACGTCATTGGGAAGGTTTTTGTTCGCTTTCAGGTTCAGGCGTGCAATACTCGTAGTACAACGAACGACAACTAAGATCACGGTTTTCGAAAATAGTAACTGTCGCCACAGTGTAAAACTGGCTAACTCGTTCTTCGATCAGATTAACTCAGAGAGTGGGTTTTAGAAATTAATCATACAACTAAGTAAAAGTAACTTTCTCTCTGAATTAGTTTGATCGACCGTAATAATAACAGTCGTGTTAAGTACTTGGCACTGATGGAGTCTGCAAGCAGTAGATGAAATTCGCGTATCTGTCAAAAGAATTATAACTTAATTAAAAAGAAATAATTTACGTTACGTTAGTCACAGCTGCTGTGACTCGATGGAGACGCATTGTGAACGACCTTGCGTCTTCATCGTTTCCATGCACGTGTGGGTAAATATTGCGGAAAATGATTTTTTATTAAAAAAAAATTGTATCTCCAAAACCACTTCTCCGACATCGCTAATTATTTAAAATCTTATGTAAAATTAAATGATCTTTCAATTAAAAATACTAAAATAAGAAGTTGTTGAAGCCCTCGCAAGCGGCACCGGCGGTGTAGTGGTAAGCGTGATTACCTCTCACCCCAGCAGGCCTGGGTTCAATCCCAGTCGGCGCCGCCGGGATGTTCTGAGGCATAACATCTCTGATCACGCCTTCCTTCGGGAGGGAAGTAAAGCCGTTGGTCCCCGGTTCATGAGTGGATGGGTCGATAGGTAGGGTCCAGGTGTGGGAGCTGCCTATCTGGCGTCGGTAGCATTGGTGCTCAGCACGAAAAATAAGATCGACGGAAAACAAATCCAAGGAAAAAAAAAAGAAGCCCTCGTAGTGAAAACGAAGAAAAAGCATTTGTAACGTATTTTTTTCATACAAAATCAAATATCTCTGAGTGTTTCATATTTTTGCTTAGAACAAAAATTTTTGAAAAAAGGCATTTTTGAAAAAAAAAATAGATTTTTCGGACCACCCTAACACGCACCCTTATGGCGGAATAAAAAATACGAGTCTAATATTTTTTTATAAGGAAGAACTATACCAATTTTCATGAAATTCTGAGACTCACTATACCTTTTTTCTATGGAATTGCTGTATATATATATATATATATATTTTTTTTTTCCTTTGGTTTGTTTTTTCCGTCGATCTTGTTTTCCGTGCTGAGCACCAATGCTACCGACGTGCAGGAAGGCAGCTCCCACACCTGGACCCTACCTATCGACAAATCAACTCATGAACCGGGGACCAATGGCTTTACTTCCCGTGATCAGAGATGTTATGCCTCAGAACATCCCGGCGGCGCCGACTGGGATTGAACCCAGGCCTGCTGGGGTGAGAGGGACTGTATATATATAAAATATAATATAATACATTTATACATAGGTATATGGCGAATGTTTCCATCGGTTTTAGCCCTTTCAGAAGGGATTTACGTTATGTTGTATGGGGTTTAAAAGAGGAAGTGAACCGAATACCAAATGCTACCAGCAATATAGGATTTCCTCTCGCGAATCAGGCAACACACAATCAAAGTGTAGAAGCGTAACCTGATAGTCAAAGTAGACATGTGAAGAGTCGTAAAAATCGACATACTACCTGGATGGCCTCCCAGTTAGCGGCAAGAATCGATGGATGGTTTCATAAAGCTCTGTCAAAGAATGGTTCTCTACATGTTTCCATCATATATGATTTTTTTGGAAATATTTCCAAAGACGTTAGCAGTTCATATCTGGAATAATTTCGCTGCAGCATGAATAATATCACGCTTCAGTTCACTTTTGAAAATATATGTACAAACTGAATAAATAATTAGACGAAGTAAAAGGCTGGCTGCACAAGAATATTACTTCGTTCGTTTTGTACGTTACTACCAAGAACGTGAATAAAGAAGAATAATAACTATAGACCGGAAATTTCACGATCAACTGCAACGAAACGAAAACGATTTTTCCTTCGTTTAAGCGCGGTGGTATCCCTTATGCGCCACGTCACGTGCGCATTTTCTCGGTTCGAATTTTGAGTCACATATACCACCAACAGCCAGAGCGTTCGTTTAGTGGTAGGCTGCTACTGGCGGGAACAAGCGGAATATCTTTATCAGTGTCAATGCCGCCAACGTAGTCGAACCCCTCGTATACCAGTCGAGCATGGTTTGATATCCGGAGCAAAAACGTATAAAAGGGAAGATACACACTACTAACTATACCCGGTTCTCGGAGAATGAAACGGAAGAAAAGGGATTAAACATGGCAGGTTCTATTTAAAATGTAATCTTCTTTGTCACTGCAGCCACAATAGGAATCACTTTTATGCAATTTCCTTTATTCTTGGCGTTGGTTGTTCTTTCCGTTCTACTGTACTATACATAATACATAATGCGAAGAGGAATCCTTACACCACCGAACCAATCTCGTTTGAGCGCGTAAAGGAAGCACATTCTCATGAACTAGAACGATCTAATCGAATAAATTGCATCATAAGTTTGCGAACTGCGGAGACAACCAGTATCAATCAAGATCTGCTATATAAACCTACCTACAGAAATAATCCTCCTAAAATGCAGTTATTTTTCAACTTACCGGGTGATCGCGATGTGCTTTCATTTGTGTCAAGCCATGCTTCCACAATCAACGTAAAGGTGCCCTGCAAAGCAAAAAAAAATATGAATGATGACGAATTGTGCAGTTTACGGGGGTGTTGTGTTTGTCACAAGCATGTTACACGTCTAAGCGCGCCGATTTCTCTGTATTTATTTATGAAATAAATCATCCAATCCAATTGAAAAAGAAGTATGTACTGCTGAGCTGCGCACTGGAGTGAACGGCATATTATTGAACATTTCAATTTCAATTACACCTTCACAGAAGAGCAAGGCACCGCCGTCGCTGTTAAAGACGACAACAACTCGTATAGTTTGGCTTGTACAGTTATTGGTGTCACGTGGAGGTGGAGTATTCATCTCTCTATCTTTCCAATAGGTGTGTTAGAGTTTCATCAATTGAATAAAATGCTGTGTATTGCTTAAGCAGTCCATAGTTGATGTACCGTAAAACGGGGTAACATTGATAGTTTTTTGAAGTATATTTTAAATATTTTTTACAGCAATGAATGTTTTTTTTGTTACAAATTTTATTTCTATGAAACAAGTGCTGTGGATCCTAGAGTCAATTCGTTAGTAATATGTTTAACGGAAATTATTGCATTTGTACTATTTTTTTAGTCTTATGACCAAAAATCAGTATTTTGATTTGGGGTTACTTTGTTAATGCTTGATGAATGTAGAAAAATATCTGTGATACTCACAATTTAGTTAAAACAATATGAAACTTTGAATGAGTATATATTCAGAAAACATCATAAGCAATAAGAAGACAACATATAACGGAAATGCATTTCATAAAAAGCACTCAAACCAGCTTTTTCAAACAGGCGAAAAACAAGAAAATTGTTTTTTACTATGTTTGGATAACATGTACCACATACTTCATAAAAACTGTATAGGATATAAAGGGAAATACCCTAAGCTACAATAAGGAACCAATGTTTCCAATTCGGAAATAGTGCAGAGAGTACATTAAATCTTTATATTCTACTATCAAAGTTACTTGCATTATCAAAGATACCCCTTTTTACGGTACTCGATTTCTTTATTTCCTGTTACAGAGGGATGGAGGGTTATCTCAATATGGCAGAGAGAAAAAACGCATCAAAGAGATAAAATTGCAGGTATAGGGGGAATGGCTCTAATGGGCCCTTCACTAAAAATCTGCTTTTAATCAATTTTATCTAGATTAACACGTCATTGGGACGGTACTAATGGATATTTTTGGTCACTATTGAAAATTTAGTCGATTGATGAATTTATGTATAGGCCCCAATTAGGGGCATTTAGGCCAACATTACATTCATTTCCCCTACCTAATACAAATTGATAAACTACTGCAATAACAAAATGGGTCCCTTGAGAGCAAACTGTGTAGAAATAACACTTTTAAAACGACTACTCGGTGTAATTCTATTAATAGGTCAGGATATTTTCATATACATTTTTAATTTTGATAATTTGTTATTACAAAAATATAAAATGTAAATCTTATCACGTGTAAACAAAATTCAAGTAAATTATGTTTCTTCGTAGACGAGCATGATACCCACTTTCAAAGTTGTTACCCGAAATGTACCATTCCGGGAAAAAAATAACCGGATAGCATCATTTTGCGGATTTAATAAAAAAAAAACAACGGAATAATTCAATGCTGCGCCTGCCCATACAGCGAACTAATTATAGCATGTTCAGCGCAATCGGTGGTTTACAGTGACTCTTCAATAGGGTCTCCGCACTATTTGACTTTGACCTGACTCGCCAGCTGCTTCGCAGAAGGTTTAGTTCGTTTTCTTTTCTAGATCGGTTTAGTTTGTCTAGCAATGTTTCTTTTTTTTACGAGATGACTATTGGCTGATTGATGTTTAGTTTTAGTACTTTTCATGTTTAGTTTAGGTTACATCATTGGGGCCAATGACGCCTGTTGATGTTTAGTCATAAATAAATAAATAAATAAATAAACACCAGAAAGGTCAGGAATTCGATTAACGAGAAGTAACCGACTGCTAGAAGGTTATCTACCAGGTTAGACGCAACTGCAAAGAAGAAGAATGTGTACGAAATTCAAAATGTATAAAAAATGTACACAAATAATATATATTCAAGTGTGCACAAGAGCACCTACTACAAGCAAAAATGTGGGAGACTTGACACCTGTTTTTTTTTCTTCATTTCTCTTCTATGCATTTGTCTATACCTACTTCTCTTACGAACTTACATACTGGTTTGAATCGAACGGTATTTAAGCGGACACGCGTGTACGTGCAACAAAACCACTTTTCCAATGATTTGAAAAGTACGCTTACGTATCTTGAAAGATCATTGTTTCGTCGAGTTTTAAACAGCTATTCAATTGATCTACCTATGCATGAAAAAAGGAAGCTGAAGCCATAAAATTGTTCATTGAACAAGATGATAGAAAAATATACTTTCATACAATTCAGTTGCTTGACGTGCGCGTCTTTTCAATAAACATGGTAGTGTAAGGTGGGATAAAATGGGGTCATCTACTTTTTTTTTGTCAACATCAACAGGCCTGATGCTGGTTTTAAAAAGCAAACCATCAATATGATTGCACTGAACTGTATATCCAGATCAAAATGACAGCAAATCGAAATCATAATTTGATATCAGTTTACGCGATTGACAAATTTTACGATACTGTATGAACAGAGCTCTACAGTGCCGTAGTATTTGCGATAATCAATTTTTTATGAACATTGTATATTAGACTAATGTACAATATGAAATTTTCGCTCTGCAGTGCTTAAACGGTTGCAAATCGGGCCCTAATTAACCTTCCCAATTATAGACTCATTTGGTTAAAAACTGACTATGTTAAAAATTATTTGAAGTTTGTATGGGAATATTCTTTTCTTTTATTCCCTTCTACACTTTTTCTATATTGCTCTTGAAGAAGCTTGGAAGCTATTCCTGTAGAAGATTTTCTCACTTATAACTTTGCTGAAGATTGTTCTTTAGTCAAACAACAAATGAAATAGTTATTAATAATTCAAGAGATTGATAATCTTCTGCTATGAACAAGCAACTGCTTTGTGGGCAACACTGTATTGTGCAGTGTGACATAGTAACCATGATTTTTTGCTCTATTTCACGCGCCAAAAACGCCAATACTGACTCAACTGCTATTGAGCATAATCATAAAACATCAGTGACTTGAACCATTAATAACTTTAGTTCCTTACATTTCTGCCTTCAGCAAAGTTGTAGCTGAGAAAATTTCATACCAGCGTAGCAAACAATTTTTTTTTGTAGAGCAATATGGTGAATTGCTCGAAGGATATGTACAACAAGTTTGCTTTTCCTATAGTAATCTCCATATGAATTTCAAATATTTTGTGCACCGTCAGTTTATATTCAAATTAATACCTGATCAGGACCTGTTTTGAAGCCGATTGAGCACTGCGAAGCAAAAATTTCAAATGTTGCATTGGATATCAGTTCAGTTGAGATGAAGCATGCAATCTTGGATTTCCTCACACCATTTCACAGATGCCGACAAGTGGGTTTGTTTAGTAAACATAATTCGTTATGAGAAGCACAAAACAACAAGTACAGTTTATTTTCCGAAAATAAATATACATAAACCATGGCTTGTTTATTTGAACATTTAAAAATCGATAAACTCTGGGAAGATTTTTTTTTCATATTTTGTTATTATTAAAAAGGAAATCGACGAATTAATAGAAATTAATGCAAAGAATCAATCAACGCGTTTCCTTATATATTACTTTGCGCTTACTGTAGAACGGGGTAATATTGATAGTTTTTTAAGCATATTCTAAATATTTTATACGTCAATTTATGTTTCTCAGATTTGATTTTTTTTAAATCCTAGAGTCAATTCTTTAGTAATATGTTTAACGAAAATTAATGCTTTTACATTATGTTTTTAGTCTTGTGACCGAACATCAGTATTTTGATTTGGGGTTACTTTGATAATGCTAGATGAATGTAGAAAAACATGCGTGAATCTCAAACAATTTAGTTCAAGAAATATTAAACTTTGAATGAGTATATAATCAGAAACACCTTAAGCAATAATAATAAAACATTGAATTTGTGATGGCTATATCAGAAACACATTTCATAAGTGAGTTGAGTTTGAGTGCTTTTTCAAACAGGCAAAAAGCAAGAAAATAGTTGTTCAATATGTTTGGCAAACATCACAGCTTTCATCGTGATGGGCGAAATGCAGAAGCGCGTGATCGGTTGGTGGCCGATCGACGAAAGAATGTGCATGTTGAGGATCAAGGGCCGATTCTTCAACTTTAGCATAATCAACGTGCACAGCCCTCACTCCGGAAGCACTGATGATGACAAGGACGCATTTTACGCGCAGCTCGACCGCGAGTACGATCGCTGCCCAAGCCACGACGTCAAGATCATCATAGGAGACCTAAACGCTCAGGTAGGCCAGAAGGAGGAATTCAGACCGACGATTGGAAAGTTCAGCGCCCACCAGCTGACGAACGGGAACGGCCTACGACTCATCGATTTCGCCGCCTCCAAGAACATGGCCATACGTAGCACCTTCTTCCAACACAGCCTCCCCTATCGTTACACTTGGAGATACCACAGCAGACGGAATCACAAATCGACCACGTTCTGATTGATGGACGGCACTTCTCCGACATTATCGACGTCAGGACCTATCGTGGCGCTAACATCGACTGTGACCACTACCTGGTGATGGTCAAACTGCGCCCAAAACTTTTCGTCATCAACAATGTACGGTACCGACGCCCGCTACGGTACAACCTAGAGCGACTGAAGCAACCGGATGTCGCCTTAGCATACGCGCAGAATCTCGAGGCAGCGTTGCCAGAGGAGGGCGAGCTTGATGTGCCTCCTCTAGAGGACTGCTGCAGTCATCACCGATGCAGCCGAGAGCACCATCGGGTAAGAAGTCAACGGAATGAATGGTTCGACGAGGAGTGCAGAGCGATTTTGGAGGAGAAGAACGCAGCGCGGGTGGTAATGCTGCAGCATGGAACCCGACAGAACGTGGAACGGTATAAACAGAAGCGGAAACAACAGACCCGCATCTTTCGGGAGAAAAAACGCCGCCTGGAAGAAGCGGAGTGCGAGGAAATGGAACTGCTGTGCCGTTCCCAAGAAACACGGAAGTTCTACCAGAAGCTCAACGCATCCCGCAACGGCTTCGTGCCGCGAGCCGAAATGTGCAAGGATAAGGACGGGAGCCTCTTGACGGACGGACGTGAGGTGATTGAAAGGTGGAAGCAGCACTTAGATGCGCACCTGAATGACGAGGAGAACGTAGGCACGGGAGACCAGCGCAATGGAGGAAACTACTACATCAGTGCAGCAGAGGACGGAACTGACCCAACTCCCACGGTTAGGGGGAAGTTAAGGACTCCATTCAGCATCTCAAAAATAACAAAGCAGCTGGTAAGGATGGTATCGCATCCGAACTCATCAAGATAGGCCCAGAAAAGTTGGCCACCTGCCTGCACCGGATGATAGTATCTGGGAAACAGAACAGCTACCGGAGGAGTGGAAGGAGGGGGTTATCTGCCCCATCCACAAGAAAGGCTACCATTTGGAATGTGAGAACTTCAGAGCGATCACCATTTTGAATGCCACCTACAAAGTGCTATCCCAGATCATCTTCCGTCGTCTATCACCTAAAATGACCGAGTTCGTGGGAAGTTATCAAGCCGGCTTCATTGACGGCCGATCGACAACGGACTAGATCTTCACCGTACGCATCATTTGTTCATCGACTTTAAGGCGGCATACGACAGTATCGACCGCACAGAGCTATGGAAAATCATGGACGAGAACGGCTTTCCTGGGAAGCTGATCAGACTGATCAAAGCAACGATGGACGGTGTGCAAAACTGCGTAAGGGTTTCGGGTGAACTATTCAGTTCATTCGAATCTCGCCGGGGACTGCGACAAGGTGACGGACTCTCATGCCTACTCTTCAACATTGCTCTAGAAGGTGTAATGCGACGAGCCGGGCTCAACAGCCGGGGTACGATTTTCACGAAATCCGGTCAATTTGTGTGCTTTGCGGACGACATGGACATTATCGCAAGAACATTTGGAACGGTGGCAGAACTATACACCCGCCTGAAACACGAAGCAGCAAAGGTCGGACTGGTGGTGAGTGCGTAAAAAATAAAGTACATGCTAGTAGGCGGAACCGAACATGACAGGATTCGTCTAGGAAGTAATGTCACGATAGACGGGGATACTTTCGAGGTAGTGGAGGAATTCGTTTACCTTGGATCCTTAATGACGGCTGACAACAATGTGAGTCGTGAAATACGAAGGCGCATCATCAGTGGAAGTCGTGCCTACTACGGGCTCCAAAAGAAACTACGGTCAAAAAAGATTCACCCACGCACCAAATGTACCATGTACAGAACGCTAATAAGACCGGTGGTCCTCTATGGACACGAGACATGGACTATGCTCGAGGCGGACCTGCAAGCACTCGGAGTTTTCGAGCGACGTGTGCTAAGGACGATCCTCGGCGGTGTGCAGGAGAACGGTGAGTGGCGGCGAAGAATGAACCACAAGCTCGCTGCACTCTACGGCGAACCCAGCATCCAGAAGGTGGCCAAAGCCGGAAGGATGCGGTGGGCAGGGCATGTTGCAAGAATGCCGGACAACAACCCTGCAAAGTTGGTGTTCGCTACTGATCCGGTTGGCGTGGAGCGCAGAGAGCACGATGGGCGGACCACGTAGAGCGTGATCTAGCGAGCATTGGGCATGACCGAGGATGGAGAGCGGCAGCCGCAAACCGAGTATTGTGGCGTACTATTGTTGATTATGTCTTATCTTAAATGTGATGTTGTACAAATAAAAGTATATATATATATATATATATATATATATATATATATATATATATATATATATATATATATATATATAGCACGAAAACGGCTCATCCAATCGAAATGACGACTCAGAAAAAGTTGCAGCAAATTGGAAAGCCTTTCAATGCCACTGAAAAAAAATCGTCAAAAAATGAAAACTGTTAAAAAAATTCAATAACAAAAAACATTCTTAAGATTTTTAAACTTATATTAATTTGAATACTAACTTTTCTAAAATGAACGCAATGAACACTTAAATTGACCAATATCGTAGAACATATACTTTTAGAAAATGTTTGAACTTTGTCTCATTGCCCCTAGTGAACAATTATGCTAAGTTTTAATTCTGAGGGGGAAAATAAAATCGATTCGTTACTTTGCGTGGAACTGCTCAAGAGAAGCCAATAGCCTATTTTTAACTTATTCTGCACATTTCCATACGACTTTCAGGTTTTGCGCGCCTAAGGAAAGGACGACGCAAACGTTTCAGTAGCATATTTTTCTCTGTTGGAGGTGCAGACAATGAGCAAAAAACATGTAAATACCAAGCCCATCATCACATGCAGGAGAAACAATCCCTGACGAAGAAGTAGAATAAAAACGTTGCCTGAAGCAATGTGTTTTGAAAATGGCATTTTTACAGACACATTGGCTGAAGGTTACCATCTATCGACGTAAAAAAAGTCAATGTAACACAAAGAGAGGAAAGCAATTATTGTTAATCCAATTACTAATCAAAGCAGTGCTGTTATACACTAAATACACACCAGGCCACCCGCAAATTAACGGCACCGCTTGTTAGCATGATGTAGTCGGATGGTATAACAAAACTGCAATACATGTTGATAGAAAGTAAGAAAAAATGCAAAACAACAGCATTATGGTGAAATAGGAAAGCTACGTTATACAGCAAATTTTTAAAACATCCTACCGCAAAGTGCCATATTTCTGCGCAGCGCCTAATTCCACGCTTTTCACCAAAATTTTACAATATTTAACCATTTTATCTAAATTTATATTTTTGCCCATCCCACGAATAATACCAATTCCATTAAAATTACATACAATTTATAATTATTTTAGAAACTTTCAAAACTGCACGAAATTAGGCCTTAGGTGCATAGAATTATGGCACTTTACGGTAAAAATCAATGAGAAATTATTTTCATTGATTATGGCGATGTTAAATGACATACTTTTTGCTTACATCAACACATCAACCGAAATGAAACTTTGCACCTTCTTCTAATTTAGTGTTCTTTGAGTGCTTTCATATTCGTTAATTGAGAACATTCTATGCGTTCTATTATATAATTATAATAATATATATATAGTAAAGACACTGACAAAAAAGCCTTAATAGGAACATCTTGCATGTATTAATTGATAGAAGAATTTTAACACGACATTGCTATAGAAACTCACTCATTTATACCTCAGATCGATGGATATAATCTCTCATTGCTTCTACAATATCTTTTGATGAATCACTTAAAAATATACGTTACGCTGGCTTGCACGAGCGTGTGTGTTAGAAAAAAAATCGTTACACAATTATCGTATGTGGCACAGTGGAACGGAATGGGTTGATTCCCCTAAATTGCCCAAACGAATTCTTCTTCAAACACTAAACACTCATGTAGGTATAAGTTCGTAATAATCGTTATAAGTTGAAAACGTAAGAAAATATTTCCCCATTCCACAATTAGAGGAAAAATGTACGTTTCTTACTTACTGCGTTACTTGAGTGGTATTTAAAACTAGTATTACACGTATTAGCATGGGGATCAATCAAGGACATTTGAAAAATGAATGAATGTTGTTGTAAGTAGAACCAGCTTCACTGCTAAATCGAGTGTCGCATTATATAGGTGCAGGATGGAAAACGTCATCAAATTAATACAAAAAGGTGATGAAGGTTCATATCGGGCCTCCTGTTCTGGAAATAAGCAGTCGAGTTCGTATACCACGACAGAGCACGCTTTTTACGCATACACAGATCTGCTGCGTGCCAGGCTATTATGTTGTTTGTTACACAGAGAGTAAAACCTGAATAGCAGATGTTTCCTCGCAGCAGAACAAGTGACTTGCTGTAAAAACACGACCGAACACACATATATGTTTAGCATATGGTTTAACCCCCATTGGCGATCCTGTTTCATTAATGAAAACGAACTGTGTGTATGCGCTTAGTCTGTATGAAAATTGGTAGGTACAGTACAGACCATAAGTACAAGTAAGACGCTTTTAATATTTAGAGCTGTTATATTTACACGTGTGCATGTTCCGGTTAAATTTTGAACCCATTATTGACATAGTAGCAATAAGTAAAAGTAAAAGAAAACACCGATCTCTTCTTTTGAGCCCCCCGCTCATACGTACCGTACCGCACAAAAAAACCGTGTTATTTGCAGGGCTGTTACAAGATTTTGGAAATGTTGGTAAGCGTGATTGCCTCTCACCCCAAAAGGCCTGGTTCAATCCCAGTCGGCGCCACCGGGATTTTCTGAGACATAAAATCAGTGATCACGGGGGAAGTAAAACTGTTGGTCCCCGGTCCTTGAGTTGATGGCCTGGCGTCGGTAGCATTGTAGCATCAAGGAAACAAAACAAACAATCGAATCCGTTTCCCTCCCTAGTCTTTTTGCGCAAGCGTTCTTTAATACACAACAGGTGAGACTCCGCTCTATTCATACTGTATTGGAAAACCCTAATCCAACATATGATGATGTAGAACACAAACGAGCTGTGTTTGTTCACGTCGACTGATACTGAGTGGTTGCGGTACAAGCACATATCGTCGATAATAGACGATTGTTTTGTATTAGAGAACGCTTACGCAAAAATACTAGGGAGGGGAACGTATTCGAATCTCAAATGTCATTACCCAAATACATCCGTAAACCATAGGTCCATCGTTGTATAATTGGCAATACACCCGTGTACTGAATGGGAATTGTGAATCCCACCGGTGCCGTTAGGTTTTTTCGCAAATTTTTTCTCTCTCTCTCTCTCTCTCTCTCTCTCTCACACACACACACACACACACACACACACACACACACACACACACACACACACACACACACACACACACACACACACACACACACACACACAATTTTCATTGCTTAAAAATACCAATTGTATTACTGCTACATGACATTTCAAGCTTATGGCTTGCTTATACCACCATTGATAGTGTCAGCACTGTAGTCTACAGTTTTTATGCTATGTTTATATGCGCATTGACGACACGTATGCGTTAAAAAATATTATGTTAATAATCATTAATGAGACTTATATTTTTCATGATTAGCTTGATTAATTAAAAAATATATATATATAATAAATATTTAATTCCTACATGTACGCGCTTGTTGAACATTTATCGAGTTTATTTTTCCGCGCAACAAATCAAACATCTATGTGGACGGAGCATAATTTCTCAATGCATAACATCATTTAAAATTATTAATTTTTGGATTATCCAAAACATTCCGGATATATGATCCTGAAGTTCTGTTGACTCAATAAGACATACGATGATTTGATTTAATGATAGAATGGGTAAACCTTCGTGAAGCCCCATAATATAATTTGATTGGTTTATTACGGTTTCCAAAATGACTGGAGTTCAGATCTTTTATTTTTTATCATAGTCACTTTTAAACTCTTGGACCATTCGTGACTTATCCAGGTGAGATTTGAACTCATGACTTTGATGTGACAGATAGAGATTCAGATCTTTATATTTACAGACTAACCAAGGTATTCTACGATGTCCTGACTAATCTTGTGATTCTAGTTAACACAAAGCGCAGAAATTCTTTTTTATTTATTTTTTGGCCAATCATGAGTTTGAGATCGGACATTTTTATTGGTATGAATTTGCTTCTCTATCTTCAAGTAGCTTCGTGACAAGATATGTCTCGGTTAGGCTTTATATTAACACTACTTTTTTCGGAAAACTGTAGCAAAATAATTCAAAAAATGTCCATACAATGACAACCAAAAGAAATTCTAAAAAAATACTCTGTAAGCTATCTTGGTAGCTCCACATGCTCCAACAAGTGAAAGAAAAGAATAGATTTGTTTTGTAATTTGAGGAATCTTGATACTTTTTTTTTTTTTTTTTTTTTAAACTAGTTCGTTTATTTACTAGGCTCAGTCGTGTGTGACACTTTGCGGAGCCAAAATCAGTAATGTTTGATTAACATTTTAAATAGCAGTATTTCTATGTTAGTATTGGGTACCAATTACTCGTGGCGGGCTCGAGGTTAATAGGTAACAATTTCAATTGGAAGGATCTAGGTAGGAAACTGGTTTCTGAAGCCTCCTTCAGATACTACTCTCGGACGGTTGACCAAATCCTGGCTGGCAGGGGCAAGTAGCACAGGAACAGGAGGATAATAAGACTGGGACACAATGGCGGGAAATTGTTTGGAAAGGAGGGGATAGTCACATCAAACTCTAACATCAGACAAACAAAGGAATTCGTAGATCGCTTGCATGTAGGGAAGATCACGTGTTCCCAATACATCTCTTACTTCACGGAAGGGTTGTCTACCTCGGGCCACTAGGGTATCCAATAGTCGTGCTCTGGAGGCGTCATTACCCGGGCAATACCAAACTGCGTGATCGATGTCATCATAACCGGTTCTGCACCTACATATATTGCTGTCAACGAGGTTTATTCTATAGAGATGTGCGTCTAGCGAGTAGTGGTTGGACATAAGTCTTGACATCACTCGAATGAATCCCCGACTTACATCCAGACCTTTGAACCACGCTCTCGAAGAAACATTTGGAATAATGGAATGTAACCACCGCCCAAGAGATACTTTACCACAGTGAAAGCATAATATGAAAATTGTAAACAGAAGTGTAAACAAATTAATATAATTATATATATTAAAAAAATGATTGATTCCATGTAAAATTGCCAGTTTATAAGGGTTTAAATGATTCTTGAAAACCAAATTATGGCCTACAAGACTAGGATAAAAACAAAAATGTTACTTAGGATGAGTATACATTTTCTTTCCCGGTGCGATTTGGGTTTTCCCGCATTTTTCCTGGTTTACCGACAAATCCGAATTCCTGGTTTTTTTCCGGATTTCCCGGTGGGATGGACACCCTGCATTTAGTTCTTTTAATTGATTAATCATGAATTATCTTTACTCTTTCCGTTTTTGATTTGTAAGCGTACCAAATTTGTAGTATTTTTTTTTTCAAAGAGATAGTTAATGAAGAGAATCTATCAAAATCACTTGCACCCCTGCTTCCAAGTTTGGTTACAAGATTACAACTCTGGAGGGCATTTTGTGTGGTCGTTGGGGGCCTGTGGTTCTGAATATGGACTAGACTGGCCCACAAAAATCAAAGCTCTTATTTTCCACGAGCCGACCCCTAGATTTGTGCCATTAGGTGAGGAAAACACTCTCTGAAAATTTTAGCTCATTCGGATATTACACGAGCTGGCATTAGTTTGATTTTTGTATGGGGAATTTGGATAAAATGCATGAAAAAATAACTCTCATACACTCTATCGATCATAAAAAAGTTTCCTTATTCTCGATATGATTCAGATTTTCAAAACTTGTAGTTCAATTAATGAGCAACAACTTTGCTGAAGATTGCATCATGGATCCAGTTAATTTTATAGTGATATTCGCATTTGAATGTAGGGTTACGGTATGTAATGTGGGTCTAGTCCTTTCATTCGGCCTATCACGCAAATAAATAATTAATTAAGGAATATTACACAAAAAATAAGGAAAATATTGATCACTGATGATTGATAAATGTGTACCACACACAAATCAATTTATATCACAACATTTCAATACATTTTCAGCTCTCGTAAGTAATAAAACTGGTTGAGAATATCACTCTGTTCGGAGTTTTTAGCCGCCATGACTTCTAAGGTTAAGATGGGAAGGTTGCACTGACGATCATCAAATGGCCTGATTATGGCATTTATTGAATGGAATTACCTGATAATACACACTAGACGTAAAACTCACAGTTACTGTTTGAATATTTTATGTTTATTTTAATTGTTTAACAACGTTTTCACAAGTAAATCATGGACCCAACTTTAGGGACACATTTCTTTTCTATGTTCCTAACTTTGGCCCATGAAATTCATTTGACAGCATATAGCAATAAGAGTAACGTCAACAATGTGGTTTGCATTTGGATGATAAGGAACGAACAGGAAGGGAGTTTTTTCTGCCAAATCTGTATAATGAACATCACCAATGTTTTGATTTAGATATTCTGCGGTCGAAAGACGATAAGCGAAATTTTTAATTTTTAATTTTTAACTTGAGTGATTTAATGTAGTTTTCGTAAAATTTTCTCTAAGAAATGTTTTGAGGAATGAAGAGTATTAAGTTAACAGTGATAGTGATAAAAAAATACATAAGAAAACGTTACCAAGAGCGTTTTTTTTTGAGAATCAAACAGGATAGGACGAAGTTGCATCCATAAATAGACCCAATTTGGGGACAATAGACCGATATTACATACATTTCCCTGGTGAGTTTTTGTCTTAAAAAAAGTAAGTTTTTCAACTTTTTGCGGTTCCTGATAGCAAACGACATGATAAGCATATCTAAGCATACCATTTAGCAGTAGAATATCGTTTGCAGGTAAATTAATTGATGAGTTATGATTAAAAACGTAATCTATGGCTGCATATTAGACCGAGGTTAGGGACGTATACCCTATATGAGCATTTTGTGTATGTAAATTTCAACCAAATCTCTTATATAAACATTAAACCAAAAGCGCCAACCGGTGTAACGTCAAAAAGAGCTGAAATATTCAGATAGTGGTTATAGCACCAAAAAAACACGACCCTGGATGTTAAACTGTGGAAAATATGAACTTTTATTTTTAGTGGTAATACGTGGTTGTTACCTTGCCTAAGCTGCTTGTATTTTGTTGCAAAATACGAGCAGAATGCACATAATTGAATCGTGATTGAATCGTGATGCTGACTTCAGCAAAGTTGTTCCTTATAGCTTAAGGTATGTGTAGTGAAAATTCTGAGCTAAATCGAGTTTGCTGAACCAGTTCTATGCACGATAGAGTGAAGGAATATTATTTCTCCATACGTTTCAATAAATATCCCCAAGTAAATTTTAAATCAAAAGCGCCAGCTCGTGATACATCCAAATAAGCTGAAATTTTCAGAGAATGGTTTTCTCACCTAATGACACAAATCTAGGGGTTTGCCCGTTGAAAAAACAATGATAAAAAATTTCCCCCATTTAAATGTGGGCCAGTCTAATATGGACAAACAGGCACAGATACATTCTATTCCAACTCTTTACTGTTATAAGCTTGTTGGCCCTGAAAAGGTCCGTTTTATTGTAGACGACATCCATGGCCGCTTACGCTTGGCGTGTTCAGAGTAGGTGACAGCATTACGGATCACATTTTCCAGGAACACCTTCAGCACACCTTGTGTTTTCTCGTAGATCAGACCGGAGATACGTTTGACATCACCACGGCGAGCCAGACGACGGATGGTGGTTATCTCGAAGAACTTTGCGATGACGCTTGGCACCTCCTTTAACAAGACCTTTTCTTCCTTTGCCACGACCAGGCAATTGTTGCTTGTTGGGTGTAGAAGAGTGGACTAGCCACCACCTTCCTACTGCTGCGAAGCGAAGCGAAAATGAGTTGATGCTAGTAGTAGTAAAATTATGTTTATTTCTGTTGATTATGATAGTACATTGATTTTAACATTTTAATTGATTAGCCTACCTGGCTCTTCATCTTTGTTTAATTTGATATTTTAATTTAATATTTGTGTTTTTCAACTAGTTTACAGAATAACCCTTTGGGGGTGTGTTTTGTTTGAATTGAAAAAAGTGAAAATCTACCTAACTACGAATATAACCTAACGTGCTAGATTACGTATGATCTGATGATTTGATCTCAGACAGGTGTCTCTGAACCTTTCCAGGATGAATACTCTCCGTTCTTCTAATGTCTGAATTCGAGCCAGGAGGTGATCTCAGAATTTTTAGTCCACCGGGGAGTGTTTAGGACCATCCTGAGGATCTGAAGCGTATACATATTCCGAAAATGAGGATAACAATAACAAATCAACATTTTTGGCTAGAGCGAAAGTGAGGATAACAAACTAAGCACTTGGGATTATGCAAGTGTGCGAGTTATAAACTTCAGAAAGGTCAATTGATATAAAAACCATAAGATCGATTCTTTGGTACCGATTTAATCAGTGGATCGATTCTAGAGCCAAATATAAGATCGATCCGTCAAAGATCGATCTTTCTCTGAAGATCGCCCAATCCTACGCTTGACACCTCATTTACCAAGACCTTTATCTCCTTTGCCACGACCAGGCAATGGTTGCTTGTTGGGTGAAGAAGAGTGGACTAGCCACCACCTTCCTACTGCTGCTATTGCTGAGCACGACGCCGTCCAAAGCAAAAATGAGCTGGTGCCAGACAGCAGCGCTTTTTATATCATTTCAGATTAAAGCAGAATAATTTTCAACCAAGTGATTATGACGACTGGGTTTGGGAAGAACGTTTATTTGATGAAAACATTGCAAAAATTATCACTTTTTATTTGTACATTGGACAATGCTTGACATTGCCACTTTTTTCAATAGTTTCTCGTAAAAAAAATCATCAGTTGGCAGTTAGATCGTTAGACAGTCTACGCTATAGAAATATTTCTGATCGATTGGTGATAAAATTATTGAAATTGGTATAGGGGCAGCTGAGTTATTAATGTTCAAATTCTTTCATAATTTTGTTTCATGTTCCATTTTCCGTTTCCACAAAGTGTATAGAAATAAAGGTGTAGTCCTACGTCAAAAGCGTGAGGGAAGGGGTGTCGAAAAATCGAAAAAAATTGTGGATGTCATATTAGAATCGCCCCTTACTTAAATTTCATTAAATAAATTGACAAGAGAAGATGACGAAGACATAAGAATCCCCGATAATTTCAAATAATATTGGTAGATAAACAACAAAGGTACATCATTAATATTAACGGCAAGATTTGAGATGGTTCCATTGTTCTGAGACTTACTAATTTGTTACAAGTTGTCAACACCAGTTAGGTTAACTTTGACATAAAGTTATGCAACTGTCATAATACAAAACATGCAAAATGTGTGTGGATGCTGTGCCACAGCACGCCTGTTCGGTTGCCGTGAAGTGAGCTTAAACGTAGCATCGCCACGCATTTTGCAGATTTGAATTGCGTTGCGTTTGTAACGGAGTAATTCGTAGATTGCATACTGGAAAATGTCATGTATATACTTTAATGCTCTTATACTGATTGTAAAAAACAACTATTTGGTAGTGAATAATTTTCCAATCAGAGTTCAGAACAGGTAAAGCATGACAATTACCATTGCAGGCCATGCCCATCTTCTCCGTTACGGGGAAAGGAAGGATATTGATGATGTAACATCTACTTAATGGGAGGCAAGCGTCTCATCGACGCCCCCATTAAGGAGTTAGATGGTAGGGTAGGATATGGGCCAGGATTCGCTTAAGTAGGCGATACGACCATTGTAATACAGTCATACCTCGATATAAAGCAACCTCGATATAACGTAACTCGATATAACGTAACCTTTTTAAGTCTAAAAATTGAAAAATATCAACTCACAATCGATTATTAACGTTACAAATCCATTTTAAATTATTTTATACAAAGTATTATTAAATTTTTCATATAACGCTGGGTTGAATAAACATCATTTTTATCCGAGAGAGGCGCCAGCTCAATGACGGATGGTTTGTTTTCTTCGTCTTCTTTTTTTTTCCTCTACCCAATCGTGTTGTTGGTTTGCGAAGGCAAGCCTGGGCCCGCACGAAAAAAGTTGTTTTCAAAAGGATTATAGCCCCATTTCCAATGTTCGGCCTAGTTTGCAGTGACAGTTCATGACTGGATCTCGATGACGTTTGCGTGATCGATAGCAAAGTTGTCTCATTTCTCTCAGATTTTTATTATTTCAGTAATCGCTATTTCAAAACTACCCAAATTTGTGAGCAAATGCCTCCAGTGAACCAGAAGTAGTAGTAACATTACGTTTATTTCCATTGACTATGCTTTTGACGTATGGCTGTCTTTCTTTACTATATTGGGGATCACATTACGAAATACGAAATGGGCAAATGGGAGGCATGTAACGAAAAGTCTATAAATGGAGAAATAAACCAATACATACTGGGAAATATTTCTTTCGACGGAGAAAACATCTAGCAATTTTGACCAGTGGCGTCGCCTTAACCACATTTTACCTGTGCACCAACTCTCAAAACAGAAACAATTATCAAAATATTAAAACAGCAAAAAAGGTTATCTTCCATTTAATTCCACTTAATTAATTTTGGTATCCATGACAGATACGTATTTCGACTACAATGTGCAGTCTTCATCAGTGTCATTCCCACTAAAGAACTTATCAAAATTCAACCCCCTTAAGTACTCATCCACTAGGTAAAAAAGTCAAGATCATAGGTACAAAAATAAAACTACAATGTGTTGAATCGGAACCTACCTAACTAATAAAAACCAAAGATTTAAGTAAGCTAAAGGAGAAAAATCTATAAAACTCTCTAAAAAGGAAAATCCCCAAAGGCTTGGTAGCCATCATAATGAAGTAATGAAATTGGGTTGTTAGCGGAATGCTAAATAAAACAGCAAAAAAGGTTATCTTCCATTTAATTCCACTTAATTAATTTTGGTATCCATGACAGATACGTATTTCGACTACAATGTGCAGTCTTCATCAGTGTCATTCCCACTAAAGAACTTATCCAAATCTAACCCCCTTAAGTACTCATCCCCTAGGTTAAAAAGTCTTTAAATGGAAGATGGAATTAAATGGAAGATAACCTTTTTTGCTGTTTTATTTAGCATTCCGCTAACAACCCAATTTCATTACTTCATCAAAATATTGCTTGCAATGGATGGATATCGAGTTAACTAGAAGTTTAAGTGTATTTTCAACCGATTCGAGTATGAATATGGCATTAAATCTGTTTTTGAAAGTTGGTGCACAGGTAAAAAGTGAGGTTACGCGACGCCACTGATTTTGACGTAGGACTATGTCTGGGATTTCTATATGGAGGTACACTTTGTGAAAACCCAAAATGGAAGGTCACTATTGAAAATTGCACGAATGTGCAACTGTTGCTATGATAATTTAAATTATCACCGATTGCCTGCGAAAAGGGCTTTCCCTAACACAGATTTAAAAATTGATTTCACTCCGGTCTTGCCAAACGGTGTGTATTAAATCACTGCGTGTGGTGAGTGGTGGTGTTCGGTCGTCATCAGCAGCAGCAGCAGTGCTTCGGCGCTTGGCGTTCTCCAGTACACAATGAAAGCCTGCCCGCATGCAGGTAGCAGCATGCTCTCGATTCAGCCTTCGATTCTACGAAGAAAGAGGACGAAGCCGCACCGCTACTGATCGGATTCAGTTGCGCGTCGTGCGCCACAGTGGGCCATCTATGCCAAGTGCATCGCCTTCGTTCCAAACAGCATACACCCTAATAATAGTAGCTCAGCTTTACTCAATCATCACGACAAAACGGTCCTTTTCTGGATCACCATAAATTTGTTAAAAAGCTCCTTCTGCAGTTAACAAATAACATTTTTCATATAAGTTTTCCATTGCGTACAACCCCATAGGGCTGTCCCTTGTAGTTTTTTGATGTATGTATAGTACAAATAGTGAAAATAGAACAATTGAACAATTAAGAAATTTAACAAATAAAATATGAATATGTCGCGTACTAATAAGAATCGCGAACGGATGGGATGAATCTATATTCTCTCGCACGGACTTCACAAACTAACACTTCTTCCTTGTGTGGCACGTTTCATTAGGCACCTAGATTCGCTTCAATGCATTACCAATGCATGAATTTGTATATTGTGTGGCAAGCACAATGATACTCTATGTCCAGGGAAGTCGAGAAAATTTTCAACCCGAAAGATTCCCTCGACCGAACCGGGAATCGAACCCACCGCCTCTGGCTTGGTAATACCGTGCCTTTACTGACTAGGCTATGAGACCCCGGTAGAAAACTCATGGGTAACAATGCAGCGGTTGTACTAAAAAGTTGATTTACTTCGTAACGTTGCTTTATATCGAGGTACGACTGTAATGTGATTACAATTATAATTCCTCATCACATTCATTAAGACGACAAAAAGACAGATAAATAAATAAATAAATAAATAAATAAATAAATACATAAATACATAAATAAATAAATAAATAAATAAAACTTAGGAGGAGCTTGGGAGTAAACCCACGATGTTTTACTCAGTGGGGACTGGATGCACCCAAAAATCTGGAAGAATCCAGTTTAAACAGGAATGTTGGCATCATTGCTCTTTACATCATAAAAATCGTGATAATTTTTCCTAAAAACTACCATAAGCGATTCGCTCCATTGAAATGAAATTCTCAATGTGTGTGATAGTCAGTCTCTTCGCGATTTTCTCGACATAATTTAATGCTTCCGCGATTTTCGCACCTGAAAGTTCAAATCCCCGAAATTCACGATATCCGCGC
The DNA here is from genome assembly GCF_037179485.1 of Ochlerotatus camptorhynchus. Taxonomy (NCBI): domain Eukaryota; kingdom Metazoa; phylum Arthropoda; class Insecta; order Diptera; family Culicidae; genus Ochlerotatus; species Ochlerotatus camptorhynchus. Next base: position 1,217,994 of record NW_027040924.1, read on the forward strand.
CTGTTGTAACAGGTTTGTATGGGGAAAATAGCGTAAAAAAAATATTGTGATCGGTAGAGATCGAACAACGATATCCAACCATATTTTGGAATCACATACCCATCAAACTGCTCCTATCGCAAAACGCAGTCTATATAAAAATGGGTATGATGTATGTCTGTTAGACTGATGCAAAATTTGACTTTTTTGCTCCACAGTGCTTAAATGGTTTCAAATCGGGTCCTGATTAGCCTATAAAAGTTACAACTCATTTGGTTAGAAACAGACTTCGCACAAGCCATTTGAAGTTTACATGTAAATTACTATGGGAAATCTCAACTTTTTGTTAATTTCCTTCTAGTCTTTTTCCATATTGAGCTGCGAAACAGTTCAATAGCCATTCTTATAGAAAATTTCTCAGCTACAACTTTGCTGAAAATTGTTTCTATGTAAAACGAGACAGGAAAAAGTTATTAATTATTTAAGAGATTGGTAAACTTATGACATGATCTAGCAGCTGCTCTGTAGGCAACACTGTATTTTGCAGTGTGACATAGTAGCCATGATTTGTGTGTCCTACGCCCCAGAAACACCAATGTTGCCTGCTGAGAAATTGATTGAGCATGATCATAAGACATCAGCGCATTGAACCATTGATAACTTTCTATCCTTGCATTTAATCAAGAAGTGGTCTTCAGCAAAATTGTAGCTATTTCCTACAAATACAGTTGCAAACTTTTGAAGTTAATTATTAGATAAACATGAATAAAAATCTTGGTTTTACCATAATAATTCCCATACAAACTTCAAATGGTTTGTGCCATCTCAGTTTCTCACCAAATGGGTTCAAATTTTGAGAGGTTAGTCAGGATCCGATTTGGAATCGTATTTAGGAGCGAAACATTTCAAATTTTGCGTCTCTCTAATGTCTGTATGCCTCACCCTGGCTTACGTTGGAATACACCAACTCAAGGTGATTGCACTACTTAGGTACGATTTTTTTTAATTGTAATCAGTCCAGGACTTGTTACAGTAAACAACAATTATGTATCTACCGTAAACGTGGGTTACTAAAAAACAGAACAAAAAAAATTGAGTGTCATTAGTCATAAGATAAGATCCTACCTCGTAAATAACTATTTGGGCCACCATTTAACATGCATATTTTGAAGTGAAAATGTGTTGACAGGTAAAAATAACTGTTCTCTGCCAATTTCAGGTCAAATTCTACAAATATAAAGCCATATCACATTTTAAGTGCAGAAATAGTGCGCGGATATGTTGCTGTTCATATTTCCGCTCATATGCATCAGGATTACAGTCAGGAATCCTTATTGCCGGGGTAACGGGGGCGTGAATAAGGAAACCCACAGCTTAAGGGATTTTCACTAATGGGGGCTGTGGTGGATTATCTCATTTATTTCAATATATAAAGCTATACTGTTTTCGACAAAGTTGTTGTACTGGGATAGACCAACAAGCCTGTGTTGTGATTCAGGTTTAGTTGGGAACATTTTATCGTTGGTTAAAAAAGAAATAGAAAGTGTTCAGTATTGCCTTAACCAAGTGTTCAACTGCGATGAAACAAAACTATTTTATCAAAAAAAAAACGCTTCAAAGATCTTATGTCTCAGAGCATCTGAAAACAATGCCGGAACCGAGAGGGGACAAACAAGGGTTCTCAATCATGATTTTCTCTAAAGCGAAATTTACAGGAGTAACTCTCCCTGGGCATTATCTGGAGGACTGGATAAACAACTGCTTCTCACCACTGTTGGAGTAGTTTTGCGCAGCCAAAAAACATTAGCTTCAAGGCTTTGCTGAAGCTCTCTTGATAACGCTCCATCTCATCAGCCACCATAAGCAATCCCAACATAATGCTTCTATACATGCCACCAAAAATCACGTCTGTGATTCAACCCCTTGATCAAGGCATCCCAATCCCAATTCCAAAAGTGAAGCTGAAGTATGTCAAGAGAAGCTACAGGAAACAGCCGAGAATGAAGGCCTTTCACTAGCCGATACACGAAAGTAGTTCAGCATCAAGAATTGTTTCGACTGCTTGGATGTGGTTCTAAAGGACATAAAACATAAACGTATTTCGCGAATTTATAATACAATGAAGACGACAAGTAGGATTTGCAGATCATGTCCGAAATTCAACAAACTCACTGAAAGTTTGGTGCCCCGGGGATAAGAAATACGGTGAAATCAACGAATTCATAAGATATTAATCGGCTGCAGCAGATGAAATTGTTAGCGAACTGGACCCATCTACAATGAATATGGATCCACGTTAACTGTGCTGAACTGATACGAGGCTGTACATAACCACTAAAATAGTTGCAGACATAGATTTTACGCCGATACACGTCGTCCCCATTAATAGTTTTCGTTAAAGCAAAGCCCGCCATCTTCAATTTCAAAATGGCACACGTCGTTCCCTATCCAAAAATACCCATATTGTGGAATTGGACAGTTTTTATTGAACCGATGCCCGCCAGATTTGATTCCAAAATGGCGACTTGAATAGATATATAGCTTCTACACGTCTTCGCCTCGCCGAAAATACCCATATTGTAGGGTATTTGACAGTTTTTCTTGAATCGAAGGCCTCCATCTTGGATTTCAAAATGGCATCTGGCATCGATTTCCGGCCTCTACACGTCGTCCCCTTTCCGCAAATACCCATATTGCAGGGTATTTGACAGTTTTTCTTGAACCGATGACCTCCATATTGGATTCCAAAATTGCGTCTGGCATCGATTTCCAGTCTCTATTCGTCATCCCCTTTCCGAAAATAACCTTATTGTAGCATATTTAACAGTTTTTCTTGAACTGATGGACGCCATCTTGGATTTCAAAATGGCGACTGGCATCGATTGCCAGCCTCATACCCATATTGAAACAAATGAGATAATCCACCACAGCCCCTATTAGAGAACATTCCATAAGCTGTGAGTATAGTTATTTGCGGATAGCCCGGCAATAAGGATACCGGCAATAAGGATTCCTGACTGTATGTCCAAATAGAATGTAATGCACTACACCGCCTAAAGCTTTACAGACGCTCTCGAAAAGGCGAGGAAATGTTGTTCACTACTAGGTCCAATACACTGAAGTCTTTTTTTACACGGTTTTTTTTTTACGCGGTTTTTTTTACACGGTTTTCCACGATTTACACGGTACGTTTTTAACGATTTCTCGACAACGATACAACCTATCGACTTGATTCCAATCACATTATCCGTTTCAAGCTATTTGTAATCGAATGGCATACTTAAAAAAAAAAATCACAATTTTTGGTGTACACACAGAATTTTTTTAAATATGTCTATATGGACCATACCATGCTTTAATTACAAATGGCATCAAAATCCGATTTTTTAAAAACATTTAAGCATGCGAAAAATCAAAATCTCGTAGGTTTTTTTTTACACGGTTTTTTTTTTACACGGACCGTAAAAAAAGACCTGAGTGTACATAATGCACCAATAATGAAAAATACATGCTAAAGTAGTAAGTTTAATTGTGAACTACGCCGCTAGAGGCGCTTCACTTTCATATTACTTATGACAGGCGCTATATATAGTATCTCGTGATCATGGCCATGTGGAAAGTTGCCGTCTTGAGCAAAGTTGTTCAGGTGAGCACTTCCTTTCGGACGGTGATCATACTAGATCAGAACTCTACCACTTTGCGGTGCAAGTGTTCACATGAACTTCACGCTACACAGCAAAAAAATAATTTTGATATCACATCAAAGTGGATGCACTACAATCATGTCGAAAATTTCATGTAATTTTTATGACCACATAAATAAACAAATGCAGTAAAAGCAGCGTAATGTCAGTTCATGCATTGTATTAATGATAATTTTGTCCTTTTTAGCAAGTAATATTACACCATATTTTCGACATGATTGTAGTGCATCCACTTTGACGTGATATCAAAATTATTTTTTTGCTGTGTAGTGTTCACGCAGAGAAATGATTTGTAAATTCAAATGGATATATGTTTGGCTCAGGGCCTAATATATTTTTGGTATTGATTGAAATATATTATTCGGTTAATTCAAAGAAAAATATTTGTCTATCAACAAACCGGTTGTAGAGTCAATAATCTGTTTGTTGATTCTAAAAACCATTTTGTTGATTCAAAAATATGTTTTGTTGAAATAGTGATACAATATGTTTGAATCAATAACAACATACATAAGGCCCTGAAACAAAAATCCATTTTTCTGCGTATTCACATGAATATTGTTTACGTGACCAAGTCCTTTCGGATGGTAGTCATACTAGTTCTGAAGTCTATCACTACGTGACACTAGTGCGCATGCGAATTTCCTGAATATGCTGTCTGGAAAGCCTGCTCAAATAGGATGTTTCTGTACAATGTGAGTATTTTCGGAACAGGAGTAACGTGTATAGGTCAAAAATCGAAGTCGGACGCCATTTTTTACTCCAAGATGGCCGCCATCGGTTATAGAAACACTGTAAAATACCCACAATATGGGTATTTTCGGAACGGGGACGACGTGTAGTAGAGGTCGAAAATCGATGTTGGACGCCATTTTGGAATTCAAGGTGACAGCTACTACACCACTTAGCCGCTAAACCATCGGTTTTAGGAATACAATACTATAGAGGTCGAAAAATCGATGCCGGACGCCATTTTGGAATCCAAGATCATGGTATTGAATTCAATTGTCATATTTCAAAAATCAGTTCCTACCCCATTCAAAAATAGATTCCAAACATTTACAACAAATTTTCATGTACCTACTGAATAATGTTTATTTACAGTGAAAATTAGCTTATTAAAATGCATTTTATATAACAAACCGGTTTAAAATAATTCAAAGTACATCACCCCGTATTTTATAATGTGTATGTTATAAAATTATGACAGATAAACTGAATCCAATTTGAGTTATCTGTGTTGAAACAAAAATCGATCAAATAGCGAACGCTGTAATTTAAAGAATTGAAATTCATTAAAATAGTTTCATATTAACATATGTTTGTGATTTTTACTGATCTTCGTTTACACAAGGCATAGGGCTGTATTTAAATTTACAAACATTATGGTACCAGACCTATCAACCGGCTTATTTTTCGCTAATGTATGCCATGAAAGTTGTAAATCGTATACTGAAAAATTAACACGTTACAAGACAATATGTTACATTCATGTGATATACATTTCACATGTAACGACGGCAGTTCCAAAATAGCAAATAAAACTAAATTTGAAGTAAATAGCAAAGTATTAGTTGGGACGTAATAACTATGAAGAATAAGAAGAACTTATCAAAATTTCGATTTAAAGAAACATTATTGCAAAGGGACACTTACTTTCCTGGTAATAGAATTCTGAACTAAACTTCTTTGTGCATCTAATCAACCCGGCCAAAGAAAGCAAGTCACTTAGAACACTAGTGCTACCGGGTGAATGAATTTTCAACTAAACTGGTCACCAAACAATAAGTCTTATAAATCTGATCAACTTTGCCAAAAACAGCAACCATCTATCTAGTTGAGCAAGCAATTATAAGTAAATCGTATACTCACATCTCCTGGTGTGAGAATTCAGAACTGAGCTGTCGACTATACAACGAGATGTCGACTTAAAAAAGCCATTGGTCAAATGGCACTAGTGGTTAGTGATTTTTTCGAATGAAATAAGATAGGTCTTTACTAGAACACCTTTACTAAGCCAGCTAACTTTCACCTAGTCATGCTTTTAATCTAAAGCAAATAATTAAAAGTTAAGTCTTATACTCGCGCCGCCTGGAGTGAGAATTCTGAACTGAGCTGTCCACTATAAAATAGATCGTGTTGACAGCAACCTTCTATCTATTCACTCTGAACAATTTTACCTAAGACAGTAAACTTATATCTGAGACCTATTCTGCACCTCAGTAGTGACAGCGAGTCACTTCAGGTCACTCGCGGCGCAGAATAAGGGGTCTAGTTGTACTGTCCAGTTACAGCAAGCAATAAGATGTCAAATTGCACACTAGCGTCCCCTGTTGTGAGAATTTTAAACTTTGTTGTAGCTTTAGGTAGCTGCACAGCAAAAAAATAATTTTGATATCACGTCAAAGTGGATGCACTACAATCATGTCGAAAATATGGTGTAATATCCCGAGCAAAGTCTGAAATCAAATTGAAATCTAAATTTGATGTTGTGATTTTGCTGATAATAATTGCTCAGGTTGCTGTCGTTTTGGTCGTTTTAACGGTTAAAATATCAAAATTGAGAGCAAAAAAATCTTCCTGTGACATCACATTGAAAACTATTTCTGCTATCAGTGAGAGCAAGCTGAAAACTCAATTTGATATCAATTTTTCCTGTTGATAACAAAACAAGTATTCAATTTGATGTTATGCTAAGGCAATGAAAACAAACCCGCAACAACATATTTTTGAAGAGCAAATGTACAGCAAAATGAAAACAAAATTTGTCAATTGCATAATCTGAAATCAAATTAGGATTTCAGTTTGATGTTGATATCAAAATTTGATTTCAATTTGCTGTCATTTTGATGCTGGACTTTGCTCGGGATTACTTGCTAAAAAGGACAAAATTATCATTAATACAATGCATGAACTGACATTACGCTGCTTTTACTGCATTTGTTTATTTATGTGGTCATAAAAATTACATGAAATTTTCGACATGATTGTAGTGCATCCACTTTGATGTGATATCAAAATTATTTTTTTGCTGTGTGTAACACTTCCTTCAGCAAAAAGCAAATAGATCCGCACGGCAAGAGAGCACGATGCGGACTGAAATGACGCCTTTCTGGGCCAGGTAAATGCGACGACGACGATGGAGACTGCAGCGACTATATCACCGTACCGCATGAAAGTTGAAAAGACCGCGAAAAAGAAGAAAAAAAAAAACTTTCCAGTTACGCATGTTTGCACGCTCACCCAAATATTGTTGGCTTTGATGATTTATATTTCATGGCACTTATTAAAGCACTGATTCCGTGACAAACACTACTTGTGCATAACTTACCGGCCATCCAAATTCGAACGGAAATCGTATCGGATTTTCGAATCCTTCTTGCTTGCTTTTCTCGGTCAGGTTTAGCGAACTTCCTTCGAGAACGGGCGTAATGACATCACCGAACGTGCACGGCGATGAGGTGTCAATCTTGGCTTGATAATGTTTCAAGCACGCACGAAATCTCGTTTTGCATGCGCCGATACAGTTGCCGTTGGAATCGGATCGTCCTGTGCAACAAGCGCCTTCGTTATCCACTCCTCGCTCGTTTTTGAAGTATTTTAGTTTCAGCTCAAACAGACCCGAGCTTTCGATCTGCAAAAGAAAGGAAAAGATTGTCACGATTAGAACGTCAAATATTTGTCAAATGTTGGTCTTCCAGAAACAACTTAATAAAAACCATAGTTTATAGGAGTAAGCAGAACACACAGATTTCAGTTAGGGACGCACCTATGTTGGCCATGTTTTCATTATATTTCACAGTGTTTATATGTTTGAGATTTCAACTTGTGTCAAGATTATTGATTCAATTTTTTTTTAAGTTGGTACATTACACATCGCCCGCAAAACGCACGAAGATTGTGATTTAATCATTTTTGTGAGGTATGGCCAAAATAGGAAACTATGGCTAAAACTGGTCCACTTACCCTATGTGAAATACTGGATTCCATCCCCGCAGCATCTTGTACGCCATATCACATGTACATGACTTTTGCCCGTAACACCCAACAAGACGATTATAAGTATCAGACTACTTATAAAACAGACTTAATTAGACAACAGATTCCAAGAAATGAATAAAACAAAATTTAAACTTAAAAAAATATATATTTAATTACATTTGTTTTCTCTGCATTGCCTACTTTCGTGTCTTCCTGTCAGTAGGTATAATACGGCCGGTAAGAGTAGATATGTGAGAAAATCTGAGCGCCTTTGGTAGCCAAGATTATACTGTGCACCACCGTTGTGAGTAACACAAGAGGAGAAAGAATCTTTGGCATGCTGTTAATTCCCGCGAGATTATTTGATCTCTCTATATAAAATAATCATCATAAAATAGAGCCACAACTGTCCCGAAGAAGGGAAAACAAAACTCATTATCATAATTAATCATAAAATAGACAAAGAGCAGCAGCATCTAACCGAATATTATCTCAAACGCATTTTCGACCACCACCAGCTAGCAGGCACGAACCGGCAATGGATTCTGTTCTGTTTTTTCTGTTCCCTATGGGTAATGACGATGTCCGCTTTACTGACACACGTTCACACACTAAAAGTTCCACGAGCGCCGTTGATCAGCTATTTATTACTACCATATTAATCACGAGAAAATCTTCTCTCTGAAAAAAAATGATTAAAATCAGTGTCAACCTTTGCTAATTCCTCAAAACGATTCATCTAGTTTTGTTCCAATTTCTCTTGTAGCGGATTCGTCTTGTCAAGACTAACATTTGGCTTAGCTGGAAACCACTATTTGTTCATATCATACATTTTTTAACCCTTTGCACCCTTTGACCGAGGGGGCGACACATCTAAATCTCAATTCTAGATGCTCAAAAAATCTCACCCTAGCTAATCAATCTTCGAAAAATCATTTTTCATTTCTCGCATCTACTTGCATCGTGCTTCATCTTTTTGCAGGAAATCTTCAAAATCGACATAAATCTTCCTTCTATCTACTCAGCGTGCGTGCAGCTAGCCACAGCAAAACACAATCTTTTCTGCATCGTAGATAGAGTCGCCCCCTCGCCTTTGACGGATTTGTTGCTTTATTACACTGAAAAAATTCTACACGTCATCATATTGTGTCTCCCAATTAATTTTGCACTTATTGTGAAACACATCCATTTCATGTGTGAATCTTATGCAATGAACCATGCCTGAACACTATTGATTTGAATTGAGACACACTTGGATTCAATGTTCTACAATATTCTACATTATCGACTTCTACTTTACCTTTCTGAGCAAGAAATTCACATCGCATTGAAATACAAAACACCTTAAATCCATCTGTTTTGAACAGCAGTGTGATTCAATGTGCAATACACTTGAATAGATAGTGAAAGATTTACAACATTTCACAGATTGAAACACTAGAAAATAACGGGTAAAACACATTGAACCAAGGTATAGGTACTTAAAAAAAATGTGATTGTGCTTTTAAAAATTCAAGTATTCAAACACATCGATCAGACGTGTGGAATTTTTTAACTGTATACACTTTTAGCATATCCATATTCAAAAGCATGGAGAGAGCAGAAGAAAAAGCACAGGTCTGCTAATTGCCACGTTCGGGGTTCGAGTCCAGTTGACAACCTTATTTATATTTTTATCGACATAAAATTCATTTCACTCCCTAAAACAAATGTTTCATTCTCAAATTTTCTTGCATTTGACCGCAGATCGGTATAGATGAGTGCACAGATGGACTTGAGTTCACTCACTCGACAAAAGTGACACAACAGCGGGCCCTGTTTACTTAAAATGAACACATGAATAATACTCGCGTAACATTTGAAACGAGCCTGTCACCTTTTGTACACAAAACTTGTTAAGCCCTTTTCGCGCGAACTACTACTCACTGTAGCAAGACAACTGTCGGTAAACTGTGGACTATCCTCGCTGTTTGACTTGATCAAGTCTAATAACCTCTAATAGTACTCAACCTGCCATTTGTGTTCCGTCGATCTTACCGTAGTGATTAACAATGCTACCGACACCATGGAGGTAACTCCCACACCTGGACCTTACCTAACGATCCATCAACTAATGGACCGGGGACCAACATCTTTACTTCCCTTCTGAAGGAAGGCGTGATCAGAGAATCCTCAGAAAATCCCGACTGGGATTGAACCCAGACTCTTTGGAGTGAAAGGCAGTCACCCTAGCACAGAAGTGGAAGTGTGAACGAATCAGTGTATCAAAAAATGGGAGAACATTTTTCTTCACCAAGCGATGCTTGTGGATGCGCTTCACACGGATTTTCTATGGACACTTGGCATGCGCAATTCACACAAATAATATGGAGCTACTTTTGGATCCGAAGTTCCACTTCTGTTCTGTTCAGTCACGCTTATCACTACACCACCGATGCTGCTTTTTTGTTTCTAGAGCTAATTGGTTACATGGTTCAGCAAAATATAGTTGCAGAAGAAACCAAAATTGTAGGATGCCTAGAAAATCAGTTATACTAAAACACATGATTTAAAGGGGCCTTTCACGAAAAATGATACATATCTCGCAATTTATAAGAGCTAGTAATTTTGAGTGTTCAGCAAAGTTGCTTAAAATAACATTTGCTACAACTTTATTGAAGACGTTAAGTCTCTATCTGAATCAGATAAAAAAATATTTTTTTGATCTCACTTTTAGGTCTACATCAAAAGAAGCGGATTAACATATGCAAAAACATCTATGAACAAACTATACCCCTAAAATCAATGTTTGAGAAGCTATTAAAAAAGCGCACGAAAACGGCAAAAAGCAACACTGTGCGATGAAGGCAAGAATGACAGCTTTATCAAAACCGTATACTTCATAATTTATCAATAGTGATGCACAGATAAAAATTCTTAATTATAATTGTGATGTAAACATTCATTCACGTAAACTTGTATTTCATTTCACGCAAACGAGCAACTAGTATGCAATGTTGTTTACAAATATGGGCTTTTGTATACAATATCTGCAACATTTCATGAAATAAGGGGGTTAAGTACTCATCCCCTAGGTAAAAAAGTCAAGATCATAGGTATAAAAATGAAACTACAATGTGTTGAATCGGAACCTACCTAACTAATAAAAACCAAAGATTTAAGTAAGCTAAAGGAGAAAAATCTATACAACTCTCTAATAAGGAAAATCCCCAAAGGCTTGGTAGCCATCATAATGAAGTAATGAAATTGGGTTGTTAGCGGAATGCATTGTAGTCGAAATACGTATCTGTCATGGATACCAAAATAATGAAGTGGAATTAAATGGAAGATAACCTTTTTTGTTTTTGCATTCCGCTAGGATACTCGTAAGTTTTTGAAAACACAGTTAGATCCAAAAACACACAAAATCAGTAATTTCAGGAATGGTAAAGATGGCTCCATCATTGTTGAGTGTGCAACAGGATCTATTCTAAATGATGTGAAACCAAATATAAAGCCTCATTTTTAGCTGTTTGTGGAGTAACAGTATTTTCGAAGATAAAAAAGCTTTTTCCGGGTCAGGATGTAAAGAATCTGACGTAAGAAGTACTTAAAAAACGATTTGATAAATGTGACTCTGAGGTGATTCATAGCTACAGTAAGCAAAAAAAAGTTTATCCACTCTCCTACCAATTTACATTTTTTTTTTTGTTTCTCTGGTGAAAATCAGTTTAATTTTATGAGTGTTCCTCCATGATTTATCAATTTATGTTTATTTATCACATTGCCATTGAAAATACGGCGTTTATATCTTTTCTTGAGATTTCATGTGATAAATGATGAAAAAATTACGCAAAAATAGTTTATCCACCCCCAAACGGATACTACGATTTAAGTGTGTTTTACAGAGTTTTAGTGTGTATTCTGCTACTTTTTCGAATGTAAACATTGTGTCTAGCTGTCATTTAGTGCTCTTGAAGTTTTCGTGCTCAAAATTTCAGTTTCGTGTTCAAAATTGGAAATTACGTTTGCGATCAGTATCCGAAATTTGATTATTGAACATCACAAAACTGGCAATTGTGACGCTGGACAATATCGGCAATATCACGGTGGCGATATTGCCGATATTGTCCAGCGTCACAAAGATACGGTCGCTAGAATTGTGCAGATGTACAAAACGCGTGGTTCTATCTCACCAGATAAGCGATCGGGGCGTCCTTCAAAGACAACTGGCCGAAATGACAGAGCTATCTTGAAGAAGGCGGAGCAGGACCGGGGACTATCAGTTCCGAAAATTGCGAAACAGATTGAAAGCGAGTTTTCCATTCAACTGACATCACAATCCGTACGAAATCGTCTTCATAAGAAAGGTCTTAAGGGCAGAGTAGCTCTTAAGAAGCCATGGTTGTCGGCAAAAAATACCAAAAAAATATTGAATTGGGCCCAGGATTACATTTCATGGACCAGTGATGACTGGAATAAGGTGATCTGATGGTAAACGAAAAAGAGAAAAAGACATTGAGGATGCCGGAGCGGTCTCTGACTCTGAACTCGATTTTTATGGATTCCCAGCGGATTCATTCATCTACGGAGAAGAGATTCCAATCGATAATCCTGTTACAGAAGTTAACCAGAGTCCACTGGTAGTCAGAAGATCGAATAGAAATTCCAAGAAGAGGAGAAAACGAGATTTTGTATACTATTACTATTACACTCGATTGAGGTGATTTGAAACGTTTTTTTATGAATCTATTTCATTATGGAATAATTTGAATTCAGCTATTTTCCTTCGATTTATAATTATAGTATTGAGTGAACAGCTTCTTGTTTAGATTTAAAAGAAAAAAAAGTCGAATAATGTTTTTTTCTTGAATCAGGGAGGAGTTGTTGTGGTCGTGCTGAATAGCAAGCACTCACGAAACAAGATCAAAATTAGTAAAAGAGAAAAAGGGATATATTGGTGTCTACCGCTCGAAACTGAAAATAAATGATGAGTTTTAGCTTGAACGTAAACTGAAGTAGACGTTTATTTTTTATTTTTTTTTTTTATAGTCACTTTAACACTCTTGGGTCATTCGTGACTTGTCCGGGGGTGAGATTTGAACTCGTGACTTTGGCGTGAGAGGTATGGATGTTAACCACTACGCCGGGTGAAGTAGACGTGTTTCCATTTACTTCTAAGAAAGATACCTATCATATGATTATTCGAGATACTTGTCCTCCTCGTAATTTAGTCCGCTTCGTAGTTAAAATAGAATTATTTTTGGGTAGTTTGAGGCAAAAACTAAGAAATTTTACCATATTTTTTAGTACCTAAAATTGTGTTATAGCCGATTACAAAGTGAAATGTCAATCGATTTTAATAAAACCAGTTTCATTTCAAAGCTAAGATTGGCCATCATAGTCGTATGTATCAAATTAAAAACAATACTATAATAATTACGTCATTAATATTAGCCATTTAACGATAAAATAGTGGTCCTCGAGGACAAAACCCACTTAAATCCCAACTTCCCGTATTTTTACCAGAATTAAACGTCTTTAATTAGATTCCTCGGGGTTTTCCGTTTAGAAATGATATGATTTTTATTCAGTTTGTATCTAAAAACCCAACCAAATGTGCTTTCATATATTTTTATTGTTTTTACTGAAAATGATACTGCTGAACCTTAAGAATTGTAAGTCTTATTTTTAATTTGATACATACGATTATGAAGGACAATCTTAACTTTGAAATGAAACTGGTTTTATTAAAATCGATTGACATTTCACTTACTAACCGAAACACATTTTTAGGCACTATAAAATAGGTTAAAATTCCTTATTTTTGTCTAAACTAACCGAAAATTATTCGTGCCGTGCACAACCACCAATGCCTAGGATTTATAGTAAAAAAAGTTGACTTTTGATGCATAAATATCCCATCATATCCAGCGGCGTTTTGAGATATTTATTTAAATACCTTATATTAAAAAAAAAATCCATTTTTTTTTAAAAAAATGGATTTTTTGTGTTTTTTATTTGTTGATATGTTTTAGGGGACAAAATGCCATCTATTGCACTATAGGTCAAGATGGAGAAATGATGGATTAAAAAAGTTCTGATTTGCTTTAAAAATTCAAGTGCTGAGCACCAATGCTACCGACGCCAGGAAGGCAGCTCCCACACCTGGACCCTACCTATCGACCCATCAACTCATGAACCGGGACCAACGGCTTTACTTCCCATCCGAAGGAAGGCGTGATCAGAGATGTTATGCCTCAGAACATCCCGGCGGCGCCGACTGGGATTGAACCCAGGCCTGCTGGGGTGAGAGGTAATCACGCTTACCACTACACCACCGGCGCCGCTACTTTGCGAATATTCGCCAACATTAGAGTCGATTGTTTCTACCGATGTTATTGATGGTACAGTTACTAAAGATTCCTGACTTGAAACATTCATGATGATATGTTGTTCATCGCAGTTTGATAACTCGTCGCTACCATAGAGTTCGGTACGTTAAGAAAGCTGTATACGACAAGAATCACAAATTTTTAATTTACTGTTAAGTTGGTTCTGTTCCGCAAAACCCAGATCAACCAATTTCTGTATATTAGTATCCGTGAGATTTCGGCAATTTTTCGATGAACTTTTTTTAAACACGATTAGGCACTTATAATGAAAAGTATTCATTTTAACTACCAATTCGTCTTCTGAATTACTGAACTTAAGCAGGTCACTTTCACAGATACACTGCGAATTATATTCTAATGTTGACTACGTGTCAGATTAAGCTTATATATGGACGTAAGTAGCTTAGCAATAGGTAACATGTTAGCATTTTAGCAACAAGTTTATATCTATGAGGTGCATGAAAAAAGGTCGCAAAGGTTTTTTTTATATATATAATGCGTTTATTTTTATAGGCTCATTTGCTGTAGCTTTGCAAAGCCGATATTCATTGTGTAGATTACAAAATTACCTAAAACTAACGTTAGTAAAGCGGGGCCGATTACTCGCGGCTATCTCGAGGTTAGGGGTAACAAATGGATGGCAGGGTAGGGATAGTGAACACAAGGTTTGAAGAGCAATGTGCTCTTGATCTCGAACTAAGCGACACTCTGATGAAAAAGACAAACATGGGGATACACCGATGAACAGCTAACAACTTGGGAGAACACAAGATGACACTAACTACTAAATCCTCAGATTTATTCGTTTTAAAAACACATAAATTCAATTCAAATAGTCGAGGTCTCGGCTCGCCAAGAAATCTCTAACGGGTATCGCGGGTTGTTTTCCTCGGGCCAAGAGGGATGTGGATAACTCAGATTTGGCAACACGGTGTAAGCTACATGACCAAACAACATGCTCGATATCGTGATAACCACTGCCACACGCACATAAATTGCTGCCTGAGAGCCCAATTCGATAGAAGTGCGAGTCTAACGAGCAGTGATTGGACATAAGCCTTGATATAACGCGTATAAAGTCGCGGCTCATGTCCAACCCTTTGAACCACGGTTTGTTTGACACCTGTGGGAGAATAGAATGTAACCATCTTCCCAAATCACCATCATTCCATTTTTGTTGCCAACTGATGAGGACTTGCTGACGAGCAATGGAGAAAAATTCGTTGAAGGCAATTTGTCGCTCGAAAATATCGCCTTCCATAGCACCCACCTTAGCCAGCGAGTTCGCTTTCTCATTACCTGGAATTAATAATGATCAGAAGGCAGTGAGACAACTCGCTCTACTGCGTAAGATATGGCTGCGAGTTCCGCAACGTATACGGAGCATGGTGTTTACAGTTTATAGGAGGCGCTATGAAATTAATTAAATACACCAAATCCAGTGGAAGCATTTATGGTTGACTCATCTGTGAAAAAACTTTTATCGTTACTCACATGGTGGTACTTGATTGCAAAAATTGAGGGAACAACCATCGACCGATAGTTGTCTGGTATTCCATGGATTTCATGCATCATGGTCAGAACTATAGAAGACTTGGAAGCAATCACGATTGGAGATTAATTAAGAAGGAACAACCTCCACCGTCATGTACTCATTGTACAAACTCATGAATCTTGTTTGAGGATTTCGGTCGAGCAGCTTCTCAAAGTGTTCTATTACCAAAGCATTCATTACTTCACAACGGATGAGAAACCGGAAGGACAGTTCAGCGAAACGATCTGTCAGTGAGAGAACACCCGCGAGTACTTCGAGGCTCATCGTATGAGTCGAGTGCATACAGCCTAGCGCAATACGAAGGCAACGGTATTGAATCCGTTACAGCTTAAGGATGTGTGTTTTTGCCGCGGATTGGAAGCAAAAGCTGCCGCACTCTAAAACCGAAAGGATGGTTGTTTCGCATAACCTGATCAGATCCTCCGGGTGTGCTCTCTATCAAGTTCCGGTAATTGTACGAAGAAAATTAATCCTTTGCTGGCATTTTTTGTTCTTCTTCTTCTTTCCTTTATTTAACGTCGGTCTCTGTTCCGCAATCTAGAGCCAATCACCGACGGACATCGATTGCCATCCATTGACGGCAATCGAATGTGCAGGAAGGCAGCTTCCACACCATTCACAACACATATGGGCCGGGACCAACGGCTTTACTTCCCATCCGAAGGAAGACGTGACCAGAGATTTGTATGCCTCAGAAAAATCCCACCAACCTCGGCTGGGATTGAACCCAGACCCATTGGGGTGTTAGAAAGCAGTCACGCTTACCACTACACCACCGGCGCCGGCTCAGATACGCAATATGTTTTCCCCATGTGCATTTGGAATCGAACCAGACGCCTAAATACTTGAAAGATATAGTTTGAGTGATTGTTCTACCCTATAGTTGAAGCTGTAACTGTGTAGGATGATGCTTCCTAGAAAAAAAAAACCAATCAACTCAGTTTTCCCCGCAGAGAATTCGATACCCAGCTTCATAGCCCAAGTAGACAAATTGTCTAAGGTATCTTGCAATGGTCCTTACAGGTCCGGTGCACTTGGCCCTATAACGGGCACAACGCCGTCATCTGCAAGCTGCCTTAGCGAGCAATTTTCATCAAGACAACCATCAATGTCTTTTACATAAAAATTATGAAGAAGGGGGCTTAAACATGAGCCCTGGGGGAGACCCATGTAACTAATTCGTGAAGTTGTCGAGTTTCCATGAGAAAAGCTCATATATTTCTCAGACAACAAGTTGCTCAAATAGTTGTTTATAATTGGTGAAGGCCCGCTATCCGAAAGGACATCGATACAAACAGAATCAAAAGCCCCCTTAATGTCCAAGAAAACTGAACCCATTTGCTGTTTTTGCGCATAGGTCAGTTTAATTTCAGTTGAAAGCAACGCAAGACAGTCGCTCGTTCCTTTGCCTCTCCGAAATCCAAATTGCGTATCTGAAAGTAAACCATTCGACTCGACCCATTTGTCTAGACGGAAAAGGATCATTTTCTCCAACAATTTCCGTATACAGAACAGCATCGCGATGGGACGGTACGAGTTATAAGCTGACGCAGGTTTACCGGGTTTTTGAATGGCGATAACTCTTACCTGCCTCCAGTCATCCGGAAAAATGTTGTGCTCCAGAAATTGATTGAATAAGTTCAACAGGCGTCCCTTCGCGACGTCTGGGAGATTGTTAAGCAAGTTGAACTTGATTCTATCCATTCCTGGAACTGAGTTGTTACATGAGAGAAGCGCAAGTGAGAATTCCACCATCGAATCGGGGAATCTATTTCGTAACTACACGACGGACGATCACGAACGTTGGTTTGAACCGACACCGAATCCGGGCAAACTTTCCGCGCGAAGCTGAATATCCAACTGTCTGAGTACTCCTTGTCTTCGTTGACCGGTGATGACGCGTTTCGCATTCTCCTGCCGTCATTCCAGAGCTTTCTCATGGAAGTCTCTCGTGACAAACCATCGACGAACCGACGCCAGTAACCAGGTATTTTTTGGCTATAACCAAGCCCTTAAAAGTTTTCTCGAGGTCGGATACTACTCGAAGTCCCCGACCTTACCGTGTTGGCGGAAGCGTTTAAACGTAGCGGACTTCTCGCTGTTTGCGTCCTTATCCCACCACGGAGTGGGAGGTCGTTTGCGAACGGAAACACCCGGAACGCGTTTCGTCTGTGCTTGAAGACCGCAGTCAACGATAAGTCGCGATAAAAAAGGAGTACTCATTCAGCGGAGGGTGTATCTCAACCAATTCAATACCACCAACAATCGTGGCCGCAAATTTTTGCCAGTCGATGAGGTCGTACGCAATGTCAACCGAGCGAGTGGAACATGAACCACTGGTAATAACGGTAAAAATAATACTTAAAAAGCAAAAAAAAAAAAGGAAAAAAATGTGCCAGGCAAGTTAATCAACACATTAATCACATTGCAAAAAAAAACAATAAGTGAAAAAATAAGAAAAAAAAATGAAAACTTTTTCAGAAAAGACAAAAAGGTGTCAGAGAAGTTAATCAACACTGTATGAAGATTAATCAGGTTGCGGAGAACGGAACATAACCGTTTGTTACTTAACTCTCCAAACAAGCGCACGGAGTGTGGCTGATGACGATGACTCCTGATGTGAGGATGATGGTGATGATCGTTCTATTGTTGCCCTCGAGTGTTTGCAACAAAGCACCGGCTGGTGAACTCGATGACCTTGATTTTGCAATGGCGTGATGCGATGAAATTTGTTGTTTAGAGATGTACAGCTAATCTGCCGGACTCGGCCGGAAATGACTGCTTGCTTTCTCGAACGATTGGGCGACAATTGCAATTCCACGATGCTCATAACACTGCTGTATACTACAACACCACTCAGTATGAAAGCGAATAGAAAAAAAACCTTAATAAGGGAAAAAAAAAACTAGTACTGATAACGGAGTGCAAGCAATCCCGAGCAGGAACGAATATCTCGATACCTTAAATTGGTATGGATGAGCCTGACATAAGAGGTAAAATACCAAAAAATAATACCAAACAAATGTTCCCACAAAACTATTCCAATACCAAATTATGATAATGCAATACCAAAACAATACAGCACAAGTATTCTTTTGGTATCCAAATACCAATGTTTGGTATTTACAAAGTATTTTGCATGTAATGTTTTGGTATTCTTCGTTGGTATTTTACCTCTTATGTCATGCTGTTCAATACCAAATTTTGGAATCAGATCAGAATTAGGTATTCATTAGTAATTTTCTCCTGCTCGGGATACTAGACCGAAACAGTCGAACGTTCGATGCGGAATCAGTGTATTTTTTTTATATTTTAGAAGACATTTAATATATTGATGAGCCATTTTTATTGTAAAACTAGCTGAGTGTGCCCGGTCTTGCTCGGGATTCAATATTAGCTTGAGTTTATGCGCCGATCTAAAAAAAAGCATGCTATATTGTACGTAGCCCCCCCCCCCTATTATCTAAGGGGCTACCCTCTATGATTATCTCCTTATACCCCCACACTCGGCCCCACATGCCTAATTTGGTTCCATTTGCTTGATTAGTTTTCGAGTTATGCAGAAATTTCTGTTTCATTTGTATGGGAGCCCCCCCTTACACAAGGGGGAGGGGTCTCGAACCATCATAAGAACCTTCCACGGCCCCAAAAACCCCTGTATACAAATTTTCACGCCAATCGGTTCAGTAGTTTCCGAGTCTATAAGGGTCAGACAGACAGACAGACAGAAATTCATTTTTATATATATAGATAAATAGATAGATTTCTGATCTTTCCGAAAAAAATATTGTTGGAACTGGAGAAACGCGAAATACATTTAAAAATGGCCAAAAAATAAACACTTAAAAAAACATCTACTTTCAAAACCGCTATATCTCGAAAACTTAGAAATTTTTTACTTATGTGCTTTTTTATTTTAAATTTGGTGTAATTTGGTGTGTGGACCAAGTTTTGCATATATTTTACAAAAAACTTGAGTTTTTTTTTTGAAAATCAGAACTTTTTTTTGTCTATTATTTATCCATCTTGACCTATAGTGCAATAGATGGCATTTTTTGTCCCCAAAAACATATCAAAAAATAAAAAAATAAAATAAAAATCTTTTTTTTTGAGAAAAAATGTTTTTAAGATTTTTATTGAAATCTAAAAAAAAGTTGGGTATTTTTTTTTCAAATAGTCTTATTTATTACCTGCAATATTTCCGTAGACACCAAACCCATCGGGCAAACAGTTTTCAAGTAAAAAAATGTCTAAAGATAACCTTGATATTTTTCTATAGGCCCTTTTCAAAAATAAGGCTGGATTCAAATTGGCGATATGAAGATGCAAAATGGCATAGTCAGTCATAAGGAACGTTTCTGCAAATTTTCAACCAAATCAACCAAAAATACAAAAATAAACCGATTTGCGAATTCGTAGGGAATTGCTCTCTTTATTTATGACTAAACATCAACAGGCGTCATTGGCACCAATGATGTAACCTAAACTAGACAGAAAAGTACTAAAACTAAACATTAATGAGTCAATAGTCATCTCGTAAAAAAAACGAACATTGCTAGACAAACTAAACTGATCTAGAAAAAAAAACGAAGAACTAAACCGGGCAACAACTTAGCAACGAGCGAGCTAAGGAGCAGTACAACGATTTAAGGGGAGGTTCGTTTAGATTTTGTCGAAAAAATCAATTTTTTTTACATAAAATGAAAACTACACATGTGTAGAATATATGTGTCACAGGAAATTCCGATACAATACGTATTTTTCGAGTTAGAGCGTCTCGAACGGACCCATGTCACGCCAAAAACTTTAAACGTGTTTTTCTCGGAACCATGTTTTGAGAACTCTTGTCAATGATAAGTCTTGTTCTATTCATCCGATTCGCTTCATCCAAACATAGTTTTAAAGTGTATACTTTTCTTTACGGCTTATACCTATTATTGGCATGAAAAATTGTTTTTTTTTTCAATTTTTAAACGAGATCAAGCAAAAATAAAAGATAAAAAATTAATTTTTTTTTGTATGTATGTATGTATGTAAGGTAGCCACCATCCCTTCAAAGATCTTGTCTTGTATGCAGCTCCACTGAATAGCAAGATCAATTTGAGCTATCGATCTGAATTCACAATATCGCTGTATGAAGGGCCAAAAACGGAGGGGTGGACCCGTAAGCAGAGACACTTACGCGAAATCCACGGGAATTTAAGAATCTCCTTCCAACGATACGATCCAACAAATCGAATAACGCAATTCGCAATACTTATTAAGCTTCCTACAGGATGGTTTGTTAAGAAGGGTGCGTCAATCTCACTGAAAATGTTGAAATAGAATTCACACCACCACAATCGAATCGGTAGGATAAGGAAAATGATAGTGTTTATTCCCTTCTAGACTCCGGTTGTCATACCACTCCATCGTCCAATTTCAGGTCAATTGATACCCTGATGCTCCCTCCCAACCCAGTATTTATTTGTATAATGAAAATATATGTAATGTGCAATGGAATATATCAGAACATTAATTATGAAATAATGAATATAATTTTATAAAGATACAATAGTTGATATTCTGCACTGAAAATAATAAATATTTTACATATAATAAGATGCAGCTCTATGTTTCCTCAGCTCCCAATATCAAGTGGATGTAACACTGAAATTTCAAGGTTATATTAAGCAATTATATATTTTTATCTGTAATTATACTTGATATTATCTCTTTACAATAATGTAAGGATGTAAATGTAAGGTGTAAAGTGTGACTGATGACTGACAGGACTAACAATCTCCTCTAAATGATGCCATGCACAACGAAAAATATATTATATATTATAACCTGTATAAAAAAATATATGCATATAATGTTATGTATTGTTGTTGCTTCCACTACGTCATCCGCTTAATAATAATTTCGATGAGTAATGCAACACGGTATAAATATATAATTGTTCCAGCTAATGTTGGTTAGGTAGATCTAGTAGTCTGCAGAAGGTTGATTATTTTAATGTTTGTCTTTTTGTGATTTATCCTCGAAGAGCTGAAATAAACCTGAATAATTTATATCGATGAATCCAGTATTTCAGATAGGTTTTGGATTTCTTTTGAATGGATAGATTATCTTTGAATTTCAACATTTTTTGGTCCATGAAGAAGTATGCTGTTGAAGTGAACAATAAAATGAAAATAAATAATTTCAATATGTGCCTCCCTTAGATCAACCGCCAAAGGCATAGCTACTTGGCACCGTCAAGCATCGTGCCATCATTAAAATAAATGAATATAAACGCATGAAAAAATACTGCTGTTCTTTTCTCATCTGTTCAATCACTAGTTTTCAATTACTTGTAAAACTTAAACTAAATTGCTATGTGATATAAAAACACCCATCCAAATTTACTCTCATTTAATCAACATAATCATAGATCAAAATTTACAGTTTGAATTGATGGGCGCTTGATTGATACTTCGGAATTTGAGCTGCCTATTATGACCGGTTGCTCACTTTCAAGAGGCGGGGCATGGAAAACCAATCTAAAGTTAGGCACTTCACTCCGAAATATGTGGTAGGAAATCTAGTATCATTTATAACAAAACGTAATTGTCCGATGAACAATTTGATTTTTTTTATATATATTTTAGCATTAATTTCAAAATAAAATTGTGCTTTTACTGTTTCTACCGAATTATTATTCACTGTCTATTTTTTTTAATGCTCAAAAAGTTAGGTTTTTTTCGTTAAAAATGTGTTTAGGTTAGGTATATGCCGTAGTAAATTTTATGTATTTTCATAATATATGACAGTTACTCATTTCAGTTTACCACTACAATTGACAGCAGATTGTTTCGTGCGCAGAGGCCGACGAGATCCACCATTTTGAAGCCGCCATTTTGAATTTTTCAAAAAGAAAAACATTTTGTAGTCATCAATGTAGAACACATTATATCTCAATAGCACAACTTTGTATGTCTTTTCGTTTTCCCATAAAAAAATTCGCAAAGTTTACACGATTTTCGGCCAAATCCAAATAAACCTTCCCTTAAGGCAGTAGATATCCGTGAAGTCTTTGGCAATCCTGAAGATAAACCCTAGAATTCTGGAAGCTTTGTCGACAGCATACGAGATGTGCTGCTTGAAAGAGGGTTGTGTATCCAGAATCACACCTAGGTCCTTAATTTCACTGACGCGCTTAATTTCAGTGTATAACAAAACATACTTGAACATAATAGTCTCCTTCTTGCGCGAAAAAGAGCATTTGGACGGGTTAACCAACCTCCATATGATTCAGAATACATTAATCACCAAAAGCATTCAACTGACGTTGAAGGAAGCAACAGTCTTCAATTGAGTGAATTCGAAGGAAAAGTTTAAGGTTATCTGCGTAAGTTAATCGTGGTCCCTCAATCACGTCGTTGAAGTAAATCAGGAAAATCAGCGGTCCCAAGTGACTACCCTGGGGTATGCCGGACGTGGCAGTGAACATACGGGACTGGTGATCACCAATGACAACAGTAAGATAGCGATCGGTGCGGTACGACTGAAACCATAGCAAAAGGCAGCCGTGGATACCTATCCTCCAGTTTGGCGATAAATATCGTCTGAGCACGATCCGACATACTGTTAGAGATGTATGAAGTAAGGCACAGCAAGTTAGTGGCAGTGGAGCGACCAGCCATGAAACCATGCTGGTGGATACTGATATACGGCTTACAGTGAGCGAGTACCGGTTCCATAACAACGAGTTCGAAAAATCAGCCACGGTAATTGCCAACGTCCTGTTTGTTGCCTTTCTTGTGTACTGGAAACATGTGTGCTAGCTTCCAACAGGATGGAAAACGCCGACGTACACGGACCGTTGAAAAACTTGCAGCAGTGGGGACAACAAACTGTCCAAGTGCGTTTTGAGGAACGCCGATGGAATTCCGTCAGGACCCGGATTGGACGACGACTCTCTAGAGGAAGCTCTAGAAAACATCTCGGGATTGATATCAATTCTGCTCATGGTTTGGCGTAACTGGCAGCCAGTCGGGCATGGTCGTCACTTAGTCTCTCGTCCGTGAAGACACTAGCAAATTTTTCAGAGAACAGCTGACAGATATCTTGCGTAGATGAGGCCACGTTACCATTATGTATCATAGACGACGGCAGACCAGCTTCATGACATTGTTCGTTGACAAACTTCCAAAACTGCTTGGGACGTGACTTAAACTTTCTCTGCAATCCACATCGATACTGAAGAAAGCACCGTTTCGCAACTCGTTTGTATTCGTGAACGATCCTAACATAGTGACATTGAAGGGATAATGTGCGGTGCTTGGTGAATTTCCTAAGAGCGGCTCTCTTTCTGGATTTCAGTCGATGAACATTCAACAGGAGGATGCCCCAATGAATGGGAAGTAGAGCGCGAACTCTATTCAGTGCCAGCATCTCACCGGCCGAATTAACTCACAAACAACGCCGAAATCAGAACCGACAACTCCAGCGACCGAAAACAAACGTGCCTAATAGCGGCCACGGCACACTTCGATTGCATGTCTGAAACACAATCTCAGCGCACAAACGCGATTAAAAGCGCCTTTCGTCCGGGAGGCGGAACACCAGCAGCAAAGGGAAGAAAATATACTGCTAAAGTTGCTAAAAAAAAACTGGCGCACTTACCCTAATATATTTCAAGAAGTTAATCGCTGGTTAGTTTTTTTTTGTTTTTATCGAACACAATAAATCATAAAGTTGATAACATGAACAGAAAAATAAAAACTCTAACATATACTGTTAGATTATAGAAGAACATTAGTTACATTGGGCCGGAAGCGTGGCCAAAATCTCATTAATTTGTCGTCAAAAACTATATACTATCGCAATACGTTCCTATTATGTGTTCCAATTATGACCTATGGGAATTCCATATTTTTCGACCAATGTTTTTTAATTCTTATGCTTGTTATTTTTTTTTTGACTGCGGGGGCGACATGGCGCGGTAGCGCACAGGTCTAATCGAATCCAGCCGGTTGATCTTACTTTATAGCTGCGCCTTTACCGACTGAGCTAAGGGAGACCCAATTGATTGAAAGGTCGTATTTGCTGATTAAGATGAATGGAGTTGATTTTTTATGAAGAGTTTTGTTTTTTACTTCTTTAAAAAACACGGAGCACTTCTCTTATTTTATTTTCAACAATGGACCTTCATTGACAAAACCGTTTATGAAAAAGTATGCTTTCAAATTAAACCTGCCAAAAGCGGGCTTGAATACTTAGTAGAAGGTTATGTGTGAAAAACTTTGTGGTAAACGATTGGCTAGATTTTTTTTTAACGTACTACGGGAATGACTATGAACATGGCCTTAAGACCCCCGTTAATATGTCGATTAGTTGAATGTGTTAGTGAGTGATCGGTCATAAAGCAGATCATGGTGAGAGCGACATATTCGATTCCACAATATACCAATGCCAGTAGAAACCAGTATCGCTGGTAGCTCACCTTTTCGTGGTGCGTTACTGGTATGATCTACCTCCGAACACTAGTCCTGACAACTTCTAACTGGGGGATTTTTTCAAAGGAACACAATTAAGTTCTTGTTACTTTTTATGTCTTGTTCATAGTGACAAGACTCGGAGAAGTAGTCACAATTTCTCAATGAACTCGGCGGCATGTTGCGTATCAAATTGCCTTGTGCCTAATCGTATTTTATAAATTGCTATGTACGCGTCCGGAGAAAAGATTTTTCATATATTTGATGCTTGCAGATAATTTCGCTGTATATAATATGCTGAGATTCAAAGAGTTCCATAGAGGTTTATGGTAGTTGGTTTTGTATTAGGAAGTTCCATATATGTGTTTTTATATGTATGTGTATATGTTTTCCTTTGTGTTACAATGGTGATTGTATTTAGTGAGCTTATCCAGTTTAAAACCATCCGTTTGTCGGTGCCGGGTTTGAATGGTTACAACAACTCGAATAACGGTATGATGTTATAGGAGGGGCTCGGTTACCTTAGAGCGACCGTTTTTGCTTACTGAGCAAAACATCATTAGTCTAATCTCAGGCAATTTCACATTCAACATTCGTCAATCGTTTTATTTGTTAATATATACTACATGTTAATAACAGCAACTCGATGATTAAAAAGAAGCTCGTTTGCCTAGTGGCAAACGTTTTTGCTTACTGAGCAGAAGACCGTGGGTTCAATCCCAAGCTCCTTCGCGTTATATGATCGTTTGGACATTAATTCAGCTTATCGTTTACCAAAACGAAGCCTGCTGCAAACCCAACCCTCGTACCCAACATCCCAGTGATTCTTCGGGGAAGTGCAGATGACTCCTCAGCTTCCGTCAAAGCGAGTGTCACGTCAACACATTCCTACCCATTCCTTTCTTGACCTGCGTTCGGGCGCGGTCGGCGTTTGAGATCACCAGTTTTTACACATTGAGGATGATTACAAGTCCCAAGCATTGTCAATTGGTTCTCTGTGTAATTACAGCTGATTTGGCAATAACAGAGTAGCAACCGTAGGTGGTCAATCATGCTCATGCTCACAATATACCACACACTAAAAACATCAGAATTTTACTGGTGATTAAACATCCATGCATGCAAACATTAATGCATGTAAACTTCCTTTTCACGTAAACTAGCAGCTTGCAAGAAATGTTGCAAACAAAGGTGGAAAGTTGCATACAATATATGGAATATTGCATGACATGTCTCATAAATTTACACGATTTATAATGTAAATTTGTATGATTTATGACGCTCCATTTATGTGCATCATAGTAACGGAAATTTACACCACTTTTTTTTAGCTGTGCAAGGGGTTGGAGGTTCATTAACTACATAGACAGTTTTTTTTTGGATTCTTGAACGATCTATATGCAATATTCGTAGGCACGCATTGTGTTCGGAATGCAATTTCAATTTCCGAGAAGATCATTTGAAAATGGACGGAGCGATAAACGTGTGCAAAACGCACGTAGACAGACTGCAGTCGCCTCTGCTTACATGAATACAAGAGGATGATTCAGTCTAATTACTGTTCAAAAATTAAATCATCGGAAGCGATCGCAAGTTTTTATAGAATTTATTTCTGCCGTTTGTATTTGAAAGCGACAGGTTGGTAACGTTGGAGAATGGAGAAAAGAAAGACAACAACGGACAGGTTTTCTGCGCCGAATGTTGCTTGACTGCCACACGCCGGGCGGCATCATTGCACATATCTTTATCAGTAGCACAATGTCCCGACTCTTGGTCATTCGATAGTACTCGTCCGTGATCTCGGTATAGACAGACAAGCAGCATGTGCGTATCTCTTATAGTTTCACAGTTATCAGCGTCAACATGACCGTCGCCAATGTATGGCTGGCTGGCAATTGACTGTTTTTGTACCATACCCACCATTCGGCGATCACATTGTTAATCGAACTGATGCTCGCTCCAGGGCCCCCGTTAATGCGTTAAGTGACCGGTCATAAAGCATGCGAGAGTGATAGATTCGTTCCACAATATACCAATGCATGTTATCTCTCACTGATGGATTGCTTTTAATAAAATACTAGGTTGATGATAGTTTTAGTTCGAATATTATAAGCCAAGTTTCTGTGCTACATATGACCATTTCGATGCACGATGGAATCCGGTGATAAAATTAGGCTCATGCATTTTTTTTGTTATTAATTTATGTCAATAATTAAAAAATATTGAAGAGGCTAAAACATAATTTACTCTGTTCAAAATCGTCTTTATCTTTGCAATTTATCTTAAAACAATACAAACTATTCTTTTAAGGTTCAATTTACTTTGATGATTTTTGAAAAATTTCAAAAGCAGTTTTTTCCAACGCATTAATTCAGATTGCAAAAAACTCGCACTATTCGATTACTTTTGATATTTTACACAAAATGACGCGAGCTTTTTGCAATCTAAAATAATGCGTCGAAAAAAACTGCTTTTGAAATTTTCCAAAAAGCATCAAAGTAAATTGAACCTTAATCATTAAATTATTGATTTAACATTAAATTAGTTTTATTGCATATTGTAATTTATTTTATACTCCCCCCCCCCTTTTGCCCCTCGACCTATTGGGGTTATTTAAAATGAAAATATTATTTGCGTCAGCCCTAGAAATATTCAATAGACAAAGAATTCCTAAGGAATTAGTCGACGCAAGCAGTTTATCTTACATGATTATAAGTAACGATGGAGAAAAGATAATAGCCTATCTAATTTCCCATATCTAAAACTGAATGAAAACAACACACATGCATACTGTAGAAGATCGAGCTTGGCGGTTGTTTTGCGCGAATGCATTTACGAAGGGAAACACGAGAAACCAAACTAATAAAAAAAAGTCTGGCCAATCAGTAGTCTTTGGCATGGCACGACCCTTTGCTGTGTTCCGGTTCTACCAGGTTTTCACCTTCTCACTAGTGCTAGTGGCTCCACAGCTGGAGCCGTTTTTACCAATCGTCCGTTCCACCGATGGAGCCAATGTGTGTCGGTCGACCTCTCTTTTCTGATAATGGAAGCGCGAAGACGTAACAAAAACTTTCCGAAAAATGTATTCAATCATGGGAACATAACAAAAACAGACTGCAAAACCTGAAAAACTGCACGATTTTTCTTGTTTCTTTTCCAGAATCTTTCGCTTTTTGTGCCTTCTTAAGAATGGCTTTACCACCGTTCGCTTCATCAATTTATTTCATCATTCTACAGCTTGTTATTATCATCTCTTTGATTTCTTTCATTCTTGAATAAGTTTTGTCTTATTCATACTAAGACACCTAACTTTCTCAGCGTACAATCGTCTAACTTCGCAGTTCGTAAATAGCTACAGTGAATTTTCATTTTGAAATTCCCGGGTTTTTCCCGGTTCAAATCTTAACATTTCCCGGTTGTTAATATTCAACAAAAACGAAATTGTATGCAGGGGAAATGTCTCTAATGTTGGCCTGTGGATCTAAGATGGGCCTATCGCTACAAATCTGCTATTTATCAATTTTATCTAGATGAACGCGTTATTGGGACGTTACTAATGGATATTTTTGGTTGCTATTTAAAATTTATTCGATTGCTGAATTTATGTATGGGCCCAAATTAGGGACACTTAGGCCGATATTACCTGCATTTCCCCTATTTTTAAAAACGTGGACAACTGTAAATATATTTCAGAGTAAAATAAAAGCAAAATTACAGAAAGTATTTTTTAAAGCTGAAAGTATAAATTCAACTCTATGAATGTCACTAAATGTATTCAAAACAAATCATTGATCTTTCGAGATACTTTGAAAAATCAATTTATATCACTTTTTATGCTCGATACATGACGGCACGATTTCGATGATTTCAAAGCCCTAGAATTTTTTAAGTAACAGAGATTAAGGTCACTAGGCCAATTGCTATCTGGGATGAATCGTAGTGTGCTGTGCTCGAAAAAAGACATGGAAAAATTTTCAGCCGTCAATTTTTGCTCCGTTTTTTCTCCAATTTTGTGAAGTTGTAGGTAATTAGATTTCGCTTATGCTCCCGCTCCAGAAATTTGTGGCATCGCAAGTGATAGTTGTTAAGTTCAGTTTATTTATGCGTTGTATGATTTTATGAGCGGTCGCTTCGTGTTTGCGTCAAGGAGCAATTGACTCTATTAAACCTGAGGATTGATCCCCGTAAGGCGGGTCTATGATCGGAACTACTACACCAAACGTGACAGAGCTGCTTGCAAAGGATTCACTTAGACTGATTTGGTGAGATTGTTCCTTTTTTTACTTTTATCTATTTAAACTTAATTTCTATGAATCCGTAGCATTTGGAATCATTTGATTCGGATGAGACTTAACTTTCATCCTATGGATTTTAGACATCCTATTTTTTTTAGGAGACATCCTACTAAATACGTGCCATCTACAAAGCAGGAATTGCTTTGGTGATGGAAGTGTACACGCAGTACCAATATACATTTTATATCGGTACTACGTGTATGCGGGGCGTGTTGTAAGTTCATGCATTGTTTCTTCTCATTGTAGACAGCGAATATCGAATAGCGAGCAAGGGCGCTATAACCTAGGCGAATGCAGCATTCCCTCCGTATAGGTTACGTCCGCACACCGCTCTCTGTTGTCCTTCGACTGAGGTCGGCTGGATCGATTGAGGGATGGCAGTGGGTGGGCGGTGCCGTCCACGCTTGTACGGAGGGAGGACTGTACGCTCGAACACAAGGGGTAAATACCTGTGTTCCATCCCAGGAGATCGGACAACCAAGGAGTGTACATTAACTTTCTTAGCTCTGTCACTCCCAACGATTTATATAGCCTATTTTCAAATCCTGCATACGGAGCGGTTGGTACGGTATGTCCCCGCTCTTTGATTACCTGTGGATTAAATGTTAACCACTGTCTATACTTATTAAGTAGACATGGTAAACATTCCACAACAATTAACTAAACGCTACACAGTAGGCCTGGCCGCTTTATTGTTTGTTTCACATCCTTGATGTGCAGCAGGCATTAATAATGACAAGAAAAATGATAGATGTATTTCTATCATTTTCCAGGATTCTTTCAAGTACTGGCTGTGTATGTGTAGACTAGACTAGACTAGGCCAATTGCTATCTGGATGAATCGGTTATAAGACAGAATAGTGAAAAATAAGACATATAATTAAAAAAATGTTTCAGAAAAAATGAACTTGATACAAATGAGAGTTAGAGGAAATTGATAGGGATATCGGATAAAGAAAATGTGTCTACTCCATTGTCTATACTAACATAAATATTAACATTTCATTACTTGCGCTGATGTACAAAGTTAAAAGCGAAAAAAAAAAATTACTGGCGGTGGAAACTCGCTCAACGTGAAACTAAACAAGATTTCTGATTCTGGGGCTTTACAATTTGTGTAGAGTCTATAACTAGAACTTTTCTTCAAAATGTGTGATTAGTAACAATCTTCGTGAGGCAAGATTTGAAGAAAAAATAATTAAAATGTGAGATTTTGAAAAAGATTAAAGATCACAGATTTGAAAAATATATCATACTTATGAGTCGTGGAGTCATAATTGTCAAGGCTCTGATACTTGGAAGCATTTTAATGGTTATAATAAATTACAGAACAACCGATAGGTTCTTGCGGATAAACTCTGGAATTTTTAATAAAATTTAAAAGTATTCAAAGTGTTGATTTCAAATATTGAGGAGGATTGCCACAACATTTTCGAAGGAGAAGTTCTGAGCAGAATTCCAGAATTATTCTGACATGAAGTCCTTAGAAATTGTTCGATGAATTTGGAGGGATTCCTGTCGAGAAGAATGCAAGTTTTAAATTAAATTCTTAGGTAATTTTTAAAGATTTCAAAAGGAGTTGTGAAAAAAAACTGTTAGGAAAATTCCTTTATGATTTTAAGGAGATTTGTTTGAGGATCGTGAGGAAAATGGCAGATGAATTTTAGGAAGAATGATGAGAATTCAACAAGACACAGAATTATAAGAGTATTTTGGCGATAATTTCAACCCCAGTACGAAAAATTCATCACAGAGCTCCAACAAAAATTAATTGCTAATAAAACTGAATCTTATCTAATTGCCAATTGAATTGATCACTATTATTAATTATTTTGTTGAACATTTGTTATAAAGTCTCAACATTCGAAAATCTATGTTAGTACTGTACCTGAGTGGTGCGAAGTGAAATTTTCTTCATGTTGGTAGTGTTGAAATAAACGTTTCATCACCGTCGGTTGGTAGAGAGAAGTGTCAAACGGCTTTTTGTGCAGAGCCGATTCGTGACTTTGTGATTGTTTGTTGTCATTGTTCATAGCTGGAGTTTTTACGGAGTGGAATAAAATTCAGAATGAAGTGTTTTGCTCACTTTTGCAATTATAAAGATGGACACGACGAAAAGCGAAGCCTATTCAGGTTTCCCAAGGATTCAGCAGTACGAAAAGAGTGGCTCAGTTTCTGTGAGGTGGATCTCAATTTTCAAATCAAACCCAGTGACCGGTTGTGCAGTATTCATTTTTATAAAAATTGTGTAAAACATCTGAATTCAGTTGCTTAACGTGATAAAAATGCAATCCCTACACTGCGAACATATGATGATCACGTTTTTAAAAAGATCAAAAACATTACTGAAAAATATTTATTTTTTATTTTGGACGATAACAATACTTCTATCTATTTCAACGAACCACAATGATAAAAAAGTGGTTCGATTTGACAGCTCGAAAGTGGTTCGATTTTGAGGTCCGTCTTCGCACCACTCAGTACTGTACCAAGGAGACAGCTTCAGATGATTATCCTTTGAAGTGCGTTTTTCCTGGTAGTGCAACAACTAGGCCATATTGGCCCGGCGTAAAGAAGTTTTTTCTCCAAGCAAAGTCTAGATTTCGTGTTTATAAGAGGATACAAACATTTTACATATTTGTTACATTTGGCTTGGTTGCCCTCAATGTGATCTTTAAAAGTAAATTTTTGGTCAAGTACTAGTCCAAGTTATTTCACTTGACTTAGTTTTCAAGACTTACCCATTTGAATAAATTTTGCTTCTATCTTTGACAATACAACAGAAGGACTAGCCTATGTTGGTAGCTTGAACACTGGATTCCGTGTGTACTGGTTCAAGATAGTTATGGAAAAATAAATGTGATTGATTAATTTTGGTTTTCTCCCTAGATATTCTACTTATTTACTACTGAGCTTTGTATCAAATTAGGTAATTTAACGGACGTATCAATCATTTCAAAATTTCGCAACCGTACCGTTAAAAAATCTATACTACATAAGCTCGAAAGCGTTTGACAAGCTCTACCGAATTGCGTATCACTTCTGCATAAGCTCCGTAGACGTAGGTGCGTTGAATATTTAGATACGTGTGATAAGTATCAATCATCTCAAAATTTCGCGACCGTACCGAAAAAATTCTAAACTACATAAGCTAAAAAAAAACTTTTGGCAGCTCTACCGAATTGCGAATCACTTCTGCGTAAGCTCCGCAGACGTAGGCGCGTTGATTCCGACAGCCGCGAAAAGTTAAATATGCATCAATACCACATAAGAAAAGATCGATTTTACAGTCACGTAGGGTTTAGTTCATAGATTAACATTGACTGCTGTTTACAAATGTAAGTACTTGAACACTAAGAAATAAGTTAACTCAAATGCTTTAACCGCATATTATCAGAGATTTCGCGTATTGAGAGAATAATATAGTTTTTTTTTTTGTTTATTTATTTATTTGATAAGGCTCAACCGAATTAACTTTACAGAGCCGAGGATTCTTGGTCACTATTCAATACATCTTAAAACTATAGTCAAAAGGTACAACACAATAAACACTTTGTCTTCCGCTGTCCAAAAAGCCTCCTCCATCAGAACGGGATCCACTTCCAGTAGTTTCATTGTATGGCAAATTGTTGTACGCCAACGAGGGTCAGAGCGCGTCCATTGTAGCAATGGACGCAAAACGTGGTCAGCATTCACACACTCATCACGAAACGGTTGCTTTCCAAAGTCGACGACGCATCGACCGAAAGAACTGCTGATGAAGAACAATGAGGAGGACCACACAATGGTTGCTGCCGAGAAAACAGACGATCGCGTAGCACACATCGAGAGTGGCCTGCTTTTGTCGACAGCCGAGTGAACACTGGAATAATATAGTTATCGAGTACAATAAAATCAGGGGAAAAAATACCTACAAAAGATTAAAAGTTATCAATGGTCACATGCCTCTACTTTTACTTATTTCCTAAACTATTCCTCTCTTTGTTAATTTGCTAAATGCTATTGGTTTGCTTACGTTTTCTTAATGAATTTCAAGACTAAATAAACACCGGTGATTTGTTTGCTGAAGGTAGCGCAAACTTTCGACGTGGCGAGTGGCTTTTTTTAGCAGTGTTAACAGTTCCTTAGGGTCTATCCATAAACTATGTAGACAGTTTAGGAAGGGGGGTCAAGAATAAAAAAAAACTGTCTACGTAGTTTTCATTATCAGCAGTGAGTGTAACGATTTGCTTGTGAGCAGCGGCCATTACTGATGATTGTTATTTGCCATGGCTCTAACTCTCACTGCGTGACAAAACGATCTGTAAGCGATATTCGGTTGATGCGAAGACGAGTGTCACGTGAGTGTCATGATATTTTGCATCACTGTACCGTTTAATCGCAATGTTCAGTCAACGTTCTCGACCAAGATACTGAAGTACCACGATTTGGCGGAGGAGTTAAAGCAAATGTGGCACCTGGAGGATGTGCGTATAGTTCCGGTAGTAATCTCGGTTACCGGAATTGTTCCCTGTACCCTTATACGTTCCCTTGAAGAGTTGGAACTACGTAGAGAACTGAACAGCATTCACAAAGCAGTGATTCTTGGAACCTGTAGTATTGTCCGGCGGTTTCTGAATCATCATAACTGATCCGACTGAAACAAACAAATTAGGATGTAAGTCAACTGACGAATGGAATCCACACAGCCTAACCCCCTTGGCATAAAGACAGCCCGGGGTAGGTGACATTTTCCAACATTTTTGCTGAGAAGTGCCAAAACTCTTTAATAATAATAATAATAATAATAATAATAATTATTATTATAATAATAATAATAATAATAATAATAATAATAATAATAATAATAATAATAATAATAATAATAATAATAGTAATAATAATAATAATAATAATAATAATAATAATAATAATAATAATAATAATAATAATAATAATAATAATAATAATAATAATAATAATAATAATAATAATAATAATAATAATAATAATAATAATATTAATAGTAATAATAAAAGTAATAATAATAATTATAATAATAAAAATAATAACAATAATACAAATAATAATAATAATAATAATAGAACATATGATACCATTTAATAAAAGATGGCATTGTAGCAACGATTCTATAGTAAAAATGAAATAATCAAAAACGTTATCTATTTACATACATTTATGTATGGAATCAGAATCATTCCTTGCTTTTTTTTCCTTTGTTTGTTTTCCGTCCATTTTGTTTTCCGTGCTGAGCACCAATGCTACCGACGCCAGGATGGCAGCTCCGAGGATGGAGTCTAACTATCGACCCATCACCTCATGAACCGGGGACCAACGGCTTTACTTCCTTTCCGAAGGAAGGCGTGATCAGAGATGTTATGCCTCAGAACCAGTGCTGATAATGTTCATATCATTCGATTGAAGATGAATCAATACAACCATTCAATCAATTATGTGAAAACAAATTCTCACATGACCATAATTTGAAGAGCCCCTTTCTCATTCGAAGTCATCGTCACTGTCAGTTGAGTCACTCACTATCATTTGATATACGACAGTGGAGTATGGAAAAAACCCAGCAAAATGGTCCCGAACAAACAATTAGACCCGATGTCGGATCAATGTAGGGCAAATTTAAGGTAGATGTCGACCCAATGCCGTTTGTTTTCGGGTCAATGTTGGGTATATGTCGGGTCAACATCGGGTTGGGGTTTGGTAGAAGTCAGGTTGGCTTAGCTTTTTTGTCGGAATGTCGACCAGAGCTCCGTTTATGTGTAGGTTACACTCAATTGAATGATATCAAGCGTTTCTCAAATGAGAATGATCCATTCCTTCGTCAAATGACTAAGCAACTGATAGCACCCATTCGAAGGAGTTTCCGTTTGATAGCGGATAGATGCTTTTTTTCATTTTCATCAAAAATGTTCAATTGATTTGCACTGCTCATGACGCTATTCTGTCACGGCATGAGCCAACGACGCCGAACCTAAACCAACCGTCTCCAACGCTCCACTATGAAGCATAAGATTAGGCCCACCACCAACGTCCAGGTTAAAAAACTAGCCAAGGGGAGGGAGTTAACTTATTTCTTAGTGTTCAAGTACTTCAAGTATGAACTAAACCCTACGTGACTGTAAAATCGATCTCTTCTTATGTGGTATTGACGCATCGATACTTGTTTAACTTTTCGCGGCTGTCGGATTCAACGCGCCTACGTCTACGGAGCTTACGCAGAAGTGATTCTCAATTCGGTAGAGGTGCCAGAAGTGTTTTGAGCTTATGTAGTTTAGAATTTGTTCGGTACGGTCGCGAAATTTTGAAATGATTGATACGTGCGATAAAATAACGTAATTGAAACAAAGCTCAATAGTAAAATAAGTTGAATATCTAGGGAGGAAACCAAAATTAATCAACTTGCTATCACATTTACTTTGGTGGTCCTTAAATGATAATAAGCCTTTTTTCTCGCTTCGGTTGTCTCGCGCGGCGTTTGTAATTTGCGCGATTTTCGTATCTTACGAAATTTAGATGTTTAGCTCTAAACGGTTTTACTGACTCGAGGTCGTTCCTTAAGCGGTTTTGGTGCAGGTTAAACCTTTGGCGGCTGTCGGAATCAACGCGCCGATGTCTGCGGAGCTTACGCAGAAGTGATTCTCAATTCGGTAGAGCTTGTCAAACGCTTTTGAACTTATGTAGTATAGAACTTGTTCGATTCGGTCGCGAAATATTGTAATGATTACTACGTTCTTTAAATTAACTAATTTGATACAAAGCTCAGTAATAAAGAAGTATAATATCTAGAGGGGAAACCAAAATTAATCAACTTGCCAACATAGGCTATCACATTTATTTTGGTGACACTCTTTAAATGATAATAAGCCTTTTTTTCTCGCTTCGGTTGTCTCGCACGGCTTTCGGAATTCGCGCGGTTTTCGTAACTTACATAATTAAAATATTTCGTTCGAAACGGATTTACTTATTCAATCGGTTTACTACGCGGTTTTATCTACGCGCACACGTCACAGCATTTTTTCCATAACAATCTTGAAACAATACCCACGGAATCCAGTGTTCAACGGCGCCGGTGGTGTAGTGGTAAGCGTGATTACCTCTCACCCCAGCAGGCCTGGGTTCAATACCAGTCGGCGCCGCCGGGATGTTCTGAGGCATAACATCTCTGATCACGCCTTCCTTCGGATGGGAAGTAAAGCCGTTGGTCCCCGGTGCATGAGTTGATGGGTCGATAGGTAGGGAGGGTCCAGGTGTGGGAGCTGCCTTCCTGGCACGTCGGTAGCATTGGTGCTCAGCACGGAAAACAAGATCGACAAAAAAAACAAACCAAAGGAAAAAAAAAAAAAAAGAATCCAGTGTACAAGCTGCCAACATAGGCTAGTTCTTCTGCTGTATTGTCAAAGATAGAAGCAAAATTTATTCAAATGGGCCAAGTCTTGAAAACTAAGCTGTCACGCAGCTCCAGCTTGATACCCAAAAAAAAAAGACAAGTGAAACATAGTTTCGATACAACGTAACGAAATTAATAGTTAAGTAACGTTATATCGAGGTATGACTGTGCATGACTTCACTCGCAACAAACAAGTTGATGCCACTCTGCCGTCTTGCACATTAAGTGGCCTCGATGGCAGCAATGAGTGAGTGGTGGGTGAATCTGTAAAATTAAAACTAGATCAACAGAAATGAAAAGGGAGAAGAAAAAATAGAAATGACAAACGGATACGGTATTTAACCAACAGATGGAAGGATGGACGATGCTTGGACGTTGCTGGGTGCATGGATAATGGGGTCATCGGTCATCCACAAATTATGTAAGGTAATAGCGGGGAGAGTAGGTCTCAAAAATTCTTACAGTTTGACAACGGATAGAGTAACGTTTACTAATATTTAAAATTTAGAAGCAAATCTCGCATCACTTTTTATCGACTTTCTTTTTTGTTAATAGCTCAGCGGCAAAAACATAATGTGTGTTTCGTCTAGAGTGTACCGTAGGGTTTTGTGTATTTGTTTGCTTTAGTCCGTATTACAGTCGACGACGGATTTTGACTTGTAGAGGGTACGGTTATCCTTTCAGTACTATTCGAAATGTACTGTTTATTGCCCCCTCTGCTCGGTGGATGGACGAAGACTTAAAAACTAATACTCAATTTCTAGACTTAAATTTGAACACGGAACAATAAATTAAATTATATCGATTATTTCAAATCAAATGAGCTTTATAAACAAACCATGAAAAGAACACAGGAAAAATAATAGCGACGACTGTTCTGCTATTGTGGTTAATATGTTATATGTATCTATTAGAGCCCGAAACCAAGGCGAGATTGAACAATCTGTTATGTTTAACATTTTTAACCTTCTTTTATCAAACTATAGGGTTTTTTAAATCTAATTTCCGTCCTACTAAGCACAACCCACGCTTTACCTCTCTTTTCTCAACGGGTTTGAACAAAAAATGGAATATTTATGTCGAAGATGACTTCTAAATGTATTCACCTTTCTATACGTATCGTTGGATTTGATAAAGAGTCACCAATTGTTGAGATATTGTTTAAAATCTAATACCTGAGGCGTCGCGTGACACATTTGTTTGCCTGTGCACAAAACTTTGTTCGTTTAAGTTTACCACCACATATTAGTTTTTGTTTTATTTGCTCCATTAATTCGAGGGACACATTCTCAATTACTTTATTAATCACTACCTAACGAAACATTTAAAGGGTCTATCATCTTGTTCAAACAAAACTTGTATGGCCCTTTTCACGCTAACCGAAGCAGGAGGAATTGCAAAACTTAACTAATTCTCGTTTTTATCACAAGGCTAACTCTTTCGATTGAAGTGTAATGAAGAATATCCGTCAAACACTACCGAATTTTTTTTATGCAAAACAGTATCAAACTCTAGAGAAAATTCATAAAGTCTTTCCTGCGTAGCAAACTTGAATTAATAAACTCTTTATTCATCAAAACAACACTATCAGAATGAACCAGGGGAAGCTCATAAGTTTTGACAGGCGCACCGGCGCAACCATCGGTAATTGAGAGATTTACAACTAACAAGAGAATGAGAGCGAGCTTTTGCGCTCTCTTTCTCTATTACTCTCTTTGCCTGTAATCAGATATCCAAGTGCACAGAAAGAAATGCACACTTTAGGCACCCATACACCACAAATCCAGAACAACATGTGAAAAGGGCACACAAGCTTTTTGTAAACAAACCTTTGTAGGCCCTTTTCTCACCAACCGAGGGTCGCCCACGCAAACCAGCAATATCATCAGGAAGGGGAAAGTGTCCCCTACCCGGTGATGTTAAAGGTTTGCGTTTGTGTCATATGGGTGGCGAGAAAAGGGCATAAGAAGGTTTGTTTACAAAAAGCTTGTATGCCCTTTTCACATGTTGTTCTGGAAATGTTCTTCTAATTTAAACTCACACATTTAAACCGGTCAGCAAATATGATACACGTCCAAAGTGTACCAGACTGCTGTTTCCGTGTTGCTCCCGTTTGACGCGTGACTGCTAAAAGTTCCAATTACAACTAGTGGTGCAAACCGCCATGTATTGTGGAAAATTTATGGTATGTTTCATGAGGTGATAGAAGGTCTGCTTTGCTTACATCAGGCATTTGACCATTCACAAACTTGCCACCCGCCACCCAAAAAAGCTCGCTTTTAGGTGCACTATTTAACGAGTTTTGTCATGGCAGTGATATCGACATGCTTAGAAATCAATGCAATAGGGATTAAGCAGACCATCCGAACTGAATGTAATCCTTTTTGAAGCAAACCAAGTTCGAAGATTTAATTGAGTCACACTATAAAATAGTGTATTCATGGTCACTTGTGGTCTGGAGTAAAGAAGTATAACTATAATGTGACCATAAAAACTATAAAAATCTAAACGCATTTAATTATTTACACCTGTGCCGTGCACAGGTTGCACATGTGGACGTGACGCCACTGTAATACTGCATCTTGATTCTAAATTCGTCCTACGAGTTTCAATTCCGTCCTAACGCATTGAAACGCCATTAGATTTTCTTCGTCCTACGGATAAACGTAGAAAAAGGGGATTCGCAAGGAGCGCTTCTTTTGTTTTGAGAACAATGAGCGTAAATATTCAAACAATGCGCTCTAATAGGATTTATGTTGTAGCTAATGAACATACGCATCGGAACAAACCTATTATTGATTTGTGCACGGTGAAATCATTAATATTATTGATCTTTTCTGATTGATAGAACGGAAATAGGCGATTACGACGAAGTAGCGCTTTACCCTATAGCACGAATTGTGTTTGCATGGTCGTAGTATTCTAAAGAGAAAGTCGAGGAAAAAAACTATCAATGTAGGACATAACGAAAAGTGACGCAAGAAATCATTTCATCTTTACCGTTTTTATACAATACTGAAGATACTTCAACAGTCACAAATATTACACTGTCTAATCCTTTACATAATTTGTGAATAACCCCATCTCAATATTTCCGATAGAATGATGCGACAATGAGAGAGAAAGAGAGAGGCATAAACGTATGCGTTTGAGCAATATTTTTTCGAATATTAATCATTGAAAAATGAGCACCAGATGTTTTCAGTTTTGTGTTGCCTTGTAGATTTCAGACTTCCACGAATACGACGCGGAAAAAAGCGTCTGCTGCCACGTAAAGGTCACAAAAAAGAGGAAACTCATTTTTCTCCTAGCTTTATGTGCAAATGGAGTCCTATGTGAAATAGACTGCAAGCAGAACATACTCAGAAATCATGACTACTTTTATGGTATACGTCCTTTGAATTTACTTTGCAACAAATCATGCGTCCGGCTAGTTGATTTAGTGTTTTGCCGGCAGGTGCTTCCAATGAAAATAAGAAATTAATTGAATGTTCAGCATCTTTCCTTTGACCTAAATGTGCTAAATATGTGTTTAACTGTTAAATTACGATTGACTTTGCACAAACATAATTTTCTTCATGCTATAATGCAGACCTGACAGCATACCACGATTCATCAAGTACTTCGGCAGCCGTGGGAAATTCAAATTCATAAATAATCCTGCGCAATTCTTAAAATTATTATTAATGTGATAGTATTTACGTCAAGATACAAAACGATTCTTTCAGAAATGCAATACGACAACATGTTATGTATTTTTGACACTGAAAATAAATACTTAATGGCAATCGAAGCACTGTCAGTTATGGTTATGCAAAAAATAATTTGATCTAGACAAACGTAGAACTGGTTAATAAACAAATTCCAGTTTGTGTGAAAATGTGTGCTAAGCATCAAGTGATTATAATTAAAGCTTTCTTATTATTATTATTATTATTAGGCCCATCTGTTTTAAACTATGATATCTGCATGTTCACGAATAGACCGATGAAATAGGAAAAACTGGCAAATCTAGTCGTTGTGCTTGTGCTGACATATAGATTTTCTTTGGTTCAGTAAATCTAAAAATATTTTTTTGGAAATTTAAGAGGCCATAGGCACGAAACGAATTTGATTCTGTGTGTCACGTTCATTCTATAAATGTGTTGGTGTGTGTATTCGTTTATTAGTTTTATATGTACATAAAATTTAGTTATTCCAGTGCAGGATGAGGCAGACTAACTGCCACCGATTTAACACGTATGTGATTCTCAATGAATAAAATGAATACATGTGTAAGTATTTTAGTTTTAAAGTGTATACAAATATTTATCGTTTCCGATTTCAAGGAGCTGTGTACGTGAAAACGGAGGATGTTATAAAGCTGTTTTCAAAAATCCTCGGTCGTGACATCTTCTGGAAACTGAAATCGATCCGCGGGAATGAAACATATTTTTCGCAACATTATAACACAAGAAACTAATGCTTAGAAAATCCGTCCTAAATCAGGGCATAAACGTACCGCCAAGACTCCATAAGTGCAAAATCTGAACCGTGCGTGCCAGCTGTGATGACTTTGAATTTGGCTGGTAATTATTGGAAAGAACGATAGATTTGAATTTGTGTAAACTACGTTGAAAGTTATATATGTACTAGGGGAAATGGATGTAATGTCGGCCTTAATGCCCCTAATTTAGGCCCATACATAAATTCAGCAATTGACTAAATTTTCAATAGCGTTAGCGTTGTTATGATATACTTCGTAGATTGGATACTAGCGACACTCACGTCTCTTCTGAAATTCTCAGTTAGACTACTTTCAGGAATAATGCTGAGGAGTAAACATTGGTTCCAATCTAAACAAGAGTACCAGAAGCATGACTGTCGCTATTCCCGGCCACGCCCATCTTTACCATAACTAGGGATAGGGAAGGAAATGTTGATGTAGTACTTACTTAACGAGAGGCCACCGACTTAGCGACACCCTCATAAGTGCTACGGAGTTGGAGGGTTGGGTAGGGTATTCGGTTAGGATTCACCTCAAGTTGGCGATGCAACCAAAAGTATGTATTGTTTATTTGTTGTTTATTTAATCTCTCGATAGCCGGCTATCGAAAGAACATATTAATTTTGTTTAGTGATAATGAATTTTAAGAGTCATGACGGAGAGCTTGGGATTAAACCCATGATTTTCTGCTCAGTAAGCAAAAACGATCCCTCCAGGGTCATCGAGCATCTCAGAACCATAACACTTCGCGACAATACAGGACTACGTTTTCGCTTGATATGCAAATAGTTTCCGAGGTTAATGTTCAATATCAAATATACAAATGATGGTGGCGATTTATTGTGCTGTGGAAGAGCTTGGGGTTAAATCCATGATTTTCTGCTCAGTAAGCAAAATCGATCCCTCGAGGGTCATGGAGCATCTTATAATCCACAGCGCTTCGCGTCAAAGTACGAATATAGGGATGAACTATCTATTATTGAATAACTATTATTTACGATAATTACATGAAATAAATAAAATATAAACTACAAACAAAACGTGACTGCTAAAATCTCAAAAAGATATTCTCACAAATATATTTCACGCCACCAGGAATCTCAAAACCATTAGACGTTATAATGATACTCTGCACATGTTAGACACAAGAAGAGGCAAAAAAGCAAGCGTCCGACACACAAAACCCGTCAAATCCACTTGCAGTCACAATCAACGATTCTACGAATCGCGAGCGCTCACGAATCATAAAACCGCTGACTGCGACACTCTGAAAGCGAAATTGACAGGCTCTATGCGTCAAACACCCGCCCTCCAATCTCCTCCCGCATCCAACAGCACAAATCTCCAATACAACATCTAACGAATCCAAACTCCGAAAATCACTCATCTATAGCAAGTGAGTGGAAGCAACCCTGCATGCAACCATTCTTCATGATACACTTTTTCTGCCTTTCTTTCTATTAGGCCTGTGGACATGCGTTAGCTTCGAAACTTCTAACCAAACTGGGTAATTTTCAGATCACAAAAAAAACTTGAAAAAAAAACTTTCAAAGGTAATTACAAGTAAAATAGATATTGATTATTTTACGCAAAAACGAGCAAGTAATATTAAATCTCTTGTATCATATGCTAATGCAAATTGACTGTAACAAAAATAATATGCTTAAATAAAATTAAATTATAATAAAATTATATGCAAAATTTACAAGAAGATCATACAATACTTTATTGGTGAGAAGTTTTAAATAAGCCCTCCCAGTTCCTCTGTATATAGAACAAATCTGATACTATAATCAGAATTGCTCAGTCTGCACGAAGCAGCCGATTTCATCAAGGAAGTTCTATTAACAACCAAGAATTAATCGTTTGAACAATTGACTAAATTTTCAATAGCGACCAAAAATATACAATG
The DNA here is from genome assembly GCF_037179485.1 of Ochlerotatus camptorhynchus. Lineage (NCBI taxonomy): Eukaryota > Metazoa > Arthropoda > Insecta > Diptera > Culicidae > Ochlerotatus > Ochlerotatus camptorhynchus. Next base: position 1,261,146 of record NW_027040924.1, read on the forward strand.
ACGCGTTCATCTAGATAAAATTGATAAATAGCAGATTTTTAGCGATCGGCCCAATCTTAGATCCATAGGCCATCATTAGAGCCTTTTCCCCTATCAGATTGTTGTGGTACACACTTAGATTTTTTTTTATTGATGATAATGATAAACGATTTATCTTAAAGTTCTTATTTATCTTAAAGAGTCGCTTTTTACCCCGGCGTAGTGGTTAGCATCCATACCTCTAACGCCAAAGTCACGAGTTGAAATCTCACCCCCAGACAAGTCACGAATGACCCAAGAGCGCTAAAGTGACTATAACAAAAAAGTAGAAGGGTCTGTGCTTAGGGGCACGAACGGAAGGTTGACGTAGGACCGCTAGTGTACGGAACAAATATGTTGATCATTTAATTCTTAACTCTCCGTTTTTGAATTGGTGACCATTAAAAGGGCCGGTTGTTTTACAAATGGTGACCACACCAGTGCAACTCGATGCCGACCGGATGACGGCGGCCTAGCCATGCTGCCTATCGCGGGAAGCCTTTCCTCCGGTCGATGGGAGTGTTTTCGTCGTCGTCCGTCGTCTTCGTATTGGTGCGATGCGTGCTGTTACACTCATACGTCGTGTTCGACGCTTATCCGTCCGTTGCTCGAAAGCAAGTGACGAAGAAAACACTGGCAAGCGTTTTTATTATCGGTGCTTTTCTCCTCCCTTCCTTTCATTGGTGAAAATGTGAGCGATCAACCGAGCATTAAGCTCGCTCATGTGATCATGGTCAATGTGTTCGATTTGTGCTCTATCGTTGCGTCCGTGTTTGGGATTTTTCGTTACATGTCTGAGGTTTGATTTTTTCAATGTGACCCCCAGTATAGAAATTAAAGACGTAGTCCTACGTAAAAAAAAAAATTAAAGGGTTGTGTCCTAGACACGACCGCAGTATGACGTAGAACCACACAAAATTGATGTTTTTCATGCATTTTTGACTATTATACTTTATCTTAAAATTTTCAAGTATTTCAATGTTTCGGTTATGGTTGACTCAAAACAATTTACACATTTTTCTTGACAAATATCCATGTGAAATTCCACATGATTTTCATTTGACCACACATAAACAGAATCCACTCAGAAGTACACATGAAATTTACACGCAAATGAATAGTATGTGTGGTCACGCATGGTTTTTATATGTACATATATTAAGTATGTGGCCGACACATAGATATTGATTTGTTGATCACGTTGCAACAACTCATGTGTGGGACACATAAAAACAATATTTGAAATTTTGTTAGTGTTCAATGTTGGTTCAAGTATTTTTCCTGGAATGTAATAAATAATGAAAGTTCAAATGTATGGTCCTAAACAAGCCGTTACATATTTTGGCGTAGACACTGGTAACTGTTTGAATTTCCATTATATGCAATTAAGTTTTAAAATCAACTCTTTTAATTTTATTTGTGTTTTGGTGTGGGAAGAAATTAAGGGAAAAACTTCCGTTTTTACTAATAATTGTGATTTAAAATTTATTATTATATTGATACATAATAGAGATCGTCAAAGTCTATGTCTTTTTCAGATTATTGTTGAGGGGGGTTAGGAGAGGTTGTTGATGGGGGGGGAGGGTAGGAAAGGTTGTTTATGGGGAAGAGGGGTAGGAAAGGTTGTTGATTAATGGGGGGGGGGGTAGGAAAGGTTGTTGATGAATGTGCGGAGGGGGGGTAGGAGAGGTTGTTGAGGGGGGAAGATTGTTGTGAAGGGGGGAGGGGAGGGGTTAATGTGAAAGGGGGAGGGGGTTTACATATATTGCATTTCCTCATTGTGGTCACACCGTGATCCACCTTAAGCCGCTGATTTAGTCCTGCTTACTGCTGCTAGGACCAAGTGCTTCGCCGTCCGAAGCGACAATGAGCATGACAGCAGCGCTGTTTTATATCTTTTCAGGTTCAGAACCTAATAGGATTTCCCGCAGTTTTTTATGAATGGGGCGGAGCAGAAAGTTTCTTTTGTGCAGAATATGTAAAATAGGATGGACTTTGGATGTTAATATAATTGGATATATAGAGGCACCAGATATGTTTTACCGTCAGTTGTGTGTAATTCACCAACTGAATGCATCAAACATGTCATTCAAGCAATTTTTTTTGTCCAAATTTGAAAGTTTCGGTGAGGGAAGAAATTAAGGGAAAAACTTGGTTTTTACTAATGATAGAGGTTTGTTTAAAATTTATGTCCCGGAAAAAAGGGGGGGGGGGGGTGGCGAGAGGTTGATGGGGGGGGGGCGAGAGGTTGTTGAGGGGGGGGGGCGAGAGGTTGTTGAGGGGGGGGGGGCGAGAGGTTGTTGAGGGGGGGGCGAGAGGTTGTTGAGGGGGGGGCGAGGGATTGTTATGAAGGGGGGAGGGGATACATGTATTGCTTTTCCTCATTGTGGTCACGTCGTGATCCACCTTAAGCCGCTGATTTAGTCCTGCTTACTGCTGCTAGGACCAAGTGCCACGCCGTCCGAAGCGACAATGAGCAAAAGCATGACAGCAGCGCTGTTTTATATCTTTTCAGGTTCAGAACCTGATAGGATTTCCCGCAGTTTTTTATGAATGGGGCGGAGCAAAAAGTTTCTTTTGTGCAGAATATGTAATAAAGGATGGACTTTGTATGTTAATATAATTGCATATATAGAGGTACCAGATATGTTTTACAGTCAGTTGTTGGTAATTCATCGAGTGTATGTCTCCTATTAAGCAATATTTTTTTTTTTGAAAATGTTGGCTCTGCATGTAAAAAATTAATTGTTCATACATTATTGGGGTTTTGCTTAAAATTTATTTCTCGAAAAAAAAAATGATCGTCATACATAGTCCATGTCTTTTTTGGGTTATTGTAAAGGGGGTGGGGAGGGGGTTGTTAAGGGGGAGGGGAGGGGGTTGTTAAGCGGGAGGGAGTTTTGCATGCACGTTTTTACAAGTATCATTCATTGTGGTGGACACGCCGTGCTTGATGCAGGACCTAGCGTCACGCCGTCCAAAGCGGTAATGAGCAGTGGCATAAGAGCAGCGCTCATTTATATCTTTTCAGGTTCAAGCAGAATGATGTGCAACCAAGTGGTATTCGTTTATGATGACTGGGTTTGGGAAAAAGGCTTATTTCATGAAATCAGTGATAAAATTATCATTTGTACATTTTCAATAGTTTAATTACAGAAAAATTGGAAAAATATTTATTTCAACAGGTTCGTAATGTAATATCCTATCGATTGGCGTATTTGGATTTTAATTTCATCTATAAATGACAAAGTTACAAGCGTTCAAAACCTAACACTCCTTTACCACACATATTTTTTGACTTGCACCCCAGTATAGTCGACAAAGACGTAGTTCTACGTCAATAATCATGAGAGCCAATTCTTACGCACAAAGTTCGATTCGTCAGGTATGATCTGAACCAATCGACCAAGCTGAGGGAAACGCCGCATTTCGCTAATTTCTGTAGAAGTATTCGATGATCTACCCGCTCAAAAGGCGAATTTTAAAACCAAATATACGGCATCCACTTGTTTACCAGCATCGTAGCATGGATACAATGTGAAGAAAATTCAACCATATTGGTATTCACGGATCATCTCGGTAAAAAAAACCATGCTGATTAGTTGAGATGAACTGCTTATAACTGGCAAAAAGCGATTAATTTATGATGGTTTCGAACACTTTGGAGCAGGCGCATACATATATGTATAGGTAATACCAAGATAGTTGCTCACACATCGTTTAACGCTTTTTTGTGGATTGGAAAGAGGAACGATTTTGTGCAGCTGCAGGGAAAAACACGTTGCTGCAATGTCTGGTTCAAAAGTCTCACCAGAGGAAGCGTCCGCTCAGAGCAGCATTTTATCAGTACTGCTAGTGGAATACCATCTGATCCTAGAACATATAAAAACATCAGCGTATTAACCTATTTCAATACATCTTCCTTTGAGATTTCGAACAATTCATAATTAAAAGCATCACAAGCAGTATCAGTTTGAACTGCTTAGCAAAAAGTTTCCATTTTTCACTGACCGATTCAGCAGACAGTTCGTTGAGATACATTGATGTCGGAAGACCGTCTTCGTTTCTCTTTGAATTGGCAAACGACCAAAATTGTGTTGGATTCGTTCGAAGGTTTTATTCAATTTGAATCTTGTATCGAACATACAGGTACCCGTTGTTTTTTTTTCTGTACGTGTGCCTTGCCCGATTGAATTTTAGTTTGGATTGTTGAGACCGGTGATTGCAATAGAAGCGAAGAGATGAGGAACGACGACGTTTAAGTAAACGTAATCAGCTATTTGACCATGGCGGTTTACAAGGCGATCGCAGCGGAGGAGTATGTGCAGCAACTGTACGAAGTACTACGTGAGAGAAGAATTCTACGGCTTCATCAATATCCTTAATTAAATTCAAAGTGTTTCAATCTATCATAAGTAGTGCTGTGCTCAACTGCTCGAAGTTGGCACTTTTGAAATCAAATCCAGTATTATCGTGTACTGCTTCGTTTTATTTAGTAAAAGATACTCCACCTCACACTGTACAGTTAACATTTGTGACATGGGACTCATGGGAGTAATACACCTGTCCCGTCGTAAACTTGTATAACCTCATACGAAACTTTAAAAGGAAGCATGAAAACACCTTTCAGAAAGTGAAACACAAACAGCGAAATCTCGTTTTTGGCAACACGACGCTAAGGTCTTTAATCTAAAAATATACAACGCTAATCCAATTACATGTTTTTAATTTTCGTAAGCATATGGAATGTTGAAGGAAGAACTTACACAGAGCCGACTTAAGGATGAGCATAAACCCTGTGAAACGCACACAGCATTATCATGCCATGGTTGCTACTCTGTTATTGCCAGATCAGCTGTAATTACACAGAGAACCAATAGACGATCGTTGGGACTAGAATTCATCCTCAATGTGTGAATACTGGTGATCACATACTAGGCAATACCAGCAGCGGTCGCGCCCGAACGCAGGTCGAGAAAGGAATGGATAGGAATGTGTTGACGTGACACTCGCTTTGATGGAAGCTGAGGAGTTCTCTACACTTCCACGAGAGTGACCTGAGACCGTGTTTTTCTGCTTAGTAAGCAAGCCACTGCAACCGACGATCTTTCGAATCCGACAACTAAAAGCTACGAAAAAGTACTTAGGCCTTCATTAAGTTCCACTTTCACATGACGTTCAATGTTTCGAATTGCTCTTTAAGCATTGTTCAGTAGACTGACCCACATTTATATGGGGAAACAATTTTATCATTTTTTTTAACGGGCCAACCCCTAGATGTGTGCCATTAGGTGAGAAAACCACTCTCTGAAAATTTCACCTCAGTAGGATGTAACATGAGCTGGCGCTTTTAATTTAAAATTTATATGGAGATATTGGTTGAAATGTATGGAGACATAACATTCTTTCACTCTTTCGTGCGTAGAAATTGTTCAGTAAATTTGATTAACCTCAGAATTTCAGCACACTAAACTATAAGGAACAACTTTGCTGAAGACAGCATCAAGATTCATGTTAGTATTATGGAGACATTCTGCTCGTATATAGCAACAAAATACAGGCAGCTTATGCAACGTATCAACTAGATTACCACTAAACATTAAAGTTCATATTTTCCACAGGCCAACATCCAGGCTCGTGTATTTTGGTGCTATAACCACTATCTGAATGTTTCAGCTTTTGACGTTACACGGGCTGGCGCTAATTTTCATATACAAAATGGTCATATACATTTAAAAGCGAATATTTCAATAAAAATAACTGGATTCATGATGCAATCTTCAACAAAGTTGTGTCTTCTCAGTGTTATTCCCACTAAAGAACTTATCAAAATCTGGGAATGACACTGATAAAGACACATTCTAGTCGAAAAACGTATGTCACACACACACACACACATACAGACACACACACACACACACACACACACACACACACACACACACCACACACACACACACACACACACACACACACACACACACACACACACACACACACACACACACACACACACACACACACATACCTGTCCCCCGAAGTAGTCGCTTCACAGTGGTCCCGGGGGGATCCAGGCAGAGGAGAGAGTAAGGAATGGGTTTTAGTGGAGCTGCACTAGGCAACTAGTGGATACCACACCGTGCCAACTTCACTACAGGCCAGGCTTCTTGAAGGTTTCCTAAACCTTACTATAAAAAAAACACACACACACACACCAACAATAGCAAAGTGAGGGGGTGCGACGCGAACTCTGGCGCGGTAACCATAGCACGGCGATAGAGGAAATGCTTCGTCAACCCGCAGGAGTGCCAACCGGCACATTAGGATCGACGCCAGTGAGATCCTTATTACGGCATACTGGACACGGCATGGAATTATGGACACGACACGGCACAATGGATTGGATACCACGCTACAGGACTGACAGTCGTGCTATTCTGCTCCCTGAGTAAAGAAGGATGACACCTTCTTGAAATGGCGAGTGGGCTAATAGTGGCTAATAGTGGAAGACGAAGGCTTTCGACAAGGATCTGTTCGTTGAGGCACTTCGTGTGGACAGGAATCCCGCAGATCTAAATGCAGACGAGCTGACAGAAACGTTAGTGAGAGCATGTGACACGACCATGCCGAGGAAACTGAAGCCAAATAACAGACGGCGTCCAGTCTACTGGTGGAACGAGGCACTTAGCACTCTCCGCGCTAGTTGTCTCAGAGCCAGAAGACGTGTTCAGAGAGCAAGAACGGAAGCAGACAGAGAGGAACGAAGAGAAGTATTTCGAGCGGCCAGGGTCACACTTAAACGAGAGATTAAGCAGAGCAAGTCGAACTGTTTGAAGGAGCTGTGTCGAGACGCTGATGCCAATCCCTGGGGCGACGAATACCGAGTCGTGATGGCGAAGATCAGAGGTCCAACGATGCCCGCTGAAATGTGCCCAGAGAAGCTGAAATTCATCGTGGAAGGACTTTTCCCGAAGCACGACCCAACAACCTGAACCTGGCCACCTACACCGTACGGAGAAGGAGAGGGAGATAAAGTCGAAGTCACCAACGAGGAACTCGTAGCAATGGCGAAAGGATTGAAGGTGAAGAAAGCTCCCGGTCCGGATGGAATCCCCAACGTTATTGGTCAGTAACTGTAAAGCGGTACAGCGGGCAAAGATCACCGTCAGGGAGCACACCATAGCCTCGAAGCGTGTGTTAAAATACCTGGGAGTGATGATCGATGACCGGCTAAACTTCAACAGCCACGTCGAATATGCCTGTGAGAAGCCTTCGAAGGCCATCAACGCGATAGCAAGAATCATGCCGAACAACGCTGGTCCCAGAAGTAGCAAGAGGCGTCTTCTGGTCAGCGTGTCATCATCGATACTGAGATAGGGAGGTCCAGCCTGGGTTCCAGCGCTGGAAACGAAACAGAACCAAAGGAAACTGAGCAGTACGTTCCGACTCATGGCCATGCGAGTCGTGAGTGCGTACAGAACTATCTCATCGGAAGCAGTATGCGTTATCACCGGTATGATCCCAATCGGCATCACCCTGGCGGAGGTCAGCGAGTGCTGCAGGCGGAGAGAAGCCGGAAGAGTACGGAAAGTTGTGAGAGTGCAGTCATTGGCTAAGTGGCAAAAGGAGTGGAACACGACGGGGAACGGTAGATGGACACATAGGCTAATACCGATTCTTTCAACCTGGGTGAACAGAAAACACGAAGAAGTCAATTTCCACCTAACGCAGTGCCTGTCTGGCCACGGCTGCTTCAGGAAATACCTGCATCGGTTCGGACACGCAGCGTCACCCCTCTGTCCGGAGTGCGGCAACGTCGATGAAATGCCGGAACATGTGGTCTTCGACTGTCCAAGGTTCGAGGCAGTGCGAACGGAGATGCTCGTCCTTAACGTGGAGAATGTCGTCGTTGAAATGTGTCGAGAGGAGGACACTTGGAATGCCGTCAGCAGGGCAGTCACGCAGATTATGTCGGAGCTGCAGCGTAAATGGAGAGAAGAGCAGCGATCTAGCAACGACAGCTAGCGCTGAGATTACGACAAGTGCATGAGCACAGCCACCCCCTCGAAGTAGTCGCTTCACAGTGGTCCCGGGGGGATCCAGGAGAGAGTAAGGAATGGGTTTTAGTGGAGCTGCACTAGGCAACTAGTGGATACCACACCGTGCCAACTTAACTACAGGCCAGGCTTCTTGAAGGTTTCCTAAACCTTACCATAAAAAAACACACACACACACACACACACACACGCAGTCACACACTCACTCACTCTTTCACTTGGCCTTGGCGCAGCTTATGGATTTTTTTATTAGGGTTAAGCTACAATATCCAATACACTGGAGTCGCTTTTTACGCGGGTGATACGTCCCGCGTAAAAAAAACCGCGTAAATTCCGGAATCCGCGTAAATTCCGAAATCCGCGTAAAAAAAACCGCGTAAAAAGCGACTCTAGTGTATAACGATATATCGCGTCAATTCTGAAATCCGCGTAAAAAAAACCAAAATCCGCGTAAAAAACCGCGTAAATTCCGGAATCCGCGTAAAAAAAAACCGCGTAAATTCCGAAATCCGCGTAAAAAAAACCGTGTAAAAAGCGACTCCAGTGTATTAGTTCGAGACTGAAGTCAAAACTCTTGATGGAGGATGCCAAAATTTGTCTATGTTGAGCACATACTTGTACAGTGCTATTGGTGCTAAGTGAAAGAAGTTAGCATCCTATCGAAAGGAGCTATATTAATTGTTATTTTTATTATTATTATTATTATTATTATTATTATTATTATTATGATTATTATTATTATTATTATTATTATTATTATTATTATTATTATTATTATTATTATTATTATTACTTGTAACCAACAAAGTAAATAGAAAATCCAATCACCTCTTCTTTACGTAAGAGAGAAAGTAATGCATACAATTATTTCACTACCCGACCGGCCAGAAACTCGGAAGCACTTCTGCTTAAATACAAACGCGATGGAACTGAGCAACTGAGGCACACCAGCATGCTTCAATACTGGTAGGTAGCGCGCAAATGGGTTCAAGTTGAGTGATCATTTTTTGTGCTTCTTGTTGCTGCTCGTCGATGCTGTTGTTCGATTGCATTCACACATGACTGGTCATAACGAGACAAGTGCTAAAATTTTCCTTATAAAAATGGATGGAAATAAAGCAATTTATTAGCTTCATGGCTAATTAATATAATTAATCACGGCACCTGATGAAAGAGAGGGGCCAGTAAGTTTAGGCGCATTATCGTTTGACTGAGGTATCATTATTTTAATTGGATCAAAATAAGTTTAATTGGTTTCAACAATGTTGTACTCCCTAAACAATACTTGGTTTCAGCTACAAATTCCACTCAAACGCAGTACAGTGGTAGTAGTCTACTAATGATAAATTGTAATGTGTGTTTCAATATCTCACCGTACCTTTATTTTCAAGCAAGGTAGTACAGGCTACTTATTGGCTATCCTTTGCAAACAAATCGAATGATGATACAACGGATAGAGTAGATAGATAGGTTTAGAGGTTACTTGTATTTTATTTGTATATTATATGAGTAAGCATGAATTTCCTTCTATTTGAATCCAGTTCCAAACAGTGGTCGACTCATCTAGAAAGACCGGTACTCGTTTTAAGTGAAACAGGCAATATGCAGGTGTGTACCAATACGTGTGTGCGTGTGTTTATGTATATATATATATAAGTTAGACATATCTTATACTCGAGCGGTATTAGATGTTACACACCCCTCGTCTTCTTCCAGCATCATATGCGCTGGAATACTCAAGAGATGGAATGCTTTCAATAGACTCCTCCGTCTGCCTCTACTACCAAGCGGATGATTACCACTAGGTAGAGTTGGGTCGGGGGTGATATTCGTCATCGCTGTCTGAGGAAAGGCAAATCGCTCATTCTAGACTAGGTGATCAGTAATTCAGTTTAAACGAAAAGTAAAATACATCAAGAAGCGAAATATTTACCCATAATCCCATTTCGCTGACAAAATATCAATTCAGCTCATTACCAAGAATGGTGCGACATACACACACGCCAATTGTGGGTTAAAAGGAGAAGCCGGAGAATATGCAAAATTCATTTAATTAAATTAATTCGTGCGTTTAATACAAATTTATACCTCGCAGCAGCACACTGCTGAAGTCACCGTTTTTTGCTGCTGTTGCCTTAGTACTCTTCTTCCTCTTACTCGCCGCATCACGAAGCCCGCTGCACAGCTCTGTGCTGACCGACGAATCGTGTGCCGTGGGAAAACAATTCGTTCCTTCTATTCTTTTTTTTTTTCATTTTAGCCTCCTCCTATACATATACCTCTTTTTCCTGCCTTCTTTTTATTCGTTTACTTCGCGCAACACAACCTGGTTTATGTATGCGAATGAACGGACAGTTGGTGTGTTTGATATACCAGCTTGCTACACCAACAAGAACAACATCAGCTACACAACAACAACAACATCAGTAATGATCAAGCTGATGGCCAAGGCACTGTTGCTCCGTTCGTTCGTTCGTTCGTTCGTCAGTCCGTATGTTAGCAGCCAGCAGTAAATCCACGGGCTCGTCCACCGGCAAGGGGACCGTGGATGGAAAGAGAACGTTCGAAAAAGCAAAACCAGCTAGCGCAGATGAAGTGTGTAAAAGAACGAGAGAAATAGAGAGAGAGAGAGAGAGAGAAAAAGAGAGAGAGATAAGGCACAAGAGGGATACATCAATATGCACAGATTATCTCCCTTGCATAGATACGGGGGTCCACCGATGAGGTTAAGGGCATAGATGTATGAATAGGTCAAGCTGAATATAGGGTAAATGGTGGCTTCGACACCCATTGACTGTTTTCGGAAACCACAAAAAAAAACGCTAATTTCGCTTACTTTCTCTCAAAAACACTTCACTTAATGTATTTAAACGATTCCTTAGTGTTACAGCTTCAATCTGATTACATTTTTACGACTGAGCAAACCTGTAATGTCAGGTTTTACTTCAAATGAAATATACGCACTACAAAATACGGCTGATTTCGAGTTGCCGATAATAGCTGGTTAACAAGCAGTTCAAATGGAAAGCTTGCCGAAGAAAAATAGGCTGCCGACATTAGTCACAATCACTTGAGAAGTTTGAAGCGCTGTAATAACGTTTTCAACCCGTTTTGGACAATTCTGTCGATTGGAATGGATCGAATAGCGAGCGGCAGATAAATTTAAACAATCAAATACGTCACATGCGTGCCGGACGCTGACAAATTGCTGATAGACATGGGGACGCTGCTAAGATTGACGAGAATACGTAAATTCCCCTAGGTACCTGTTTTTATGTCATTTATTTTTCAAATACACTCTTCAAATGCAAAAAAAAATACCATCCACAAAATACCGTTAGTTATGTATTGTCACAAATTATTGCAATAATTTGTAGAAAGCTATCTATCTATTTTCGTCGTTACCTTTAAAGGCGTTATTTCGATGTCAATCGGATGAATAACTCCATTAAAATAAAAACAGAAAAAAGATCCTTTCCTTTATTTAACGTCGGTCGCACATGGGTGGAGTGAACCTTATGGATCGCTTCATTGGTCGATACCGAATAACAGCAAAAAGTCGCAAGTGGACCATTAGTCTGTTCTATCACCTGCTAGATATGGCTATCGTGAATGCGTGGATAATCTACAAGCAGGTTTCACTTGAAAATAATTCAGATATTTTGACTCTCCGGAAATTCAGGCTACAGTTGGCAGACACTCGTTGCAACCTTGGTTTGCCATCTACAAAACGTGGGATTGAGCTTCAGCAGAAGAAGCACAAAGGTCCTGCGCAGCCAGTACCAACTAAATATGTTCGACTGGATCAACTTTCACATTGGACGATGTGGTCAGATAAGCAGAGCCGATGCAAATATCCAAATTGTAAAGGTTTTACCTATAACTTCTGTCAAAAGTGTGGAGTTTCTTTGTGCAATACGAGAAATAACAATTGTTTCTACAAATATCATCACGATTATATACTTACATATGAAGATCAAATCTGACAATAAAAAGTGATTTGTTTTAAAAATACATATTTGAATTTCTTACTGTTTACTATCCGATAAGGACGCAATGTTTTTTTAAAACAACATACCTATATCTTCAGATTAAAACGCTCATTTTCTCTATTATTTATGCATACTGGTTAGTTTTAGAGAAGAAAACGTGTTGTAGAAAGATAATTATTGTAATATGTTTTTTTTTTTTGTTTTAATATCGTGCGCATTTAAGGGTTAAGAGCCGCGTCGTAGTACGCTTACGTATAGGCACTGACGTTGGGTGCGATACTGGCGGGTTTTGCCACAAATCACACTTATTTTTTTTTTACGCAGATAGATTTATTTGGGTTTGCAAGGGAATTATACTATTGAAATATTTCAGAAAGTGCCCAACAGTGCTCCTTCTATTTGCGTGACAAGTTTTCGTTGTTGTTTTCATCGAAGGATTACTCAGGGAATAATGTTAAACACCGTTTGTGTACCTGCTATTGTAACTAATCTTATATGTGCTTCATTTTGATTTGGGATAAGTGTTTGAAAAATGGCTCGGGATTTCCACTGTGGCGTTCTTCTATTGTGACATACCCATATGTAGTTGGAGCATATACCCTATAAAATTTTAAAAATCAGCTAGGAAACTAACTTCAAACTGAAGCATTTTAGACACTTGAAGGTGTCATTTGAATCGAACTAAGATATAATTAATAGGTCTAGGTTAAAATCAAAAGTACTTGAAACACGTTTAATTTTAGATTACAAGCACAAGTGCAGATACTTAATAAAGCATGGACTATGATTGATTAGGTGAATTGGAGATTTCAATTATTTATTAAATTAGACTAATGAGATATCATAATCATAAACCGTACGTAAATAAGAAAATTCAGAAAGTCTAATAACATTAGGTAGATTAACAAATGAATTCGGATGCGGGGGGTCCGCTTAGGGAGGCGACTAACCTTTAAATTTGTAGAATAAATCTTCCTATTTAGTCTTGAACTTCAATAAGAAAACGCAATCAAACCAATAGCATTTAGCAAATTAACAAAGAGAGGGATAGTTTAGGAAATAAGTAAAAGTAGAGGTATGTGATAATTGATAACTTTTAATCTTTTGTAGGTATTGTATTCCCCTGAGTTTGTTGTACTCAATAGCTATATTATTCTCTCAATACGCGAAATCCCTGATATATGCGGTTAAAGCATTTCAGTTAACTTATTTCTTAGTTTTCAAGAACTTACATTTGTTAACAGCAGTCAATGTTTATCTATGAACTAAACCTTACGTGACTGTAAAAGCGATCTTTCTTTATGTGGTATTGATGCATGTTTAACTTTTCGCGGGTGTCGGATTCAACGCGCCTACGTGTACGGAGCTTACGCAGAATTGATTCTCAATTCGGTAGAGCTTGTCAAACGCTTTTGAGCTTATGTAGTATAGAATTTGTTCGGTACGGTCACGAAATCTTGAAATGATTGATACGTTCTTTAAATTATCTAATTTGATCAGTAGTAAATAAGTAGAATATCTAAGGAGGAAACCAAAATTAATCAACGTGCCAACATTTAGATATTTCGTTCGAAACGGATTTACCTATTCAATCGGTTTACTACGCGCACACGTAACAACATTTTTTAAATAACTATCTTGAAACAATACACACGGAATCCAGTGTTCAAGTTGCCAACATAGGCTAGTCCTTCTGCTGTATTGTCAAAGATAGAAGCAACATTTATTAAAATGGGTCAAGTCTTGAAAACTAAGCTGTCACGCAGCTCCAGCTTGATACACAAAAAAAAATCTTTTAACATTTTTAGAATTTATTTCTTTTAATAAGATAAGGTATTTCATTAAAAATTTAACATTGAACGCTAACGCTTTCGTGGCCTGCATAATTAAGACCGTTTGCACTGTGTGCTTCAGAGTTAGGCTAGATTAATTCCAGCCACTGAAATCGAAATAAATACAATTAGCTATGTATGTCGGTCTTGAAATGATGTAAAATAATACCAAAAATACCTTTCACGTAGGTTTTTACGTCCACATTTTGTAGAGTGCACATGCGTACCACTCACTTTTTACGTGAAGTTCCCGTAGTATCAACCGACATGAAAATCACGATAATTTTATTAAAATTATATTGGACATTGACGTGCGGCACGTGGAAATGATCGAAGTGGAATGTTGAAAGGGGTAACGTGAAGATTTTTTAGAGTGTAGAGTTTCAGCGGGGACGTAATAAGTAAAAATCTAGAAGAATAAGAAGTAGGAAATGATGCGTTTTTCGTATGAACGCTTGTATGAAAACAGTAGATTCGACTTGTATCCATAATGTGGCCCTAGATCATCCACTCATCCCTCGTTGCCCAGATCGTGGTGGTGCATATGTATCTGTAGAGCCTCGTCTTCTACTGTGTACTGATGCTCTCTTGAGATTGAGACTCAAGTGCCTTTCTCGTTTTTTATCCGTTTAGTTCAGTTACAAATTGGTGCGGCAGTATGGGTGAGGCTTATTTTTTATGTGCCAGTCGCAGTGCCAGTTGCTCGCAAAGATATGAACTGAAAACGCCACGAGGAGAGATACAAACAGCACAGGCAGCAGGTAAGTTTGGTTAACAAATATACACCTAAACGAGAGATATAGAAGAAGGTGATCAGGTAGAGAGAAAATAAAAAGATATGCAAGGTGAGTGAAGCTCTTCCTCTTCTTGTGAATATATGCAAAAACGAAAAGAAAACGAAAAATGATAACTGGAATGAAGAAGCACCCTAATTCCCAGCTTTCCTTTCTCACTGTCTGTAGTACAGCTGCTGTTGCCGGTCGGTTCGCAAACCACCGTGAGATTTCCTCCCTGACCTGTTATGAAAAATAGCTCTTGGAAGACTCGTACGCGGTACCGTGGTTCGCGTTTATAGCGAATAAAGGAATTATATGGAAAGGAGGATAACAACATGTCGTAGACGGACGTTGTTTCGATCTTGTACGGATCTCTTTAACCTAACCTTATTGAAAGGAATTCAATTTGTGTATGCTGTCGTTCGATAAACCTAAATGTCAACGCGTTAAGTATCACAATAGCTTGCACTGTTTCACTTTATCCTTGTGCTCTTTAGATCGTCCTAGAATTATCAGCGTTCATTGTTGAGTAATTAAACCCGTTCATGCATTTAAAGCTGCAGAATTAACTGTTTATCTCTTTTTTTCCAGAGGGATTTTATATTTGTCTCAACAGCGTTGGGGTTCATTTTCAGCATAGCAAAAAAAATTACTGTCTAAAATATCTCTATTGCCGAGAGAATCGAATCTGTTCAACGCCGTTTTCTTCGTTCTACGCATAGTAAATTGCCTTGGGATGATCCGTTTCAAAGCCGTTGTCAACTTAGGGGCTGTTCATTTACTACGTAGACAGTTGTTTTGGGATTCTTGAACCCCCCCCCCCTTCCCCTGCGTAAACCATCCCCCCATACAGTCTACGTAGTTAAGCTGTTCAGCCCCGAAGGACAGGTTATCCTGAGACAAATTGGCCTGAACGTTCGTAATACCCTTATGCTAAGGCCGCCTCTGCGTCGCACGAACTATGGAGCATACGGTGCGATTTGCGGGCTGCATAGAGTGTTCAACAGAGTCGCATCTGTCTTCGATTTTCATCTCACCCGTGATGCGCTTTTTCGATAGTTCTTTTCCGTTTTTCGCCGGCAGGAGTAATTGAGAATAATGTTGTTTTTTTTTTATGTTTATGACTATGTTTTAATGTTTGTTTTGCTCTTTTTGACTTTGATATGGTTAACATCATTGGGGTTACAACGGTTGGTGTTTAACTACAATACACAATAGCACTTCAAAATAGCATAAACGCATGCACGGATTACGTAGATTTTTGATTTAATAATTTTTTTTAACTCGGGTGTCTTTATTCGTTCAGGTTTCGTGTTTTAAATACGTTTTTGAAAGATTATTGTAGGTGGTTTTTTGAATTTACGCATCACTTATCCACATTTTTCCACATGAGTTATTTAGAATTCGTTACTGAGAGTTCTGCTCTGCTTTGAATCAGACCACTGGATTCCGTATGTATTGTTTCATGATAGTTATAGAAAAAATGCTGCGACGTGAGCGCGCATGATGCTTATTATCATTTGAAGAGTGCCAGAAAAATAAATTTGATAGTCTATGTTGGCAAGTTGATTAATTTTGGTTTCCTCCCTAGATATTCTACTTATTTTACTAATGAGCTTTGTTTCAATTTAGTTATTTTACCGCAGGTATCAATAATTTCAAAATTCCCTGCGCTTCGGTCAGAAGCGTATAGGGCGTCGTTGTGCCAATTTGGTCGTGGCACATTTCGAGTATGAGAGAGTAATTGCAGTTAGATCAAAAGTGCCTGAGAAAAATGCAAATACTTTCGCAGATTACCCGAAGTTGCGATAGTGAAGGTATAATCACAGACAAGCAGACATGACACTCTTACAACCTTCATCGAAATCGTTTTTAACGGTCAATTTAAATGTTTCTTTGTTGGTAGTACCGCCACTTGTGGTGCACATAATCAATTCCCTAGCGTTTGACGTTTACACACTACAACCATCTGTTGAGTGCATTGCCCATCAAAGTATATACGACAGATGACGGTAGGGTTTACAATGATTAATGCTCAATGTGTTGTGTCTGCTTGTCTGTGATATAACATGGAGGTAACGTTAGGATAAAATCAAAACATTGAGAAATATAACGCTTCACTTTCAGAAATATTTCACTTCGCACCAATGATGAACCATTCTGACGGCCATATGAGTACCCAAGTAACCCAAGTGCAATATAGCTTGTATATTCTTACTTTGCTTGACTATGGTTAGTTGGGGAATCTGATGAAACTGTCACTTCTTGAAACTGATCCCTTTCGTATTTCTTCCATTCTCTTTTCGCACACGGAGCGCTCGGTGAAACAGCGACTTTGGACGTGAGCCTCGTCCCAGATCTCCATGGAAATTCAATTCAATTCAATGAAGCCGACCAAAAAAGGCGGAATCATATTAGAACCAACCAAGGACGATCTACGGAAGGAAATTGCCGGTGAAGCACGGAATGAAATACGAAGCGTTAGAGAAAAAGTCCAAGGGATTCCAAAAGACGTAATCAACGACGGCAAAAGAGCAGAATATAGTGAGCTTTCCAATTATTAAAAAAAAATATCAAAATTAAACTAAATACATGCCAGGTTTGAAAAAATATATTTTCGAACCTGGAAGCGTGTATGTAATACCAATATCCATTTGATAACGGTGATGCATACATGCGGGGCTTATTGTAAGTGAAAGTAACCTCGGAATGGGCGTGACAATCCAGACATTCTGAAATGGGTTGCTGGATCTGCAATAGAGCTATCACCTTCTAACTCCCGGACTAAAGCTGTCTACAATGACCATGAATGCGACATTGTAGAGAGAGTTCTTCCATGATAGCACTGTCGGCCAGTGGGGGTTAGATTGAACACACACACACACACACACACACACACACACACACACACACACACACACACACACACACACACACACACACACACACACACACACACACACACACACACACACACACACACACACACACACACACACACACACACTCACACTCACACACACAGACCCCCCCGCATCCTTATTCTTTTGTTAATCTACCTAATGTTATTAGACTTTCTGATTTTTTTTTTTTTTTTTTTTAGTCACTCTTGGGTCATTTGCGACTTGTCCGGGGGTGAGATTTGAACTCGTGACTTTGGCGTGAGAGGTATGGATGTTAACCACTACGCCGGAGTCGCCCCCTCTGAATTTTCTTATTTAAGTTCGTTTGATATATATGATATCTCATTAGTCTAATTTAATAAATTATTGAAATCTCTAATTCACCTAATCAATCACGTGTGCTTGTAATCTGAAGTTAAACGTGTTTCAAGTACTTTTGATTTTGACCTATACCTATTTATTATATCTCAGTTCGACCCAGGCGACACCTTCAAGTGACTAAAATGCTTCACTTTGAAGTTAGTTTCCTAGCTGATTTTAAATTATATAGGGTATATGCTCCAACTACGCTCACACGTTCCCACTATGTCGTGCCACAAAATTACGTATGGATATATCACAATAGAAGCACGCCACAGTGGAAATCCCGAGCCATAGTTCAAACACTTATTCCAAATCAAAATGAAGCACATATAAGATTAGTTACAATACCATGTACAAAAATGATCTTTAACATTGTTCCCTGAGTATATCATACTTCAATGAAAACAACAATGAAAGCTTGTCACGCAAGTAAAAGAAGCACCGTTGGGCACTTTCTGAAATATTTCAATAGTATAATTCCCTTGCAAACCCAAATAAATCTATCTACGAGAAAGGAGTAACAAGTGTGATACTATCACTGCTGGACTAGATCTTTGGTTTTCTCATGCAGTGGTTCATCAGAGAGGGGAAGCTTAGCAATCCCCATTGCCTGCCCATGGCACAATTCTATCGCGGCATGAGCCAGCAACGCCGGCCATAAATCTACCGTCTCCAACACTTCACTAGCATGAAATTAAGCCCGCCCACCAACAGCAAGGTGCAAAAACTAGCCAAGGGGAGGGGTCTTTATTCGCTCAGATTTCTTGTTTTAAATACGTTTTTAAAAGCTTTTTGTAGGCGGTTTTCTGAATTTACACATCACTTATCCTCCGAGTAAAAGCCGACTCCAGTATCCATGCTGACGCCATACACGCAGAAAAAAATATTATCGAAATAAAAATATTTGAGGTAAATATAAACGTAAACTCAGTTTGTTCTGGCCACAAAAATATATTAAATTTATTTCAAACGTATTTTAACCTCCATTTCCTCACTCTGCAGATCACGAATTTGTTATTAAATCGCGAAATTGAGGCACAGAGAAAAATGTTCAAAGTACCGATTTTAGACAATTTTTTACAATTTTAGGACAACATTTTTTGAAGATCTAGGATATTTATGAAGCGGTGCAACAACATGAAAAACTGCAGTATAGTATTAAATGTAGTCGCTATAACGAACTGGTCGTCTTTTTACTTTGCTTCATACCTCCCAAGAACAGAATCTTCTGTAACACCTCAAACATAGAAAAAGAATGAAAACTCAGACACAACTTTTCTAGATCGCTGTTTAAGAAAAAATCTCATTATTATGGCACGAGGAAAATTTTCCCAAATGGAATGATCACGGACATAAAACAACATTGAATGCGTCTAGGACTTAAAATTTCGATCGTGAAAAATTAATTTTTTTTTTTATTTCTTTATTTTTTTCTAAGACCTGGATCTGGAATTTTTGTTTTTGTATTACCGGAATATTAGTATGGAAAAAATACAATACAGTTTAATGGACTTAAAAAGGAACTCAAGAATCTGTGTCATGATTTTGTTTTATCGATGTTTGGACAAATACTAAAGCTACCGGGGATTAAAGATTATTCAAATTTCTGGCTTTTGAACAAATGTCGAGAGCTTGAAAATTTTCCTACACCATTTTTTGACATTATACATTGAACCAAAGGGAAAGGTAATTTTTACCTGAAAATTCAGGTAACCTCTTAAAAATAGGAATTCAATAAGGTTCACGTGCCGGACATAAAATGCAATGACATGGTAGTGAATTCCACTGGTTTCACTGGACCAGTCCACATGTCATGCTGGTGCAGGTTAAGTGAAATTCAAGTAAGCTTTTCGTGATTTCACCATTTCACGGTATGAACAATTTCTTGTCGTATTCGTAATTCAAAAATTGCGGTGCGCTTTCGTTGTTATTGGACGAGTTGGAATTAACAGGATTCTTCTTGTTTTCAAGCGTAAGTTTTACAATTTTTATAAATTAAAAATTAAATTGAATAAGACGGGAATGGATTGTTCGAGGTGCTAAGAATCAACAATTGAAGAACAATAAGTGCTACTAAATATACGGTTAATGTACTCATAGATCATCAGTGCCATTATTAAATAATGTAAATTAGTGTCTTTTCCTAGAATGCAATCATTTAATGACTCAAATCAATCGAAATATATATATATAGTCTATCACCAATTCACTTTATCATTACTACAAAATCCAGTCACATTTACTTGCTGGTTACCGTAACTTTTAAGTGATGCCAATTTGAAGATTATCGGAAAGTCCAATAAAATTTTCGTGCAAATCAATTGATTTGTGAATCACTCAAATGTAATCTCTCCCCCAAAACACGTATTATACACCTGAAAAGTGTGATGAAAAATATCTACTTGCCTTTTCAGGTGAATTTTACGTAACCTTTTTTTTTACAGTGTAAGCTTGGACAACTTTCAAGATCTTAATGTAAAATAGCCTGACTATTAAGTGTAGAACTTTTTTTGAAATCTCTGAAAATTTATGATAGGTCTATGCCAATTTCAAGATAAAAAAAAATCAAAATATTAGATTCCGTCAACAGTTAATGTTTCCATATGTTCGCAACTCTTCTTATCAGACTTTACTCTGAGTTTTTAAAATCAAACTCTTTACTCTCAACATTGGTCGTAAAAAAGTGACTTTAGTGACTAAATTTGAAGAAATAGTGATTTTTCTGACTTTTTGATGAAAAAAGTGACTTTTTAGTGACTGACTTGAAAATAGTGACCATGTCACTAAAAAGTGACTTCAACCCTGTGAATGAAGTTACAGATAGCATTAGGTACTGTTTTCATAATTTTCAAATCCACGTCTGAAAACTTCAAACGCAATTTTCTTAGAGAATGAGTATATTTTAATTTCCAATTTTATGGCACAATCTTATTTTTTTTTATTCCTTGGATTTGTTTTCCGTTGATCTTTTCCGTGCTGAGCACAAAAAATGCTACCGACGCCAGGAAGGCAGCTCCCACACCTGAACCCTACCTATCGACCCATCAAACTCATGAACCGGGCACCAACGGCTTTACTTCCCTTCCGAAGGAAGGCGTGATCAGAGATGCTATGCCTCAGAACATCCCGGCGGCGCCGACTGGGATTGAACCCAGGCCTGCTGGGGTGAGAGGTAATCACGCTTACCACTACACCACCGGCGCCGCTGTGGCACAATCATAACGACATGCAGTAATTTGCGTAATTCGTGAGATATTGCATTTTAAGGCATCAAAAGTTAAATAAATTTTTATGAAACATAATAACAAAAAAGTTTTTTTACATAGTCGCCAAATTTATATTTTATTTAGCGACTGAATACTTTAAACTTGATTTTTTTTTTAAGTAGATGTAGATTTTTACATACGATAGATTAACTAACCCAAAGTTGAAACGGTCAAATGATCGTTTCATATAGAAGCGCTAGAGTTGGTTGAACCTAGTGATTAGGCAATAGGTAAATTCGAGTGCTCTAATCAATTTCTTTTGAAATGACGATGATAGTGGGGTGACTGTGTTTTCACCCATGTCAATGATTAATGACAGGGAAAATCTAATGATGAATTTTTAAAATCAATGGAAATGGAAACAAAACTTGGAAAACTGAAAAGATGAAATGAATAAAAGGGAAGTTAATTGGTTGGCCAGGGAGAGCTATTTTGTATTTCTCTTTTGAACCACCGAGTGAAGAAGACAAGTTACAGAATTTTAAGAAAATCAGTGCACACACTTATGTCGTTTTCGTTTTTGCGGTGTAGCTACACCGGTGCTACACTGCCGTACACCGAAATATTTTAGGGTGTAGATATAGGATGCACCTTTGTTTACAAACAAATTGTGTTGAGCTGTCAAAGACTCGCGCTTATTCCTGCTTACACTACACCAGTGCTACACCGCAAAAACGAAAACGACATTAGAAAAAAATCATGTTAATTTAGATACTCTAAGGGCCGATTTCTTCACCTCCGCTTAAGCCTTAAACCACGTTTAACTATATGGGTAAGCTTGGTTTAAGATTTAAGCGGGGGTGAAGAAAACGGCCCTAAGACTGACATATAGGGTTAACTACCCCATTTCCGGCCTATTAAGCACAACCCGCACTTAGTCTTTCTTATTATTGCGCAGTTTAGCACCACACAGAATGTTATTATTACTGATGGCTTCCAAATTTATTTACCTTTCCGTATGTACCGTAAGATTTTAAAAAGAGAAACTAATCGTTGAGATATTGTTAAAAATCTAACGCTGCTTCTTGACGCCAAACTCGGCTTACGGATTCTAAACTCGGCCTAACGCATTGAAACGCCAATGAATTCACTTCGGCCTATCGGATGAAGATAAAAATTGATTCAGTCGGAACGCTTCTTTTGATTTTGGGAATAATGGGTGCATATCACGCGTTCTCATTGACTTCGTTCCGTAGCCAATAAAGTAAAGTATAGTACCAAACGCACAATTGACTTGTTAACTCTGAAATCAAGGATTTATTTGAAGTTTTCTGCTCGATAGGTTCAAAATGGGCGATTAGGCCGAAGTAGTTCTCTACCCTACGACCGTCAATTATAGCGAATTATTTTATTATTCAGTTCCAACCTGGATCGGGCATCAATATTGGGTCTGCTTGTTTTCTGACAAACGTTAATTTGATCGTTTGTTCTTAAAACCTACCTCAGATTAATGTTCGCACTGACAAGAAGTTCGGTTTCGCACTGGTTCAAACTTCGATAATAAACGAATTCGCTATTAGTGTGTTTAAATTATATTATATTTTAAAAACTCTATTCCTTTTCTTAATTTTTTATTGTCTTTGCTAGTGGTGGGATTAACAATTATATTTTACCATGATTCATTGCAATAATACGACAGTTTGCAGACAAGCCCAAAATGCAAAATAATAATCTTCAATGTAAATCTTACCTGACTGAGGAATGTTGACGTTAAGCATAGGATATAGAAAAGGTAAATCCTACTCATTGTGCTTTGCACGTTTTTGGTCTCGTTAGAATAGTGTAGAAGAAGGCGGATGAGCACGTTATTCTTTGTCAGCCTAGCTTAGTTGGTTGGCGGTAGTAATAGTGTAAATCCGGCAGCAAGATGGCAGCCTTGATAGATCGATTAAAATTACGATAATCGATTAGTATGTATAACCGCTCATCTGCCCTGCATCACAGAACGATACTGGATGGTTAAGATCTATTCTTGATTTTCGGCAACATTGCAACATTTATTTGTTTCCTACAGCGATCATCACAACACATTCGCACACAGTAGGATCTTCTTCGACGTATTATCAAATCATGATATGAAAGTTGGGGCAGGTTTCTTTGACTACTTTTTTCTTACACTTCTTTTGACACAATCCAGCTTTTTAAACACTGAAACAACCAGTTTGCAAAAAAAAATCCTTTCTAGGTATTTAAACACTTTTGTAAACTGCTGTTGCACGGATAAACTTAATTTCCACTATTTCTTATTCCCACGGCTTGTTGCTTCTTTTTGCCGGCTACTTTTTCGCGTCGTATCCCGGTCACTGCAATTTATGCACGAGCACGTTGCTGAAAAGAAGCAGCACAGCGATGCCAATCACAGGTCAATAAACACTTCAAATTTCGTTTTTTTTTTTCCTTATGTAAACGAAAATCTTCAACACTACGCTTACCACTCGAAGTAAAAATTTTTAAACCATGCCCGGATATGGTCGAAAATTTGTTCCAGTAATGAGGTAAAGCGCTTTTCACACCGTAAGGATCTATGGATGCAGCTTGCCACTAAACGCGACCTAACAGAAGAGTAATTTTCAAAACCGAACCGCGCAACGTTCTCTCACAGACTAGCTTGAGAAAAGCTCTTAATGTATATTCAACTTCGGTTCGGCTCACTTCGGCTCGGCTCACTTCGGCTCAGCTCTATCTCTCGTTGGTTTTCACCCAATTCTTTCACACATACACGGTATAATAGTATTGTATTTCACGCTCAGTCACCACACAGCTGCCACTACCAGACGCAGCCATAATATTATTCGATGCTGCGAATAAGGTTGCCAGATTATGTGATCGCCCTGAACAATCATAATTATTATTCAAGGATAAGTTTTGTCAATGCCGTATCTGCTTTTATAAACAATAATTCAAACATCAATAAGTCGAAACTTTTAGCTCGTCCACGCAAAATAGGGCCCATACATTAATAGGCCCTTCCCATTCACCATCAATGTAGAGTGCGCTAGCCAATTTTTAAAGAAAATGTCATCCAATCCATTTTTTAACATCATAATGACAATTTTCAAAACTCAAAACCACAAACGAAGTGACAGACGACTAACTGGCGAAGAAATCCATTTAAATAATGTGGTTCACTGTAATAGAATTTTCTTAGAAGCTTTTGCCATCATCCACCAGATGGGATAGTATTTTTGTTTTGATTTGAACATAGTTGGTTTTGTGTGCAATATGATCTTTGACAGTGTGCAAAGAGTGTACCATTTTGTCATTTTTTATGCATTTCAGTTTAGAGTAGAGTGAAAGAGATAGAACCAAAACTTTCTAGTACAATCCATTAGTAGTGTTGCCATGTGGTACAATCCAGTAGTAGTGGTGTTGCCATGTGGTACACTGAAAAATTGAAATAGCAGGTGCGTCGCCAAAGTTTTCGAGCTGCTCCGTCGGTCATTTCGTTTGTGCTCAAAAAAATGTACATTTTATTGGCAAATCAAAGTTGGCACTCGTGGAGAATAGAAGAACTATAATAGTGATGATGGTTTCAAATTTTTACACGGTGAGGTATACGAGTGCAATCGTAAAATGCTTTTATTTTGCAAATGGAGCATTTTATTTAAATATCTGGTTAATGCTACGTTAGTAGAAAACTTTAGGACTACTCAATACGCCTTTTTAATGCACCACCAACGTAGAGTGCGCCACGCGAGTTCGAGAAGAAACGTCAACCAAACCGTTTGTTTACATCAGAATAAGTATTTTCCCCAACGCAAATAATAGCATTTTTCATTCAAAATCTTGCCAATTTCTATCGGTAATTGTCTTTTTGTACGATTTTCCAGAAATCTGAACTGATTTGCACCTTAACTATTCACACACAAGAAATCCGGAAGATCATAACCACTAAGGCACATTTCTAATTTTCCATTTTTCTCAACAAAAATATTCCTGAACACCAGCAGGATCTTCGTAAAAACGTTACAGAATTAAATGTTTCAACTGTAGATTAAGTTTTGCAGCATCTCAGATGAATCAATTTATCAGGAAAAGTAAAAAAGTGTTCCGCTTCCTATGTCTCAAGGCAAACATTTATGCTCACAACACTCTTTTTGACGTTCTCCTATTCACCACCAGAGGCTGAATCGATCGTTTAGTTTCTATTAAAAAGGCCTATAGACATATAACATAAAAAAATAATTTCTTTTCAGATTTTTAGGTGTATACATAGATTTCAGTTTTTCTACCACTGTAGCAACAACTACATTTAAATAAAATGCTCAATTTGCAAAATAAACGCTTTTAAAGATTATACTTGTATACCTCCCCGTGTAAAATTTTGAAACTATCATCACTTTCATAGTTCTTCTATTCTCCACGAGTGCCAACTTTGATTTGCCAATTGTAGACAACTTTGCAAATTTCCGAGCAGTAGTGGTCGTATTTTTTGATTATCTACAGATCTGAACTGATTTCCAGCTGAAATAACCACACATTAAAAATCCGGAAGATCATAACCGCTGGGATAATTTAATAAATCTTAATTTTTTTTATCAAAAATATATGTAAACACCAGAAGGATCACTACAAACCCGATTGGCTAATCAAAGTTGGCACTCGTGGAGAATAAAAGAACTATGAGAGTGATGAAGGTTTCAAAATTTTACACTGTGAGGTATACTAGTGCAATCTTTAAATGCTTTTATTTTGCAAATTGAGCATTTTATTTAAGTAAATCGATTAACGTATCCCATTCTAGTTAAAATTCTAGTACTACACATTGTTTGTTTTGATTCGCTATGGAAGTTTGACAGATAATATGAGGGGTTCGTGGATTTTCCTATGTTTTGAGGCGTTCATCGATTAGCTTGGGACCGAAGATATTTAGTACCAGAGCTGAACCAAAAAGTTGAGCACGTTTCTTCAGGACCTACTAGTCTTATGTTCACATTACAGCCTATATCACGTAATATAGGCTGTCTTGCAATGAGCACTCATACATAGGATTTCCAGTGAAAACTAGATGTATGAGTGCTCATTGCAAGATATCGTATATCACGTGATATACGCTGTAATGTGAACGTAGTATTAGAGTTACATTATGGTTATTATCATTGCGTAAGTGGTGTTCATATGTGGGTCAATATGTAGAGCTTTGTGCCACTTACGAAGATTTTTTTTGTGGGAAGGTTCCATATCTTAGCGTATTTTCGCACAGCAACGATGGATGCAACATAGTCCAGTAGTGTGGAATTTTGTACATTCAGAGATGGTAATTTTTGGCTTGGAACAGCGTTGATGTTGAGCAGTGTTGGGAAAATATCCAAAAATCAAATCTCACAAACGCCCAAGATCACGCTTGATTTCCGTAGACGAAAATCAACAAGCAAACAACTGCGGTTGAATTTGCAAACTGTGATATTGGAGCTCGGAATATCAAGCTAACAAAACTCACCAGCTGCAAATCTCGACAAACTGTGGTGAGATTGAGTTTCATGATTTTTGCTTTACACCCGAATGCAACCGGAACTTCCATAACGGCTGGCAGCAGTCACTTCGTGTCTGCCATCGGTGAGGAGTAAAAAGAGATAGCAAACTGGTATACTTTCTCTTTCTAAGAAAACGATGTGCAACAGAATCATTTTTGTGTCGAATCAACTCTCAGCATGTTGAGAATAGTCTCGCAATATCAAAGGAGCTTGTAAAATCAACATCAAGCATGATATTTTGTTCCATTATCACGCGTGATATTGCAAGCGCATGAGAGCGGAAAAATATCAATGGACCACTTTGTCAAGCAGTTTTGGCGTAACTTTCTACCAGCGATTTCTCCAAACTGGACCAACAAATTACTATTTTTTAATGAAACGCACAAATGTGTTACCGTTTTGGTTCCTGTACCCTATTGGCTCACTTCGAGCGAGAAAAAATCAGGAGATAGCGAGAGCGAGGAATAGGGTATATGTGTGTTCATTGTGAATTCAATATGTATGTCAGTTTCTTGTATGCAATATTGTATTGTTTTGAATGTAAGTAAATATGTACTCCCAAACCAACGGTCCAATTAAAAATTGTAACCCAGTCACACCAACAACACATAACACATAACACATAACGGGAAGGAGTAAGGATGAAGGTGGGCGTTGGAAACAGGAGAAGGATATGGACAAGGGGTGGTGGAAAAGTGGGAGGGAGGTGGAAATGGGCTTAGGTCAAGGGGGAAGCTACTGGGTCAAACTGAAGAGAAGGTTCTCTTTCACTTCAGCCATTGCGCGAGATAGTTCGATCTGCCAAGTTTGCTTTAAGTTTCGAATAATAGTGAAGAGTTACCAACAAATACCGGTTAATACCACCGAATACGGAGTCAGGTAGGACCCAATCAATAACCCGGTAGTGGAATTCCCAGCCCTAAGACCACCTCTCATATTCCCCTCAGGACCCATTAATTACGGGCTAAAACCACGAGGGCGTCCGTTAATACGCCAACACCCGTGTAGCAAGGGTCCATCGGTTATATACCGACGACCACTGGGAGACCACCGTCGATCACCCGATCGACTTCCAGTACAACATCCGTCGTGCCACACGGTGATAACCGTCGAGTACTGGCATCCACCGTGAGCAGTCCGTTCATCCGCCGCCGTAAAACCCCACCCGCTGCAGAATCCCGTCATCGCTGGCCAGCATTACACACACATACACACTACAGACACCTAAATCGTAAGTAATAAAAGAGTAAAAGTGATAAAAAGGTGTTTTGTTCTTTTGATCAGTGCCGACAAGCCAGGAGCCGACCTTGAAGCTCCAGGGTTTCAAGCTCGAGCTAGCCAACAAAAGAGGCGAGTGTAGCCCACCCCAGACGATCTCCGTGGCTAGACCAGAGGCTAGGGGAATCCCTTTTAACTAGCCCATCTGGCTAGCCATTAACAAATGTTGGCTACTTTTCTCGTGGTTCTAGAACAAAAAATCTCAAAATAATGTTTTATTTCAAAGTTCGAGTGGTAGTAAATGTCATTTTAACTGCTCGAATGACGTGGTTAATTGATTGCTGATTTTTCCATCACTGGTGCAAACAGTGTATCATTTTGTAATTTTTTTATGCATTTCAGTTTTGACTAGAGTGAAAGAGATAGAGCCAAAACATTCTAGTACATGTAGTGTTGTAATGTGGTACAATCAACAATCAATACGAAACTAACGATTTTAAATTGGCTCACCACTTTAGTAGCCTATTGGTCCCAAGCAAACGATTAACGTACCCTATTCTAGTTGAAATTCTATTACTACACTATGTTTGTTTTGATTCGCTATGAAAGTTTGACAGATAACATCAGGGGTGTGTGGATTCATGCAGAACATGCAGGGGTGAGTGAAATAGCTTGGGACTGCTTGGGACCGTTGTTCTGGTACTGAGTGAGCCAAAAATAATAATGATTTTCTTCGGGACCTACTAGTCTTAGAGTTACCTCTATGGTACAATCCAGCAATAGTGTTGCCATGTGGTACAATCCAGCAGTAGTGTTGCCATGTGGTACACTGAAAAATTGCAATAGCAGGTTCGTCACCAAAGTTTTCGAGTCACTCCCTCTGTCACTTCGTTTGTGGTGCTACACGATAACCGCAAAATACCCAATTATGACTGCAAAGTAAGCATTTTCGAGGGAATCTGGTACTACCCATTATATGAGTAAAATTTTACCCATTTATGAGTAATTTCAACTACAAAAACAAGTAGGAAGTATCAATTTTTGAATAACAAATACTCATAAATGGGTTATATTTTTACTCATTTAATGAGTAGTCCCAGTCTCCCTCGAAAATGCTTACTTTGTAGTCATTATTGGGTATTTTGCGGTTACCGCGTACGTTAGTAGAAAACTTTAAGACTGCTCAATTGGCAAATCAAAGTTGGCACTCGTGGAGAATAGAAGAACTATGAAAGTGATGACTTTTGGCAACTTTGATTTGCCAATAATTTTTCAGACTGCAGTGAGATGCTACACTCATAAAATTCGACACATTTTTATTGGCGAATTTCCATGTAAAATTCCACATGATTTCCATGTGTCTACACATAAACAGAATTTATGAGACAAACGAATAGAATGTGTGGTTAGACATGAATTGTATGTGTACACATAAGAACTATGGATCCGACACATATATATCATTTGTTTATCACATTGACAAAATTCATGTGTGGGACACATAAAAATAATCATTGAATTTTTATCAGTGCAGAGTTACTTATTTTTATTTTAGGTACTATCGGACGGGAAGAAAACACAACCCAACCCAAGAAAGTGGAGGAGAGTCATGACAAAATGACGTAACGATGGAAATTTCTACAGCAAACAAATAAATAATTAATGAAAACGCAAAAATAAATCAATAACATAAATAAATCAATCAATATTAGCTTTCTATAATATATAATAAAATAAATAAATAAACTAGGATCAATAATAAATAAAATATTCAATGAATAAATAAATGAAGTAATGTGGATATGTAAATAAATATGAAAATAAAGCATCTTTAAGGTGCGAATAACTAACACCATCAGAAGCACAACCCTAATAAAATATGGAATGGTTCAATCATTTGGGTTATCATTCGTTTATGGTATTTTTTTTAATTAGGGAGGCGAAGTGACTGACGACTTTCTCCGAAGAAATTAATTAAAATAATGTGGTTCTCTGCACTAGAATTTTAGTCCACCTTCCACCCCTCACCACCAGGTTTGCTAGTATTTTTGAATTAATGCAAGTTGGTTTTGTGTTCAATGATCTGGCAACATGTTCCTTGGGATACTTATATTCATATATTATCAATATCACAATTGTGTGTAATACCCTCGGTAATACCACAAACGAAGAGACAGACGACTAACTGGCGAAGAAATCCATTTAAATAATGTGGTTCACTGTAATAGAATTTTCTTAGAAGCTTTTGCCATCATCCACCAGATGGGATAGTATTTTTGTTTTGATTTGAACATAGTTGGTTTTGTGTGCAATATGATCTTTGACAGTGTGCAAAGAGTGTACCATTTTGTCATTTTTTTATGCATTTCAGTTTAGAGTAGAGTGAAAGAGGTAGAACCAAAACATTCTAGTACAATCCATTAGTAGTGTTGCCATGTGGTACAATCCAGTAGTAGTAGTGTTGCCATGTGGTACACTGAAAAATTGCAATTGCAGGTGCGTCACCAAAGTTTTCGAGCTGCTCCGTCTGTCACTTCGTTTGTGGTAATACCACAAACGAAGTGACAGACGGAGCGGCTCGAAAACTTTGGTGACTAACCTGCTATTGTTTGTTTGTTGAATGTTTTGGTTCTATCTCTTTCACTCTACTCAAAACTGAAATGCATAAAAAAAAATGACAAAATGATACACTCTTTGCACACTGTCAAAGAATCATTGTACACAAAATCAACTTTGTTCAAATCAAAACAAAAAAACTAACCCATCTGGTGGATGATGGCACAAGTTTACAAGAAAATTCTATTACAGTGAACCACATTATTTTAATGGATTTCTTCGCCAGTTAGTCGTCTGTCACTTCGTTTGTGGTAATACCATAGAGGTAACTCTAAGACCAGAAGGTCCCGAATTAACGTGCACAAGTTTTTGGCTCAGCTCTGGTACCACAAACGAAGTGACAGACGACTAACTGGCGAAGAAATCAATTAAAATAATGTGGTTCGCTGTAATAGAATTTTCTTAGAAGCTTGTGCCATCATCCACCAGATGGGATTGTATTTTTGTTTTGGTTTTGCACAAAGTTGATTTTGTGTACAGTGATTCTTTGACAGTGTGCAAAGAGTGTATCATTTTGTCATTTTTTTTATGCATTTCAGTTTAGAGTAGAGTGAAAGAGATAGAACCAACAATCAATACGAAACTAACGATTTTAAATTGGCTCACCACTTTAGTAGCCTATTGGTCCCAAGCAAACGATTAACGTACCCTATTCTAGTCGAAATTCTAGTACTACGCAATGTTTGTTTTGATTCGCTATGAAAGTTTGACAGATAAAATGAGGGGTTATTGGTTTTTCCTATGTTTCGAGGGGTGAATCGATTAGCTTGGAACCGAAGAGAGTACCAGAGCTGAGCCAAAAAGTTGAGCACGTTATTTCGGGACCGACGATGGATGCAATTCGGACAGTGATTGACAGAGCCGAGAAAGCTTCCAAACAGAAACGGAGAGGAAATCGATACTGCGTCGTGTTTACGATTGATGTGAAGAATGCATTCAATAGCGCCAGCTGGGAGGCCATCGCCAAGGCGCTCTATAGAATGAGGGTTCCAGACTACCTCTGCAGGATTCTAAGTAGTTACTTCCAGAGCCGGGTCCTGGTCTACACGACAGACACGGGGCAGAAATCGCATAGAATCACGGCGGGAGTTCCACAGGGCTCCATTCTAGGTCCCACGCTGTGGAACGGAATGTACAATGGCGTGCTGACGCTCAAGCTGCCCAAAGGAGTTGAGATCGTTGACTTTGCGGACGATGTCGTCTTGACGGTAACCGGTGAAATGCTGGTGGCCGAGGCGATAGATACGATTGGTAACTGGATGCAAGGAGCGAAGCTGCAGATAGCTCACCACAAAACAGAAGTGATGTTGGTCAGTAACTGCAAAGCAGTGCAGCGAGCAGAAATCACCGTTGGAGAGTACACCATTGTTTCGAAGCGCGTGCTGAAGTATCTGGGAGTGATGATCGACGACCGGCTAAACTTTAACAGCCACATCGAATATGCTTGCGAGAAGGCGGCGAATGCCATCAATGCAATAGCCAAAATCATTCCGAACAATTCTGGTCCAAGCAGCAGCAAGAGGCGTCTTCTGGCTAGTGTGTTCTCATCGATACTAAAGTACGGAGGTCCAGCCTGGATTGAAGCGCTGAAAAAGAAGCAGAATGAAAGGAAATTGAGCAGTACGTTCCGGCTCATGGCCATGCGAGTCGTGAGTTCGTACAGAACCATTTCGATGGAGGCAGTATGCGTTATGGCCTGTATGATCCCAATCGGCATCACTAGAAGGAAAACCCCAGGCATCGTAGGGAGAGAAGTAAAGGCGACGCTCTGGTTATCGAGGCGAAAGACAAAACGACATACGCAGCACTCCTCCGGAAAGTGAGAGAGGATCCGGAGTTGAAGCAACTAGGCGAGAACGTGGTGAAAACCAGGCGCACCCGGAAAGGAACTCTTCGAAAAATCTCTTGGCGAGGACGCGAACGTAAGAGCCTTATCGCAGGAGTCAGTGGTCGAGTGCAAGGATCTGGATGAGATCACAATGGAAGACGAGGTACGATGTGCGCTGAACGGGCAATGCAATCTGGGAGATGTGCCTATGACAATCCGGTTGAGGAAGGCGTATGGTGGTACACAAACACAAGTCGTATCTTGCGACGGACGCAGCTAACCAGTTGCTGAAGACAGGACAAGTCAAGGTTGGGTCAGTATGCCCCCTGAAAGCTATCCCTCGGGTTACCAAGCAAATGGAAAGATGCTTTAAGTGCATGAACTTTGGTCATCAGGCGAGAAACTGCAAAGGCCCTGATAGATCGAAGCTGTGCAGGAAATGCGGAGAGAAGGGGCACGTTGCTAAAGACTGTATGAAGCAACCGAGGTGCATGCTCTGCAGAAAGGAGGACGGAAACGGTCATATGACGGGAAGCTTCAGCTGCCCAGCTTACAAAAAGGCGATAGTGGGCAAATAGTAATGGAGATAACCCAAATAAATCTCAATCATTGTGAAACAGCACAGCAACTGTTGTAGCAGTCGACAACTCAAACAAAGTGCGACGTTGCAATGATTGCGGAGCCGTATCGATTCCCTCCCTATAACGATAACTGGGCGGCCGATAGAGCAGGGATGGCGGCAATACAAGTTATGGGCAGGTATCCCATACAAGAAGTCGAACTTTCGCATGTAGTTGCTACGCACCCCCGAGATGGACAATGGAGCAGTTTCACCAGATGCTATATGAACCTTAATTATGGTTTCTCCATATAAACTACAAATGGTTTGTGCCAAGTCAGTTTCTCACTAAATGAGTTCAAATTTTGGGAGCCCAATTTGGAACCGTTTGAGCGCTGTGGAGCGAAAATTTCAAATTTTGCATCAGACTCATAAATTTCATATGTGCTTCTGGGTGGATTCTGTTTAAGTGTGGTCACATGAAAATCATGTGGAATTTTACATGGAAATTCGTCAATAAAAATGTGAGGAATTCTATTAGTGTATATAATACTATGATGCAAAAACAGCCAATGCTGCCCGAAAAAGTCGATCAAGGATGAGTACCTGAAGATGCCAAGTACTCTGGTCAGTTTAAGACTTCTTCTTCTATCCATTGTAATAAACGCAATATTATATTTCAGACTACTCCAAACCAACCGGCAAAACCTCCTGTTAGATCTGCTTCTCATCAATCTAGTACGTCCTGCAGTACATCGTTGAGAGAACTAGCCATGGACCCCAAGAGAAAAATTGTACTAGCATTAGCGTCTCCATCGAGTCACAGCAGCTGTGACTAACGATCTATGAGTAACTTACAAGCTGGGTGCAACATTCAGTTCAGTCTGGGGGCTGTCCATAAACCACGTAGACCAAGTTTTAAACATTGCAGATCCTACATTTCGCCTCGTATACTAAAATTTTAAAGCGTTTCGTTTCAATACTCCTCCCATAGGACCCTTTCCATGACAAGTTGCTAAAAAATTCAACACGGCAGCAATGCTAAAATCTTTTTGCATGTTGCATCAGTACCTACGAGTCCAGCTGTAACTCATAGGTATATCACTCGTTCGTAGGCAATGGCATAAGCTTCAGCCCAATAGACTTCGTGGTGTTAGTGACATGTGGAAATGTTTGTATTTATTCGCAATTTCATCTATTTACCTGAAACAGCTGTTTGTAGTGACTTCATTGCTTACGAACGAGTGATATACCTATGAATTACAGCTCGTAGGTATATCATTCACTCGTAGGTACGATATAATGTTTCGCATAAAACAAGGAATGTTATGAAAGAAATGAGCAGTTAAAAAACAAAGTTTCCTACTACACGGACAGAAAATTGTTTGCATTGAACCAAAAAAATCTTTAATTGTATTTAAGCAAACAATTCCAGTTGAAATTATATTGCTTTTTGTTGTTTCAATAATACTTATTCATATAAATTCAAAATAGGATTCTTTTTGTTTTAATCAGCCACTTTTCAAATGCAACTATTGTAAAAATAACAATATTCTATTATTAAGCCAACAATAGTTAATTTTAATTTAGCATTTATTTGCTGTGTCCATTCTCTGGGCCATGAAAGCAAAAATAACTACCAACCATTCCCTCGTTTTCACCCGGACAAAAATGTAAACAATAACAATACCTACGCGTTCCACGTAAGTATTGTTTTTAATTGTAAATTTCGGGAAATAAGTGCAAGATTTTCGAAAATCTTGAGACTTGAGTTAAGTAAGTATGCTGCAATTCGAGCTGCAGTTGATAAATATAATCAATATTTTTGTTTTTTTTTTCCTTTATTTTTTCCATCGATCTTGTTTTCCGTACTGAGTACCAATGCTCCCGACGCCAGGAAGGCAGCTCCCACATCTGGACCCTACATATCGACCCATCAACTCATGAACCGGGGGCTTTTATTTTATGCCTCAGAAATTCAATTACAATTTCTGCAATTTTGTTTCAAAATGAAAACGAAACATAAAAAAAAATGCCATATTATTTTTACATCAATAAACACATTTTTATTTCTACTGCGTGAATTGTCAGACTTTATAAAATAAATATGATTGAATCAACAAGAAATCTCTTTTAAAAACAAACATATTTTTGTTGTTGACCCAGCTGCCAAATTTGACAGCTTACGTCAAAACCATCTAAGCTCTTGTAAATTCTAAAAGATTTTCTTTTTGATTTAACAATCCATGGGTTTTTAGAAACAAAAATACTGGATTGTTGAAACAATAATGATTTCTTTTTGCAGCCAAAACAAAATGAAATTCTTATTGATTTTACGTCAAATATTATTACTTTTAAAATATTTTTTTCTGCGTGTAGAACAGTTGAATCGAAGAATATCTAAAAATGAAACGTAAGTGTTCAATGTGTGATGTTTGGATGTTGAGTTCATGTGCCAGACAAATCACCAATATATGCAATTATGCAGTGGAAAAATAGATTAAAATAAATGAGAGTAGCTCCTTCATTTGTCAACGTTGCTACCACAAATTATATGAACTCAATGATGCCGTGACCGAAGAAGCCGATGCAGGACCATCCAGAATCGCTGCTTCAGGTACGTTATTTGAAAATTCATGTGTTTCTTCTTTGAATTTCATTTCTTTTCTTCAAACTACTAACTTAAACTCTACTTTATTTGCAAACATTTTTCAGAGTCCATCGACATTGAATCGATTACCGTTGCGGGACCGTCCAGAATGGTTCCTTTTCCCTGCCAAGGTAAATAATAAAAAATAAATCATTTGTATGTTTTTTTTTCTAATAATCAATCATTTTTTATATTTATTATCAGAGTCAGTGGAATCAACCAGTTCTGAATCGATCGTTACCACCTACAACGCTCCTTTGTCGGACGAAAATGAATTCCTTATACAAGGATAAATATAAAGACACAAGAGACAACAATGAGCGATACAGGATTTTAACTACACTTCCCAAAAGTTGGTCTACATATAGAATTATTATTATTTTTTTTTTTTTGTTTGGTTTGTTTTCCGTCGATCTTGTTTTCCGTGCTGAGCACCAATGCTACCGACGCCAGGAAGGCAGCTCCCACACCTGGACCCTACCTATCGACCCATCAACTCATGAACCGGGGACCAACGGCTTTACTTCCCTTCCGAAGGAAGACGTGATCAGAGATGTTATGCCTCAGAACATCCCGGCGGCGCCGACTGGGATTGAACCCAGGCCTGCTGGAGTGAGAGGTAATCACGCTTACCACTACACCACCGGCACCGCTATATATATATAGAATTATGAACAGAAAGGAATAATGTCGGTCCCTGTAAAGAGGTTAAATAGGAGAACAAACGATAATGCTTGTTCGTGATTTTTACAATAGTGACGATATAAGACGTGTTTGTCCGGGGAAAAGAGATTATTTATTATCTAAAAATGATGAAGCCGGAATCTACGTACAAAGAAGATTAGTTTTGTGTAACTTGCAGGAGGCTTACTCCATCTTTAAAAATACATATCCTGATATTAAAATAGGATTTTCCATGTTCGCCAGTAACCGTCCGAAACAATGCATTGTGGCAGGGACAAGTGGCACGCATAACGTATGCGTTTGTATATATCATCAGACCGTTGAACTTATTTTTAAAACACTTCTTCTTCTTTCCTTTATTTAACGTCGGTCTCTGTTCCGCAATCTAGTGCCAATCACCGACGGACATCGGTTGCCATCCATTGACGGCAATCGAATGTGCAGGAAGGCAGCTTCCACACCTGCGTAGGATATCACACCCATTCAACACACATGGGCCGCGACCAACGGCTTTACTTCCCTTCCGAAGGAAGACGTGACCAGAGATTTTTATGCCTCAGAAAAATCCCACCGACCTCGGCTGGGATTGAACCCAGACCCATTGGGGTGAGAAAAACAGTCACGCTTACCACTACACCACCGGCGCCGGCTTCTTAAAACACTACAAAGCAGACAATCATTCCCAGATGGTGTTGATTCCTATCACGATTTGTTAACAAAAATAATTTGTCAAAATCCAAGTGAACAATGCTGGCTGCAGTGTTGCGAAAATTGTTCAGGAACGACAACGGCCCAAGACCTTTATTCATGGGCTATTTCTAAGCCAGATTCAAAAATACACGATCAGTTTTTTTTCGGAATCCGATTACAATAAAATTGAAAGAAAATTGAAAAACCGTTATATACGTGTGAACCAAATTTCGGGGAAAAAGTCATTATTGTCAAACGGTATTCATTTTCAACGGAAGAAAAATGTGTGAAATTGTAACTAAAGAAAATAAATGCTTCATGTTTTACTTATTTTTCTTCGACCTCGTCATTATTTGTAGCATTTAAGTACTGTTTTAAGGCCACGAAGACTTTAATGGCGGAGGGGAGTCCAGCCAAAGTATACACTCGGTAAAAATATTTTAAAGTTTTAGTAAAGTATACGAGGGGGAAGCTAGGATCTGCAATGTTTAAAAATTGGTCTACGTGGTTTATGGACAGCCCCCAGGCTGAACTGAATGTTTCACCCAGCTTGTAAGTTACTCATAGATTTTGTTAGTTACAGGTACTGTGACTCGATGGAGACGCATTGTGAACTACCTTGCGTCTTCATCGTTTCCATGCACGTGTGGGTAAATATTGCGGAACAATGATTTTTTATTTAAAAAAATTGTATCTCCAAAACCACTTCTCTGACATCGCTAATTATTGTAAATGTTATGTAAAATTAAATGATCTTTCAATTAAAAATACTAAAATAAGAAGTTGTTTAAGACCCTCGCAGTGAAAATAAAGAAAAAGCATTTGTAATGTATGTTTTTCCAACAAAATCAAATATCACTGAGTGTTTCATAATTTTTCTTTAAATTAATTTAAAACATCTTTCATTTGAAGGGTCAATCGGTCAAGAGGTTCAGAAGTTTTGATTATTTTTTTTTCTTAAATCAAAAATTAAAGGATTTGACCGATTACTCGCGGTCTTCTCGAGGTTAGTGTATGACAACTGTTTGGATCGGAAGAGGGAAAAGGAGATTTGGAATATGATTTATGATTCAAAAAATTTCACTATTTCTTAAACATATACTTAATCCTACAGACGTTATATCAACTCTGTAATTATACAATTATTACAGACTCAAATATGCAAACACACACACACACACACACACACATACACACACACACACAAACACACACACACACACACACACACACACACACACACACACACACACATATACACACACACACACACACACACACACACACACACACACACACACACACGCACACACACACACACACACACACGCACACACACACACAAACACACACACACACACACACACACACACACACACACACACACACACACACACACACACACACACACACACACATATACACACACACACACACACACACACACACACACACACACACACACACACACACACACACACGCACACACACACACACACAAACACACACACACACACACACACACACACACACACACACACACACACACACACACACACACACACACACACACACACACACACACACACACACACACACACACACACACACACGGGACCCTCATTCTATGCAGTGCTTCGGTGATGGCCTCCCAGCTGGCGCTGTTGAACGCATTCTTGACGTCGATCGTTATCACGGCGCAATATCGATCTCCTCTCCGCTTCTGTTTGGACGCCTTTTCAGCTCTCTCGACCACTGTCCGAATTGCATCCACCGTCGATCTCCCTTTCCGGAATCCGAACTGCCTCTCCGACAATCCGTGCTCACTCTCCGTGTTTTTCGTCAGCCTGTTTAGGATGATCCTCTCCAAGAGTTTTCCGAGTGTATCCAGCAGGCATATAGGCCTGTATGATGCTGGATCCTCCGGCGGTTTTCCTGGTTTCGGCAGCAACACTAACTTCTGTATCTTCCACCTGTCAGGGAAGTGACCCTCGTTCAGGCATTTCTGCAGCACCATCCTGAACATGTCCGGGGATGACTGGATCGCCGCTTTCAACGCTACGTTGGGGATTCCATCTGGACCGGGAGCTTTCTTCACCTTCAATCCTTTCGCCACTACTACGAGCTCCTCGTTGGTGATTTCGACGTTATCTCCCTCTCCTTCTCCGTACGGTGTAGGTGGCCAGGTTGTTGGGTCGTGCTTCGGGAAAAGTCCTTCCACGATGACTTTCAGCTTCTCTGGGCACATTTCAGCGGGCATCGTTGGACCTCTGATCTTCGCCATCACGACTCGGTATGCGTCGCCCCAGGGGTTGGCATCAGCGTCTCGACACAGCTCCTTAAAACAGTTCGACTTGCTCTGCTTAGTCACTCGTTTAAAAGCGGCCCTGGCCGCTCGAAACACTTCTCTTCGTTCCTCTCTGTCTGCTTCCGTTCTTGCTCTCTGAACACGTCTTCTGGCTCTGAGACAACTAGCGCGGAGAGTACTAAGTGCCTCGTTCCACCAGTAGACTGGACGCCGTCTGTTATTTGGCTCCAGTTTCCTCGGCATGGTCGTGTCACATGCTCTCACTAACGTTTCTGTCAGCTCGTCCGCATTTAGATCTACGGGACTCCCGTCCACACGAAGTGCCTCAACGAACAAATCCTTGTCGAAAGCTTTCGTCTTCCACTTTCGGTCACAAGTTCTCGTCCTCCGTACTGCCACAGTATTCCGTTGACCGATGCCATATCGTATCGCCTGATGGTCGCTATAGGTATATCCTTCGCACACTCTCCAATCCATGTTTGCCATCAGCGACGGACTGCAGAAAGTAACGTCGATAATGGATTCTCGGCCATCTCTGCGAAAAGTGCTGCTGGTGCCTTTATTGGCCAGCATAACTTCCAGTTTTGCCAGAGCTTCCAACAGACTGTGCCCTCTTGCATTGGAACACCTGCTTCCCCACTCCACTGCCCAAGCATTGAAGTCTCCTCCGATGACTACCGGTCGTCGTCCGACCAGCTCTTCGGTAAGTCCATCAAGCATCTCGTGGAACTTCTCCATCGTCCATCTGGGGGGTGCGTAACAACTACACATGAAGATTCCGTTGATTTTGGCGATGACGAAGCCTTCGTATGAGCTCGCAACCACTTCTTGAATGGGGTATCTGCCCATAACTTGTATAGCTGCCATCCCAGCTCTATCCGCAACCCAGTTCAGTTACCGTTATCGGGAGGGACTCGATACGGTTCCGCAATGATTGCAACGTCGCACTTTGTTTCTGTTGTCGACTGCCACAACAGTTGCTGAGCAATGTCGCAATGATTGAGGTTTATTTGGGTTACCTCCATTACTGTTGGCCTGCCATCGCCTTTTTGTATGCTAGGCATTTGAAGCCTCCCGTCGTATGATCGTTACCGTCCTCTTCTTTGCAGAGCATACACCTTGGATGCTTCGTGCAGCCTCTTGCAATATGGCCTTTCTCTCCGCATTTCCTGCACAGATCAGATCTGTCAGGGCCATTGCAGTTCCTCGCCTGGTGACCGAATCCCATGCACTTGAAACATCGCTCCAATTGCTTGGTAACCCGAGGAGTGGCTTTCAGCGAGCACAATGACCAGCCAACCTTGACCTTGCCCGTCTCCAACAGCTTATTCGCTGCAGCTATCGAAAGCCGTATAACCGCCGTTTGCAAGCCGCCGTACGCCTTCCTCATGCGGATTGACATCGGGACATCTCCCAGATCGCAGTGCACTCTCAACGCACTTCTTAGCTTCTCTTCTGTGGTGATCTCGTCCAGGTCCCTGCACTCGACCACTGTCTCCTGGGATAGAGCTCTTACGCTCGCCCCTTCGCCAAGAGACTTTTCAACGATCTCCTTGTAGGCTGAGCTCTTGATAGCAGGATCCTTCTTCAGCTCAAAGAGGATCTCGCCTTTCTGGGTTCGCCTGGTTTTCACCACGTTCTCTCCTAGTTGCTTCAACTCCGGATCCTCTCGTACCTTCCGGAGGAGTGCTGCATACGACGTTTTGTCCTTAGCTTCGACGATCAGAGCATCGCCCTTACTTCGCTCCCGACGAGTCCTGGGTATCTCCTTCTTCTGTTCAGCTTTCTTCTTCACGTCTTTTTCCTTCCGTTTTTTCCACTTCTCCTTTGGCTTCTCGACGGTACGCCAGCCTTCCTCCTTGTTGTCTTCTTTGTCGTTCTTGACTTTTTTCAACTCCTCTTCCTCTCCTGGAGTTTCCCTTTTCCTCTTCTCCGAGCGTGGATTTCGAGGTCCCTTTGGCTTCTCCTGTATTTCAGCTGCTGCTTTCTCCTTGGCCTCGATCAGTGCCCTTTCGGCAGTTACGGACCTCGTCCTCAGCGCATCCTGTTCACGTTCGGCAGCAATAATGGCGGATTTGATGCCCGTCACCATTTCCTTTATTGCCTTGTGGACGTTGCTCTTATCCTTGATGAAGTCATGGAGTTCATTGATTCTCCTCCTGACCTCCATCAATTTGGTCTTCCCAAGCTGCAATCCTTCTTGGGGTGTGCTACTGCTGGATTTCGGTGTGAACACCTGGCTTAGCATAAGACCTAGCTCTCCTTGGTGTCCTTGCTGCTCACCTTGGGGCTTACTGCTGCTGTTGGAACTCGCTGTTGCCTCCAGGTTCAACACTGGTGATCTCTGCAATATCCCGCTCCTTGCGAACACGTTCGCTCCTCCGTTTTCAATTTCTGGCGTCTTGCCGTCGTCCTTCATATTTTTTTGGGTTTTCTCATTTTCTTATTTTTTGTTTTTTTCTCCGTTTTTCTCCATTCTGTTGGGTCCCCCCTCCGGGCCGCTATCTCCACTCGTTGTATGTAGTCGCCTATCGTGATCCCATGGTTATCTATGCAAGCAGGGAGGCCATGCTAGGGTTGACACGGTCCTTCATGGGGGCCGTGTTCAGAGCCAGATCGGCGTAAGTCAGGAATGTTACATCTGAGTCTACTACTCACCAATCACCAATTGGTGACGAGTTTTGAACGTATCCGGAGGCCTGCCAAGGTTTTACCGGGACGGGGGCAGCCGCACTATTAGCCCACTCGCCATTTCAAGAAGGTGTCACCCTTCTTTACTTAGGGAGCAGAATAGCACGACTGTCAGCCCTGTAGCGTGGTATCCAATCCATTGTGCCGTGTCGTGTCCATAGTTCCATGCCGTATCCAGTATGCCGTAATAAGGATCTTACTGGCGTCGATCCTAATGTGCCGGTTGGCACTCCTGCGGGTTGACGAAGCATTTCCTCGATCGCCGTGTTATGGTTACCGCGCCAGTGTTCGCGTCGCACCCCCTCACTTTGCTATTGTCAGAAGGACAACATTGCCCAGGCTACACCACGGGGAGGTGTGAGGTAGGAACTTGTGAGGACCAGAGATAGGAAAAACGCTCTTCCCAGGTTGTCAATTCACCACACTACCTGTGCAGGATCCTGAGGAGTTATTTCCAGAACCGGGTTCTGGTCTACGAGACAGACATGGGACAGAGATCGATTAGGATCACAGCGGGAGTTCCACAAGGCTCCATCCTTGGTCCAACGCTCTGGAACGGGATGTACAATGGCGTGCTAACGCTGAAACTGCCCAAAGGAGTTGAGATCGTTGGCTTTGCGGACGACGTCGTCTTGACGGTAACAGGCGAGACGCTGGAAGAGGTGGAAGTGTTGTCAACCGAGGCAATCGACATGGATGAAAGGAGCGAAGCTGCAAATAGCCCACCACAAAACGGAAGTGTTATTGGTCAGTAACTGTAAAGCGGTACAGCGGGCAGAAATCACCGTCGGGGAGCACACCATAGCCTCGAAGCGTGTGTTAAAATACCTGGGAGTGATGATCGATGACCGGCTAAACTTCAACAGCCACGTCAAATATGCCTGTGAGAAGGCTTCGAAGGCCATCAACGCGATAGCTAGAATCATGCCGAACAACGCTGGTCCCAGCAGTAGCAAGAGGCGTCTTCTGGCCAGCGTGTCATCATCGATACTGAGATATGGAGGTCCTGCCTGGGTTCCAGCGCTGGAAACGAAGCAGAACCAAAGGAAACTGAGCAGTACGTTCCGGCTCATGGCCATGCGAGTCGTGAGTGCGTACAGAACCATCTCGTCGGAAGCAGTATGCGTTATCGCCGGTATGATCCCTATCGGCATCACCCTGGCGGAGGACAGCGAGTGCTACAGGCAGAGAGAAGCCGGAAGAGTACGGAAAGTTGTGAGAGTGGAGTCATTGGCTAAGTGGCAACAGGAGTGGAACACGACGGAGAACGGTAGATGGACACATAGACTAATACCGATTCTTTCGACCTGGGTGAACAGAAAACACGGAGAAGTCAATTTCCACCTAACGCAGTTCCTGTCTGGCCACGGCTGCTTCAGGAAATACCTGCATCGGTTCGGACACGCAGCGTCACCCCTCTGTCCGGAGTGTGGCAACGTCGATGAAACGCCGGAGCATGTGGTCTTTGACTGTCCAAGGTTCGAGGCAGTGCGAACGGAGATGCCTGTCCTTAACGTGGAGAATGTCGTTGATGAAATGTGTCGAGAGGAGGACTATTGGAATGCCGTTAGCAGGGCAGTCACGCAGATTATGTCAGAGCTGCAGCGTAAATGGAGAGAAGAGCAGCGATCTAGCAACGCCAGCTAGCGCTGAGAGTACGACAAGTGTAGGCTTTCTATGGACTTTAAATGGATCATTGACTACATTGACCACTTCCGAAACCACTGGAGTACCCCCGGGGGAACCTGTAGTAGGGGAAAATTGCATTTTTACACCTAAACATGACGTGCGCCCGCTCTTTCTTCATGGTTTTGCATCAGTAGGCTTTCTATAGGCTTTAAATGGATCGTTGATCGCAGTGACCACTATCAGAACAACCGGAATGCTCCCAGGAAACCATAAGTAGGGGACAATTTCATTTTTACACCAAAACATGCCGTGTGACAGCTCGTTCTCCATGGTTTTGCATCAGTAGGCTTTCTATAAAGTATAATTGGATCATTAATTATATTGGCCGCCTCGGAACCACCGAAATGCCCT
Organism: Ochlerotatus camptorhynchus; assembly: GCF_037179485.1. NCBI lineage: Eukaryota > Metazoa > Arthropoda > Insecta > Diptera > Culicidae > Ochlerotatus > Ochlerotatus camptorhynchus. Next base: position 1,305,111 of record NW_027040924.1, read on the forward strand.
CTGGGAAACCTGCAGTAGGGGACAATTGCATGTTTACGCTAAACTGTGACATACGATAGCTCTTTCTCATGGTTTTTCATCAGTAGGCTTTCTATAAACTTTAATTGGATCATTGATCACATTTTCCGCTCACTGAACCACCAAGAGGCCCCACGGAAACCTGTAGCAGGGGACAATTGCATTTTTACACCAAAGCATTCCATATGGCAGCTCTATCTTCACGGTTTTTCATCAAAAGACTGTTTAAAGACTTGAATTGGATCATTGAATAGATTGGCTGTTCTCCGCACATCCGGGATGTCTCTGGGGGAGGGATCCCATTGCGACCAAGATAATCATAGCATAGCCTTGATGTTGACTTGCATCTGTATTAGTATTTCGAGAATAAGCTGATAAACTGTTTTCCAGTTGTTGTGATCCATTCAATGGTATAGAAAGCCTACTGATGCAAAACCATGAAGAAAGAGGTGTCGCATGACATGTTTTGGTGTAAAAATGAAATTGTACCCTACTGCAGGTTCCCCGGGGGTACTTCGGTGGTTACGGAAGTGGCCAATGTGGTCAATAATCCATTTAAAGTCTTTAGGAATCCTACTGATGAAAAACCATGAAGAAATAGGTGTCACAGGGCATGATTATTGAAAAAACTGAATTTGTTCCCTACTACAGGTTCCCCCGACGGCACTCCGGTGGTTCCGGAAGTGGCCAATGTGGTCAATGCTCCATTTAAAGTCTATAGAAAGCCTATTGGTAAAAAACCATGAAGAAAGAGGTGTCACATGGCATGTTTTGAGTGAATGATACGAACCCTCCCTCAGGACCGATTCCAGGGAAATGGCCATATCTCGGTTGATTCTGAGTCGATTTTAGCTCTTGGTACGTCATTTGATTTGGAAATGGTTTTATTTTTGGCGTATGAACAAAAAACACAGATTAGTAACGGACACTCTAAGAAAAACTCATCACAAATTTAGCAATTTAGACATGTCCTCAGGAAACCCGGAATATCTCCGGTATCCGGTAACCATGGTCAGTTCCATTGCCTCACCATAAAACTTGATTAGTTTTCCAGTGAAATGTTTCTTGAAGATTAAAAAACGAACAATATTCAACGAAGTTTCAACAGTCCATAGTTGGTGGACAAAATTTTGCTAGTACCATATATTTCTCACAACCCCTGTATATATATATATATATATATATATATATATATATATATATATATATATATATATAGATTAGTCAACAGGTAAAATGTTCGCCCCAATGCTACAACTAAATACAAAACATACAAGTTAACGGTAGGGCGATGGTGGGCCAACTAGGAAGGGGACCCCGGTTCATAGATATCGATCTTATCCTTCTCATTAATATGTTTCAAGAAATTAATCGTTGGTTAGTTTGTATTTGTATCAAATCTACTAAACCATTGGAAACTTGAAACAATAAATAATACAAGTTGATAACATAAATTAAATTTAAAAATTCTCACATATACTGTCAGATTACAGAAGAAGTAATCTTGTTTGATTTTAGTAAGCCAGTTCTGAAAACAAGATGAGTTGTAAAAACTAATAATTGACATATGGACAGCACCCAGGGTAGTATTGCAAATCTTTTTTTGTATTCCTTTATTTAACGTCGGTCCGGTCACGACAATGGCGTAGACGGTAGAAGTATAGTGTAATGGAAAGATGTGGTAGATAGAGTTGGTGTGGAATAATAATGATTAAAAAAAATGAAAATTAAGTCATGTAATGAAACGCTTAATTTGAGTAAACCCAAATTAGCGTGAATGTGAATAAAATCTAACTATCATTGCTTTGTGAGGGTAAATCCCGAGACATTTAGCAGCGCTGTGTAGAAGGAGTGTACCCCATTAGGCATAAGTACGTTAGGCATACTGACGTTAGGCATACGGACGTTAGGCATAATGGACGTTAGGCATAAAGTCATTAGGCATAATGGACGCTAGGCATAATATACGTTAGGCATAATGGATGTTAGGCATAAACGTAGCTACATATTTACTTAGATCCAAGATTAGTAGCGATAGTGGTTAAGTAATCTGGCAATGAATATTCAGCATAATTTTGAACTATTTCTAGAAATCAATCGCATCTAGAAATAAAAAAAATCACACCTTTGTTCTAATATATTCTTACACACATATTGCAACTGTCAAAGAAGAAAAGATTTTCCTCAAAGAACAGCTCATGAAATAAAGAATGGTGAATTCTGTGATTTTTCATTCAATAACAAAAAAACAGCTAAGGTTGAATAAAATATGATGCCAAAGAACAGCTCATGAAATGTAGAATGGTGAATTCTGTGGTTTTTCATTCAATACCAAAAAAAACATACCTGCTGCTTCCAGGATTTCCTGCTATACTTTTTGATACAACGATTCTGTTTTTGTTGTCATCAGAATGAAAACTAGTGGAACCGTCTGCTGATGTGAGGGAGCGATACTTCCATGAACAGTGACGAGTTGCCGAAAGAAACAAGGTACAGTGGCAAACGTACCATCTGTAACCCAATACTTTGGCTGTCCAAGACGTCACAAGTTTTCATGAGTACCAAAAATTAAGGCTCTTTCATTAATGCCACCGAAGTCAGCAATCAATAGAAGGTCCCAATTATCATCGTTATGGAGTTCATCGGGTAGATTATGCCAAACATCCATTATGCCTAACGTCCTTTATGCCAAACGTCCATTATGCCTATCTTACATTATGCCTAACGTCCGTATGCCTAACGACCATATGCCTAAAGTCCGTATGCCTAACGTCCGTATGCCTAACGTCGTGTACCCGTGTAAAAGAGGGAACATTCCTTGGGTATAAATATGGGCTACCTAAGCTCGCAGAAGGCATTCTTGTGACGAACGTTGAGAGCAGCAGCAGCAGCAGCAGTAGCAGGAACAGCAGCAGCAGGAACAGCAGCAGCAGGAACAGCAGCAGCAGGAACAGCGGCAGCAGCAGTGGAAGCATAGCAGACGAGATTCGTGTAGCCGTGACCGAGGCTGGAAACGTAGGTCCGGTCACGTTTCCACTCATTTGGCTAAATAAAGTTCCCTGAGTTTTCCAGGTTATTGCATAACTTTGGCGGTAATTTCCAGGTTTATAATATGAATGCTATTTATGAAATGTGTTAAAAATATGTTTTTAACGCAAACGTTCTTAAGACATGACAATCAGTTTTAAAGAAACAGCTTTACTATTAAATCCATTAAATGTTGAAGTTGAACACTTACTTCATTTTAGCAAATCTAAGATCACAACATTTTTAATGCCTTGACGTTTTGTACTAACAAAAATGTGGAAACTTAAATGAAGTTCTATTAATATCAGAAAAGCTAGATCTCGAGATCTTTGGGAAATTCCAGAGATCTTAAGGGGAAGTCCCCAAAACTTTAAAAATCTTTAAAAGTGAGTTTAGACAAATTCACGATAGTTCCATGATGTGCTGAAATCAAATCGAGAACCCTGAAGATGTTCCGAAAGATTCATTACAGAGAGTTTTATGGCAGCTCCGAGAACATCAAGACAGATCAGAGAATTAAAGAGCAGTTTTAAAAATTTCAAGGAAATTGCAGAAATCGTAATTTCCGGAAACTTAGGATTGCTCAGAGAAAATTTCTGGAACGCAATAAAAATATATGAACATAAAAATACTAAGATATTCAGGGCAGTCTACAAAATTTTAAGGAAATTGAGAAATATTCTGGGCAGTTTAAGAAACATCAAGAAACTCTAGACTATTGAAGAAGTTATGAATTAGTTTCAATAATTTGAACTTCAGACAAATCTTGAGAACTTCAGTGAAAATCATAGAACTATTTTGATTATTTCGCTGCGGAAGCTTAGAGAAGTTTCTGAAATTTCAGAATATCTTCGAAAACTTCATAGAAGTACAGAGATCTACATAACTTTTCGAGAACTTCATAATAGTGTATGGAACTTAAAAATTCACAGATTTTCAGAGAACTTTAGAGATGTTAAGAAAATTATTGAGTTTTTCACATAAGCTTAAACATTTTTAGAAAAGTTCAATTAAATTCATGGTTGTAGAACAAGCTTCATACAAACTGCAAACACTCAAGATAAGTTTTGAGAGCTTCGAGAAAGATATTGATCTCGCTAATAAAACTCCAAACAAAAAAAAGCCTCAAAAAAGAACATATATCCTCAGAGCAGAGATATTCCAGAACAGGGAAATTACATAAATTTTAAAAAAGGTTCGAGAAATTCAGTGAATTTTGAACACATTAGAGAAGATTCATGTTCGTTAGGAAAATTGTGGAAACTTTAGGAAGTTCGAACAAGTTTAGAGAAGTTAAAAAAAAATTATGAATATTGCGAGCATCAGGCTAGTTTCTCAAACTACAAAAGAACTTCAAGGTAATTTAATTAACATCAGGAATATTTTGGGAACTTTCCAGTAGTTCTAAATACCTCAGAACAGTCCATTCCATATACAACGGAGATTTTTCATGAAAATTCGCTTGAGTTTACTATCTTAGGCTTAGGCTTCACATGCCTCTGAATTTTAAAAATGTATTTGTTACTGAAGAATAATCCATTCTGGATCTATAAATTGAACTTGTGTGAATGAAAATAACTAGGAATATTAAATGTATTCTTAGTAAGAAAATTATTATAAATAAAATTTCCTGAGAATTCCCAAAACAATTTTGTTAGATATTCTTGCAACAAAATTCGGTGATCAGGAATTATTCCAAAGACCATCAGTTGATCAAATACAGAACAGGAAATAGAATATTTAATGTGTTAATTAACAGAATTCAACCAAAATATGTACCTAAATATTTTAAGATTGAATTCATTTTTCCGGCTATTTACCGGTTATTTTTCGGTTTTCCGGTTTTCCCGGTTGGGTGGCCTCCCTACAGATTATTATTATTATTATTATTATTATTGATCTACCGACTTTCTTGCAAGAATATCTGAGAGGAATGATTTGAGCTATTCAACAACATGAGATCTTCAGAATAATTACTTATTAACCAGAAGAGTGCTAATGCTTGAATTGAAGGTCTTTGGAATAATTACATCTGTGGACTTCAAAACATTCTTGTAAGCTTCAGAAGAGTTCAAAACAATTCACTTTAATTTTGTGTATTTCACATGTGTTTTGAAACTTTTTTTTTTAATTCAGCAAACATCATCAGTCACGCCAAGAGAAAAACTGTTTAACTAGCATTATGGTTTTCGAATGTAACAATGTAGCTTTTTTTGATTAATAATTATCGATGCGTGAAAACATCAATGAGTAAAAAATTTGAAAACCGATAAATTAATAAATAAACAAATATGTTTTAGAAAGGGATTCTTTTCAGATTCAACGAACCATCATTGAATTTTCAATCATCAAAAGCAGTTTTTTCGTTCAAATTCAAAATTCTGCCAATGAAAATGTCATCAGTGTTTCCGGTAGGCAAGTAGAATGCAATGATGACATTTTCGTTGGCAGAATTTTGAATTCTGACCAAAAAACTTGTTTTGATTTTTTGATGATGATGGCAAAAACAATGATGGTTTGTTGAACCTTCACTTGGCAATAGAGGACTTCTACATCAACTTAAAATCACTTCTAGCGAGAAAAAAAAAATAACGGCTGTAGTAAATCATTACGTCAGTGATATTGTCAAATTATCTTAACAAAAAATAGTGGAAATTCTCATTACTGATCATTACCAAACGTACCAAATGACAATATAATGCTCTCTGCGTGTTTATGATCATTTCTTCGATTATATTTTATATTTTATTGCAATACCTTTCGTGGACCTTTCAGAGCATCGTAATGTTTGTTTACTTTGCACGATAGGTAGCCGGTTTGACAGTAGACGGTAGACTTGGCTTCACTCTTGGCGTGACTCATTAAACACCGACTCTAGACAGAACATAGTTGCATTGCTTTTCAATGACGACCGATGACTGTTTAATTGATAGGTGATTTTTTTTATAAACATTAATCCTCAGTAGACGTGTTTTTTTTTATCAAAGGCAAGTGTCACTCGAGCCATAGCAGCAATTAAAACATAACGAACTTTTTTATATATATAATTTATTACATGATAAAATTAATCAATATATCTATCAAACAATGCATTTATAAATCGTTTAATAAATACATGTTTAAACAAATCAATAAATATTGATTGATTAAAAAACAGGTAAAAATTGATGAATAAAAAAAAATGAGAATAAATTAAATATTATAAGCAAATTGATAAGCAAATATATCTATCAACAAATAAATAATTAAATAATAGGTTAAAAAATTAGTGCATCAATCTATCGATCGATCAGTAAATTTAACCTTTAAATATTTAATCACAACCTATCAAAACATAAAATGCTTATTCAAAACCAACAATGTAGCTTTTTTTGATTAATCATTATCGATGCGTGAAAACATCAATGAGTAAAAAAATTTGAAAACCGATAAATTAATAAATAAACAAATATGTTTTATGTATGAATTAGTAAAACAATTAATTAATAAATCAATACATATAAATTTAAATCAATAAATAACAATTAATAAATTAATGGAACAAAACATCAATACCAATCAAGAAATTTATTAATAAGTCAACAAATTAATCTTTAAACCACAACATGCTTTGGTAAAAAACAAAAGTCAATATGTCAATTCATTTATGAATTAATAAATCTATGAAAGGTGTATTCAATGGAGTCTAAAGTTTAATAAGTTTTAAGTTTAAATATGAAATTATTAAATATCGAGATGAACTACCCTACGGCTAAAAATATCTTTAATAAAGATTTTTTTTTTAAATCTATAAACTAACTAAATAATTAAGTAACTACATTAACGGCGCCGGTGGTGTAGTGGTTAGCGTGATTGCCTCTCACCCCAGCAGGCCTGGGTTCAATACCAGTCGGCGCCGCCGGGATGTTCTGAGGCATAACATCTCTGATCACGCCTTCCTTCGGATGGGAAGTAAAGTCGTTGGTCCCCGGTTCATGAGTGGATGGGTCGATAGGTAGGGTCCAGGTGTGGGAGCTGCCTTCCTGGCACGTCGGTAGCATTGGTGCTCAGCACGGAAAACAAGATCGACGGAAAAAACAAACCAAAGGAAAAAAAAAAAGTAACTACATTATTTAATTAATAAACAATCAAGAATCCATAAACTGGATAACTGCTGGAATGGCTTTTTTAGGAGCGAAAAGTTAATCCCTCATTTTAATACAAATAAAAATATATTTTCATTTATTTGCAGATGTTTGTCGACGCTTCTAGGATTGAATGCGGTGCTTATACCTGTAAAAGCAGCAAAAGGGTTCAAACCTACTGTGGCCTCAGCACAAAACGAGACGTTTTGGCTTTGCGTGGATGGAAATGCAGCCCAATCTAAACTAGAAGCTGAGCGTGCTCTTTGGAATAAGCAAGGAGATCCGAAGATTCCAAAGTTAATCGTTTTTGGAACTAGCTTCGAAACAGTATCGTCGACGTGCTTCGTAACTTACAAAGATATTGAATATAAATTATCAAGTATGTCTCGAGGATCGGATGTACTTTTGAAGCTGATTCTTGCTTTCGATCTTCCAGTTTCAAAGATTTCGAAAGTTGTGTGGCTATTTATTCAGCAGTTCGTGTATGGGGTGAATGCAGGTTACACGTACGTCAACGTAACTAAACTTATGGAGTATCTTCTTGACAAAACAGGTAAATTAACTGTTATAAATAAAACAGCGAAAAAGGTTATCTTCATTTAATTCAACTTAATTAATTTTGGTATCCATGACAGATAAGTATTTCGGCTACAATGTCCAGTCTTTATCAGCGTTATTCCCACTTATCAAAAACCTAACCCCCTTAAGTACTCAACCCCTAGGGAAACGTCAAGATCACAGGTATAAAAATGAAAATACAACATGTAGAATCGTAACCTACCTAAATAATAATAACCAAAGATTTAAGTAAAGTAAAGGAGAAAAATCTATTCAAATCTCTATTGAGTAAAAATTCCCAAAGGCTTGGTAGCCATCATAATGAAGTAATTAAATTGGGTTGTTAACGGAATGTTTAAATAAAACAGCAAGAAAGGTTATCTTCCATTTAATTCCACTTAATTAATTTTGGTAACCATGACAGATGCATATTTTGACTACAATGTGTAGTCTTCATCAGTGTCATTCCCACTAAAGACTTATCAAAATGATCAATCCCCTTAAATACTCATTCCCTAGGTAAAACTGTCAAGATCACAGATATAAAAATAAACACTACTGAATAACCTAAAATCTGCGCAGCTAGTAAGGTGAGGTAATTAGTGAAGTGACAATAGTCACCTCGTGGTCACGTGACTCTCCGGGCAAACAAAATGGAGTATCACGTCACCACTTGGTGACCATTGTCACTTCACAAGTCATTTGCCGCGCAGAATAGGCCTGAATATGGAAACAATAATAATTTATCATTAATATCATTAATATATTTTCATCGATTTCCCGCATGAATTTCATACGAAATGACATACGAAATTGATTGTAATATGCAATGATTTTTTTTGTATTATAGTCACTTTAACACTTTTGGGTCGTTCGTGACTTGTCCGGGGGTGAGATTTGAACTAGTAACTTTGGCGTGAGAGGTATGGATGTTAGCCACGCCGGGGTCGCCCCATATCCAATGATACCTACCGTTCGTTTATATTTTTTTTGTTTATTAATTTATTTGATAATGCTCAATCGAATTAACTTTACAGAGCCGAGGATTCTTGGTCACTATACAATACATCTTAAAACTAGAGTCAAAAGGTACAACACAATAAACACTGTATCTTCCGCTATCCAAAAAGCCCCTCCATCAGAACGGGAGCCGCTTCCAGTGGTTTCATTGTATGGCAGTATTGTATCTCTGTTGTAAGTATATCTCCCTAATTGAATCATACAAATTAATATTACCAATAGATGGGGGATTATCTCATCTGTTCGATGGTGTTATTACTTTGCTTGTTTGAAGATCGTTTGCGAGGAATCGGCGATGGAAGTCAAAAGTGACAGTTACGTCATATCGAGGTATACCTGTACTAATAAATATAATGGAAACATGAAACTGAATCTGATACTGTACCAAGCCTTCGACTCTGTACCGGAAATTATCATCCTGAATCGAGAGCAACGTGGTAAGCAACAAGAATTTGTACACTTCCAACATCACATTCGCCAGCAAGATGCTCGGTTTACAAAAATTAAAACAGAAACTGGGGACATGTGTGTGAATCCCAGTCCATGAGCAGCTTTGAACCTTTTCTCTTTTTTTCGATATGCCTGCCTATTTGTACGCCTCTTTTCCGCTACTATGGATGCTGCGCGGAGTAACCCTAATAAAAATTGTATGGTTAATTTGCTTAACGACGTGTTCTGGGTATCATCCAAACCATTTGTGGAATAGTTCAATGATTAGGGTTATCGTTCGTTTATGGTTATTTTTTATTAGGGAAGCTTGTACCAATATAATATTTCCATCGTATGAATGGTATGAATGAGCTCCAGGCTACCTAAAGAGAGCAGCGGAAATAAATTTATTTTTACTTCTTGGGATTCCTTGTTCTAGTAACACGGGTTTCGGTTGGGGTGCGTTCAATATAGAAATGTTTGAGAGGGTGCAGATTATCGCTTAACAAGAAAAAGAAACCATGAGACATAGAATCTCATGTGCCGTCACTATGGTGCGGAAGGAAATAAGATTAGGTGGGCTGTTTTTTTCTGTTCAAATATAAGGCATCCGGTGAACATGGTGCACATGTGAATGTTGATTAGGATAGAAAGGTGAAATCTTGTTGAAATAATCCGGTATTAGTTGTTCATCCTTTTTCGTGTTGCTTCTAAATGCTACCTGTCACCCTGCACTTTAACTGTAAAGTACCCATTAATGGGTGAAATAGAGCCTATTTCGAAATAAAGTGCTTAAACTCATTTAATGTGTTTTTTTATGGGCGATTTTTTTGTTATATAATAAATTCAAATTTGAAATAATTAATTATGTGAAGCGGATTTGTAAAACCTGTGTAGTTAAATTATGAGTGGACCTCTGTGACCAAATGGAGTGCCACTCCTTTCAGTTGCTGGCGAATAGTGTAGTTCCGGAAGACAGCAATTGGTCCAGTTATATTTAAAAAAGTTGGAGGACGGTGTACACTAGACTGATGCAAAATTTGAAATTTTCGCTCCACAAACAGTTTCCAACTTTCACATCGGGTCCTGATTAGCCTCCGAAAGTTTAAACTCATTTGAAAGAAACTGACTAGGCACAAACCATTTGAAGTTTATATGGAAATAACTATGGGCAAAACAAAACTTTTTGTTCATTGTCATTTAGCCTTTTTACATATTCTATTGCTATTCTTATGGTAATTTTTATCAGCTACAACTTTGCCGAAAATCGTTTTTCAGTCAAACGTCAAATTAAATAGCTATTAATTGTTTAAGAGATTGATAATCTTATGGCAAGATTAAGCAACTGTATTGTGGGCAACACTTTATTCTGCAGTGCTACATAGTAGCCATGATTTTTGTCCTCTATTCTACGCGCCACAAACACCAATGTTGCCTGCTGAACAGATGATTGAGCATAATCATAAGACATTAGTGACTTGAATCATTGATAACTTTTGTTTCTTACATTTGATTGAAAATTAGTCTTGAACAAAGTTGTAGCTGAGTAAATTTTCAACAAGCTCAGCTATAATTTTAAAAAGTAGAGTAAACTGGTGAATTTTGAGATAGATATGAATCGAAATTATGGTTTCTCCGTAGTAATTCCCATATAAACTTCAAATGGTTTGTGCCTAGTCAGTTTCTCACTTAATGAGTTCAAATTTTTAGAGGCTAATTAAGGCCCAATTTGGAACCGTTTGAGCACTGTGGAGCGAAAGTTTTGCATCAGTCTAGTGTACACGTAGGACTACGAAATTTTTGTTCGATTTTCTAGTTTGTTGTTTTGGATATTGTTTTGGAATAAAGTGAATTTCAAAACTCAACTCTCTACAGGAGTGTTCGTTGCGTTGTACACTGAAAACGAATCTTACTCAGAAAGTGAGTCACTTTTACTCATTCGCATGAAGACATTTTTAAAAGCGTAGGTTACTCATGCGCTGAGTAACCTACGCTTTAAGAAAAAAATCAATACGAATGAGTAAAACTAACGCACAAATGAGTAAAAGTTAATCACTGAGCTAGTTTTGTTTGTAATGTACAACGCAACGAAATCCCCTGATAATCATTCAGCAGTCAAACGATGGCTGCAGTCAAACTTCCTACGTTTCCCTTAGCATTGTACACACCAAATTTTAGTTTTCATCGTCAGTAAAACGGTTTGCTGGGCCATGATAAGCAACGCAAAAGTTTTACTGAAAAACAGCAAACAATTTTTTTACCGAAAAATTCAGCTAACATAAACGGTTTGCTGTAGTAATCCTATTCACAAAGATAAGCGGAAATATTATCAGACGATTTGGCAACGTGATTTGTTTTGTTTACAAAAACTGCAAACACTTGCCGTGGAGCAAACTGTGTCAGCTTTCTGCGTGACTTTATCATTGTCCACGCTACGAGTTCGTTTACGTTGTTTGAATTCTCAGTGAACTGGTCAACTATGTTTCCTTAAATTTCAAATAACATTTATAGAATATAAAGTACATTGCCATGTTTTTCCCTAATCGCGGTCGTGGAAGTGCAATTAAGTTTAACAAAGTGAGAATTTTTCGGTTTCCGAAAAACGCTGAACTTCGAAAAATGGCTCGAGTTTTGCGGACTACCGTCGGATCTCTATATATAGGATTACTAGTTTGCTGGACACCCAGTAAAGAGCTGTCAAACTGTTAGCGTTACTGTCGCAAGTGTTCGCATTCGTACATACCACCGAGGAAAAGGTAAACAAAACTACAAATATATAAAATTATATTGGTAAGAACACTGGTTATAAATTTTAATAAACCATGCATGGTGATTTAGATTTATTATTTGTGAATTTGAATCAAAAATATTTAACAGAAGCTGCCTTGGGGCTGCGAAAATGAATTCGATTTACTGAGTTTATTTAGCAAAATGCTGTCAGCTGTCCGAATTTTTTATCGCTGAAAAATTCGTGAAGAAATATTGCTGAAATGTTTGCTGATTATCAGTAAAATTTGGTCCTTTTGACAGAAGTTGGAATTATTGGAAAATTAAACAGCAATATTTTGCTGGAGAGTTTGCTGTCTTTCATCACGCAGAAAAATATATCGTCAAAACAAAAATATGTGAGATAAATTTAAACGTAAACTCAGTTTGTTCTGGCCACAACAATAAAAAATGCTTTTTTCAAACATGTTTCATTTTTTAAGTCAATACCATCGATATTTAAAATAAGAACTAAGTTACGTTTATTTTAAAAAAATTCGAGCTTAAAATAAACGTGAAAATTTTTGTTGTCAAAGTGAACAAAAATAAATGTGTTTATTTCCTGCAGACAGGACATGTGAATTCCCGCTATTTGTTGGGGTCGATTAAGGGTGATCTGTGGATGGTAGTGTTCTTGTCCGGATTCCAAAAGGCCTGTCGGGGTGAGTGTCCGGGGGTTCCAGTTCAGTGGAATCGGTGAAATTGTGTGGGATTTGCGTCGTTTTGTCGTTTAGAACGTTGGTCCTTTTTCTTTCCGCACAGGATCCGGAATGGATTCAGAGTCCATTTCGGATTGTCGTTTTTCTTTCGACAATTTAGGGAAAGGTGATATGGGGATCTGCATCAGAAACAATGAAGTGGAGTTGTGGGGTTCCGCTGGTTTTATCGAGCTGGAACTTCATTTGGACACTTACCTAGATGGGTTTCCGGATCCTGTTACTCGGTTTCACGTTTTCAGATGACCTACCTATCTATTTGAGTTCCGAGGAATAGCTTGAGCCAGAGACTTTGATAGAGACGCGCAAAGAAAATTTATTTCAAAACAGCAGCACGGTTTTTGAGAGACCTTTTGGCAATGTCACTGGCAACCAAAAGGTTAGTCACTGAGCACAATGTGCCGAAACTAGATTCGGCACAGCCAGGGCACACTTTTCGGCACATTTTCGTAGCTATCAGATTATAATTTAAATAAAAATGGGAGCACTGCCTAGAACACTATCGACAACTGCAAGCGACACATGTGAAAACGGCATTTAAGCTTTTTGTGAACAAACCTTTGGGCCTACGAGGGTCGCCCCTCGCAAACTAACAACATCTTCGGGAAGGAGAAAGTTTCCCCTACCCGGTAATGTTGATGGTTTGCGTTGGTGTCATATGGGTGGCGAGAAAAGGGCATAAGAAGGATTGTATACAAAAAGCTTGAATGCCCTTTTTCACATGTTGTTCTTGAACTGTCATTTACGTGTACGTAAACAAACGTTTATCGATATTTTTGACGTAGACTACGTCTTACGGGAAGGTACTGGGGGTAAATCGAAAATCTAAAATTGCAACCGCCACGAAAAGGTGTAATTTTTTGAACGCTATAAGCTTTGTCATTTATAGATGAAATTAAAATCCGAATACACCAATCGATAGAAAATACCTTTCGTAAGCTGTTGCAATAAACTTTTTTTTCAATTTTTCATAAAAAAACTGTTTTAAAAATGGACAAATAAAAAGTGATAATTTTATCACTGTTTTCATGAAATAAACGTTCTCCCCAAACCCAGTCCTCATAATCAAGTACAGTTTGGTTGCACATCGTGCTGCTTGAATCAGAAAACTTATAAAACAGCGCTGCTAATGTGCCTCAACTCATTTTCGCTTCGGACGGCGGGTAAGCAGGTAGCAGCAGCAGCAGCAGCAGCAGCAGCAGCAGCATAAGCAGTAGGAAGGCGGTTCCTGTCAAGCGCGCAGATTTCGAGTTATACACCTCGAACTTTGCGCGTCGTTCCCGCCGAGATCATTGGCTGCTGGTAGCGGCGTCGCCTCGATGGCGCAAGCGCTCCTTTGCTGAATGATAACTACAAATCTCGATTACTTTCCGGAAGGACATATCAGCGTTTGTAAACAACGCATTTTATCGTCGGTTTGGCATAACTAATAGCTCGCCCACATACTAACACCGCTAACAGGTTAGGAAAATTTTCCCCTATCTAATGGTAGTACTAGCATGCGTGAGCGAGCTACCAGTTACGCCAAATCGACGATCAAATGCGCTGTTTACAAAAGCTGATACGTTCCTCTGAAAAAGTAATCGACATTTCGAAAATGCCGGAAATTGATCAGTTTTCAAACAGAACTCAGCCACGGTTACCAAAATTTAACTTCTAGTCGGTCCGAAGTAACCACGCTCGTATAGCAGGGTTATTCGATAACTCACCTGTCACTTTTAATCACGAGTTAAGTTATAGTCACCCATTGCGACACAGCCTTGGAAGTAAAATTAGGGCCATCCATAAATTACGTATATTTTTGATCAATTAACACCCCTTCCTCCTCGGAGCGTGATTTGCAATACACCTAATACATGGCCGGTCCCAACTTCTGATAGCAAGCCATTCGATTGCATAATTCTTCAAGTATGAGGGACCTGCTATTCCAGCAGACTTATTTCTGACAGCAAGGAATCAATTTGACAGATGCTTTCTCGAAAATCGGCCGATCTACAACAGAGGGATTTTTGAACATCTTACACTTGTACACAACCCCACCATTTTTTAGTTATAATTTTTTTGTAAGGTTCTGTGGATAGATACCCTGGAAAATCGTCGTCAGAACAAATTCCATTACTGGTTGGCTCGGAAGCACGTCCCGGATTCAGCCACAAGCTTTTTTTTACTTCTTTATTAAGGAGATTTTTAGCCTTCGGCTAGTTCATCTCCAGGAGCCATCACAAGCTGTTACAAGCTTTAGCCACTCGTTATTCCACGTTCGGATATGCCGTCACAACTTCCTCCGGGAATTTGTGGCCGTTCGTCAATACCATTGACAGGGCCAAATACCCATTCACTCTATTATACTCAACGCAACCTCAACGTACAGTGAGTTGGAGAGGATAAAGTGTGCAATATCCTCTCCAACTCACTGTACGCAACGAAAAGTTTTTTAATTCGAGCGTTTCATTTGTGATTTCAGTGTTCACTCGGCTGTCGACAAAAGCAGGCCACTCTCGATGTGTGCTACGCGATCGTCTGTTTCCTCGGCAGCAACCATTGTGTGGTCCTCCTCATTGTTCTTCATCAGCAGTTCTTTCGGTCGATGCGTCGTCGACTTTGGAAAGCAACCGTTTCGTGATGAGTGTGTGAGTGCTGACCACATTTTGCGTCCATTGCTGCAATGGACGCGCTCTGACCCTCGTTGGCGTACAACAATTTGCCATACAATGAAACTACTGGAAGCGGCTCCAGTTCTGATGGAGGAGGCTTTTTGGATAGCGGAAGATAAAGTGTTTATTGTGTTGTACCTTTTGACTATAGTTTTAAGATGTATTGTATAGTGACCAAGAATCCTCGGCTCTGTAAAGTTAATTCGGTTGAGCCTTATCAAATAAATTATTAAACAAAAAAAAATTGTGATTTCATTTTTTTAAACATAAGCTTAATACTTTCTTTTTGGAGAATATGAAGGGTCATGAATTTTAAGTGTTCTTGTTGTTGTTTGTGGGTTTCAAATGCTTTAAAGAGGAATCTTACCCAAGCTCTTCAAGTTCATACGGTGAAGAAAAAGTGAAATTAGATGGCAGTTCCTTCATATGCAGAAATTGCTACCTCAAACTGTATAAACCCGCACCCGAGGAGCCCACCACTGGACCATCCCGAGTTCCTGCTGTCAACAGCCAAGGTGAATATTGTATTTAAAAATATATTTACATTGGTAGTCATGAGAGCAACCGTAACGGTCGTTGTCATTTGCGCGACTATTTTAACAGCGCACAGCGCCCTCATTTTAGTTTAGTAAATCTTCTCCACACCGGTCGCTGCTATCGCGGTTATCAATTTACTCGCCTTTGTCCGTACCGGTAGTGAGCATTTTGACATTTCTACGAATAGCAATATTTCTCCCGCGCTGCTATCGCGCTGCTAAATTTGGTAGCGCGCTTCTCATCGAGAAGCCGACTGCTATTTTAGTTACTCGTATGGCAACTCCCGATACGGTAGCTGCGCTATGGTGAGGGCTGCTAAAATGAGTTTAGCAGCGTACCGTTACGGTTGCTCTGAGTCAATCGAGCATGACGTCACATTATAGCATTCTGAAAACTTTGTAACGTCAGGCTCGAATGTAGTGTAGTGTTTACAGTAATGTCAAATATGTTTTTTTAACTTCATTTTCAGAGTCACTAGAAGAACCCAGTTTACAATCGATCAGAAGTACTGACAGTGTGCCTACTACAAACGATGATGAAATCCTTCAGCAACTCAAGGAAAAGTTTCTAGAAACTCATGATAATAATGAGAAGTATCGCATTCTCACGACTTTACCTAGAAGCAGGTCAGCATATAAATTAACGAGGGAATTCGGTGTTTCTCAATATATGGCGGATCGGACCAAAACACTACAGAAGGACAAGGGGATAATGACGACACCAGGAAGAAAGCTGAGCAGGGCGTCTTTAGCAGAAGAAACTTTATCACTCGTGCATCACACATTTTAACCAACACTGTTCTGTGGGGTTGGTGCAAAGAATTTAAAAAAAAAACAAGTCATGGTATGATTTCACATAAGCTGGGAGTGACTTTCTATCTTGAATAGTTTTAAAAATTAATTTAAGATTTTGGTGGTAAACACACACACAAACAGTATGTGTGCCACTCGTTCCTGCCAGAATGCAATGCTTAGGGCGGTTACTTGCAAACATTGAAAACCCTATTTTAGTTGCAGGATATTGATCCTTGAAAATGGCATAAACTTCTTGCAAATTACACAATACTAATCTTCGTTGTATATAAACCTTTCCATCAACATTTTTTTTTGTAATAACATAGTCGCGTTTTCCTGGACAGGCTCGGCTTAGATCACTGGTATAGAAATCACTTCTATAGTCCACTACAACAGCCGAACGTACGAACGAATAGGGTGACCATAGCGCATTTTAAGAAAACGTCACAAGTTTTTATGGCTGTTTTAAATCAATAATTACGAAGAAACCATAAAGCCTACAAGGTTACTACCAAAGGCACAAATCTAGGGAACTGCATGGAGAATGTTTAGTAGAACAAGTAAATTAACAGTTATCAAAATTTTCAACTTAAAAACACTAAAATGTATGAAATTTCGCCAGTTTTTTTTTTTGTATTTTCAACACACGTGAAATTTGCATTTAAAATATCTCGAGATCCTGACCAGATAGAAAGTTACTGTCTTCGGCAAAGTTATTCAGAAGGTCAAGACCTTTTTACTGGTGGTCAGTAGTTCAGACTTTTCTCAGTTCGCGGGCTAGTATACATGTGAAATTCTCGCATATATAAAATATCTCTAGATCCTTACCAGTTAAAAAGTTACTGTCGTCGGCAAAGTTTTTCAGGACGTCAAAATCTTTTCGTTGGTGGAGTAGTTCAGAAAATTCTCACTACGTGGCGCTAGTATATACATGAAATTATCGCATATATAATAACTCGAGATCCTGAGTAGATAGAAAGTTAATGTCTTGGGCAAACTTGTACAGGGGGTCAAGACTTTTTGGCTGGTGGACAGTAGTTCAGAATTTTCTCACTACGCGGCGCATGTATACACGTGAGATTCTCATATAAAATATCTCGAGATCCTGACCAGATACAAAGTTACTGTCTTGGGCAAAGCTGTTCAGGAGATCATAACCTTTTCGCTGGTGAACAGTAGTTCAGAATCTTCTCACTAGGTAGCGCTCGTATACATGTCAAGTTCTCGCATGTGATACATCACTAGATCCTGATCAGATAGAGAGTAAATGTCTTTGGCAAAGTTGTTCAGGAAGTCAAGATTTTTTCGTTGGTAGACAGTTGTTCAGAATTTGTTTGCGCGGTGCTAGTATACACATGCAATTCTCGCATATACAATAGCTCGAGATCCTGAGCAGATAGAAAGTTACTGTTTTCGATGTTCAGGGGGTCAAGACTTTTTGGCTGGTGGACAGTAGCCCAGAATTTTCTCACCACGTGGCGCTAGTAAACGTGTACAATTCTCGTGTATGCTATAGCTCGAGATCCTGAACAGATAGAACATTACTGTCCTGGAAAAAGTTGTTCATGAGGTTAATGCCTATTGCTTGGTGCATAATAGTTCAGAATTTTCACACTACGTGGCGTTAGTATAGTAATTCTCGCATGTAAAATATCTCGAGATTCTGATCAGATAGAAAGTTACTGTGGTCGACAAAGTAGTTCAAGAGGTCATAAATTTTTCGCTAGTGGACAGTAGTTCAAAATTTTCTCACTACGTAGCGCTAGTATACACGTGAAGTTCTCGCATGTGGTTTGTTTCGAGATCCTGACCAGATAGAAAGTTACTGTCTTCGACAAAGTTGTTAAGGAGGTGAAAACAGTGATAATACTGAATCTGAACAAGCCGGATCGGAAAATGATGATGACAATGACCAATTAGGTAAGCAGTTTCTAGTGCAGAAAGATGGTATTACGAAGTGGAGGACAGAGCCTTTTGCTGCACCGTGGAAAACAAAGACTAAAAACATCATTCACATACAATCACGGCCGACAAGAGCTGTTAAAAGCGACTCAGAACTGAGTTCTTTCTTAACTCAATTCACAACAGTTATGGTTGATGGAATCGTCCTTTGCACTAATCTGTCTATACATCAGAAGCCAGAAAAAAACAGCAGAACTAGAGATGCAAAAGAAACCTCACGTGAGCAACTTATGGCATTGCTGGGAATTCTTTTTCTTATTGGAACCAAAAAAGGTCATCATGTAAATGTCAGGGAGTTGTGGGCATCGGATGGATCGGGCATGCAGATACTGCGGGCATTAATGGGCTACAACCGATTTCCCTTCCTCTCGTCGAACATTCGGTTTGATGATAAAAGCTCTCGTGTAATTTATAGAGTGTTTACTTATAATACACTGACTAATTGACGTATAGTGAACTCTCTACTTCCCGATATTGAAGGAACCATCGAGTTATAGAGCATCAATCCCATAGGAAATTGTCATAGCTAGCTATGAGATCAATTTTCATCGAGTTTTGTTAATAGTTTACTGTACGATTGACTTTTTCATTTATTTAAAAGAAAATCTATTCATTTGTTTCTTCACTTCATTATATATTTATAATATATAGTCAACTCTCCGTATCTCGATGTTCTATTTATATATCGATATATGACAGATTTTTTCTATATGTCGATGGTCCCTTCAATGTCGAGATATGGAGAGTAGACTGTATTGCTTTATTCTCATCTTGATCTTTTAGCGTTCGTTTCAATATATAGTAACGTGTGTGACGCTTACCTATTCCATAATCCGGATTGCGTAATACTTGTAGCAACTCTTTTGCAGATGTATCCTTAGCGTGCTTCGTAATACACTCAAGTCTTTTTTTACACGGGGGATACGTACCGTGTAAAAAAAAACGTGTAAAAAACCGTGTAAAAAAACCACGTTGTTTAAAAAAAACCGTGTAAAATCAACCGCATTATTTAAAAAACCGCGTTATTTAAAAAAAACCGTGTCAAAAAAACGTGTGTTTAACAAAACCGTGTGAGAAACCCGTGTTATTTCAAAATTCATCATAACAAAAAACTGAGCAGTGTGCATGGAATTTTATTCGGTACTTGTAAGCCATGATCACGTAGAACATATTCGTTCATGACAAAGTTCTTCTGGAGGTAAAGACCTTCCGAATGCTCTGTTTACATCATTTCGGAATTTTCTCTCATCTGTAAATCCAAACCATCTTGAAGGCTTTAACAAAGCTGTTCCCGTAGCTGAGTAATGAACAGTAAAACGTTGTAGGTACATACATATGTATATGAATTCCATATCTACGTGGTGCATATGTGCATACCGTGGTGCATCCTAATTTCAATCAGTGCCTAACTCCATTCAAGCAAATTAAACATTGAATATCAAACCGATTTGTCACGTAACATCAGTAATTTAGTTTTACATATGGAGCAGTTCCAGGCAAAAACGGAAAAAAAATCGACCCTCTCCGATTTGCATGAAACTTTGCGTAATTGTTTGTTATGGGCAATGATTCTCATTGACACAATGGCATTTTGCTAAAATTTGGCAAAATACCGTCCTTGAATTTTTTCAAATAATTGTGGCAAGGGACCGGTATTTCTGATTGAAATGGCGTTTGCGACAAAGAAATGAATAAAAATAATGTCTTTCTTAAAAACAAAGTGTTTTTTTTAGTTATATTATGTAAAAAATATTTCAAAATATGTTAAAAACCCGAATATTTAAAAATGTCTGTGCCAACTTTTTGAAAAAAAAAAGAAAAAAAATCTTATTAAAAATGCAAGGAATTCAAGAGCAAGTTTTCATTATGTCGAAAGTAACATTCACACCGATCTGAGAAAAAAAAGTTGTGTTTTGATGACCGATAAGTTATTCCTATTTTTAATTAAATACATTTAATCTCATCGTGATAGCAATGTATAACATGGACCCCTAAGGTAACTTAAGTCAAAGTGTTAAGGATATTCGGGAGAATTATCAATCACGTCTCCTTACGTGCAGCATATTCATCATTTTAGGAGATGATTTTAACAACAAACAGTTCGATTTGTTCACTTTAATAATGAGAAAGCGAAACGACGAGGGCAAACATGCTTTTGATTATAAAAAAATACAATAAATTATCCATAACAAATTTAAAAACGCCATATTTTCAGTAAAATTTAGCAACAAAATTGTAAAATTGTACCGCTAAATATCGAATGAATGAGCATTGAAATTGGAAGAATTACCCATACATATTGCAAATGATCCATAAAACATTCAGCAATGGCATGGCAAATGGCATGATCCATAAAACATTCAGCAATGACATGGCAAATGGCATGATCCATAAATTAGACATATACTTTTAATGTTTTGGACACTAACTTTTCGATTTTGTTCCATAAACCTTGAAAAGATGAAGTAATGAAATTGGGTTGTTAGCGGAATGCTTAAATAAAACAGCAAAGAAGGGTTATCTTCAATTTAATTCCACTTAAATAATTTTGGTATCTATGACAGATACGTATTTCGACTACAATGTGCAGTCTTCATCAGTGTTATTCCCACTTGAAAAGATGATCCATTACTACGTAGCTAATTAGATTTACTGACATATCCGTGTTTTTTGAGTTAGAAGTGCGAAGCGACGGGTAAGCTGTTTCTTCTTCGATCTAAAGTCACTGGGTTTGGTAGGTGATAGAAACACCACAAGGTGCATTCACAGTCACTTGACTTAGAATTCAAATTTCTTAACTGGAAAAATAGCACTTGTTTGAGGGAGAACACAAGTGATCAGAAGCACATTATATTTGAGACTGATTTCATAGTTATTGATCCCCAGTATCATGCCTGTCGGTTGCTCTTCAGTTTATTACCACGATCTGCTGGATGCTGCGAGAGTGAGAGTGAGTTCCCTCTCAGCTCTCACAATCATTAGTGAAGCTGATGATTGTTGTAGAGTGGGTTTGATAACATTAAAAGTGATTGAAATTAAAGAAATATTTTACATAAGCTTCCAAAAAAAGCGTCTATAATAATCTTTTTAACACTCTGAACACGATGGCTCTAGTCCAATATGTAACGGCAAACTTGTAATGTTTGAAAAATCATAGCTCAGCTATTTATTGACGAATTTCAAATCTGTGGGCGTCACTTCAAACTAAAGACATGTTTTACTTGTAACTTACAAGAAGAGGTTACAAAGTATGTATTTGAAACATAAAACCTGTAAATTTTGCTTTCTATGAGTCACAATCAGGGATTTGCTGATCGCTGAGTGAGTGAGTGAGTGAGTGAGTGTGTGAGTGAGTGTGTGAGAAATCTCATGAAGTGAAATAAACAGGTTTAATATGTCAAACACAATGTCAAAATATGATCATAGCATCTAATTATTTCATAATTAAAAAAAAAAACATTGTTTTAACTGAAATGAGTATTTGCCACCTTGTTTGCAAACATTGCCAATTTGCATTTGATTTTGCAAAACTCGTTACAAATTTTACCGGTTGCATCGTGTTCGGTATTAAGAAACATCCTAGGGAATATTTTTTAGAAGCTTTTTTTAGATGCTTATTCTAGATGCTCGCCCATGGCTCCGCTCTTCTGACAAAAAAAAAAAAACGGGCATAACAGTAAACCAGACTAGCTACGCAGTAATGAGGAAATTTTCCAAGGTTAATGGATCAAATTAAAAAAAAATAGTGTCCTAAACATGAACAATATATGTCTAATTTATGGATCGTGCCTATATTTTTAAGTGCGCAAGCTTGATTTTCTATGGATCATTTTCATTAGTTTAAGGTTTATTGATGAATGTTTTATGGATCATTTGCAATATGATTATGGGTTCGTGATTCGTGCAATTTCAATGTTCATCCTATAGAAATTTAGCGGTACATTTTTACAATTGTGCTGATAAATTTTACATAATATATGGATCATATTGATATTTTTTAAGGATCATTCACACTTTTTATGAGATTTCCTGTGGTGTTTTATGGATCATTTGGATGTTTTTTAAAGAATGTTTTTCAATATTTTATGGATCGTTATATCAATTCTAAAGGTGCATACTTAGGGCTGCCCACGACGAGCGTACACTTTTTACGGATTTCTTTGCGCTGTTACTTCAGACAAACGGCATCTCCATAGAAATCGGGTGACATAAGTAACATCGAAAAATATTTTGATCGGAAGGTGATTACGTCAAAAAGCAATTTGACTGGTAAATAAATTTAAAAATGTGATGTTATCCTATATTCGGACAGTATTATAGAGTAAAACAGAAGCATCGATTAACACTGATAGCTCAACTTTGTTTAGCTTTGTTACTTTCGACGTAATGGAAATTTGCTCTTGAATTAGGGTACATCACGGTACACATAAACTTGCTGATTATGTTGATCCTCAAAATTCCGCCAAATAGTGAAAAATTAATCGATTTTCAGCTGAGGGGGTCAGAAGGAAAGGGTGTAAGTGACTTTGATCGATTCTCTTCATCGACTTTCTCGTTTGATAACCACAGCTTTATAAACAGATTTCGCGCTATTTCTGCCACATAGTTTGATAAAGGAGCTTCTCATCTAGCATCCAGAATGGCACACGCATCAAGGAATGTGTTTGCAGCTGTATTATTAACGAAAAAGAAAGTCGATAAAGAGAATCGATGAAAGTCTCTTACACCCCTTTCCTTTTAACCCCCTCAATTGTAATTTTTCGGTAGAGACAATGAACCAGGTTTGTGCTGGAATTCAGCCATTTCCACTCTTGCATGGTATAATTTGTTGCAGATGATTTAGAGCGGTCACATCAGTTTGTACGGAGTTCACTCTAAGTATGTAGGATTGATCTTTGAAGACCACCAATAAAATATGTACGCAGTGAAAACTTCGCTTCTAAATCCTTAAAAACTGAGCAACCTATGAATTTTGGGCATAATTAAAATCAGCTGTAGAAACCAAAAACGCCAAGACTTGAGACAACTTTATGGAAAAAGTTTTAAGAAACGTTTATTTTAGATAATCTGTAATTAATCTTCTTACATTTACAGGAATTTAAAATAAAGTTGTCGCTGGCCGAAGAGTCAAAGTCATGAAACACAGTGAACCAAGAATCCATGTTACTGAAATCGATGTTTAGCCAATAAGACATCATGGACACTGCCACTACCAGTGCGTGGTATGTACTGAAGTAGACTCTTTAAATTAAACTTCAATTTAAATTCCACTGTTTCACATAGTCAAAAAATGGTTATTGTATGTATGTTCTACAAAACCATTTCATCCATTACACTAGTTTACAAAACAACATAAAAAGTGTGAACTTTAGTGGTTGACCAACGTTTCTAATGCAAAATCCTACGTTGAATTCAATGCCGTGGTCAGAAAAAATTAAAGTACAGCCATTTTTCAGATATACAAAAATTTTGATTTTTTAAATTTTGGACAAAAGTACGATTACTAAAATGTCAATATCTTTGGAACTAGTGCACCAATTTTAAATCTTTTTTTATGAAAATGAAGCTAAATAAATTTGCTATCGTTCACCAGAATATTATGTCTTAATTAAAAATTTAATTTTGAAGTCATTTAAAAATTTACAGCATTTTTTTTTATTTTTCCTGCGAATTTTCTATAAAAATCTTGTTTTAATCAACATTTTTAATGGGATAAAAAGATTCAAAAAAATCATTCCATAATTTATTTTTAAAGTCCATTCAAAACCGGAGAAAATGAGCCTTTAATGGATGAAATCGGTTGGAAATTGTCGAACTTATAATTTTTTTTGTAAAATCATGGAAATTGAATGTTCCAAGATTGGCCGTTGTCCCGCTCCTAGGTTCATGCACCACTTCCAGTAAGCCTTTCTGCGGACGTGTACGCATACGGTGCATTTCACTAACACTACCAGCTGTCACGCAAAATTAAATGGGATATTTTCAACAATATAATTTACGCTAGTGTTTGTGAGACCGCTCGGCGAGAACCTAACGCAACCAACTCAATTTGACAGCTTTCTTTCTTTAACATTGCTTAACGATGTATACGACAAAACGTGAATTCAAGTGTAAAAATGATCCTCAAAAGTTTTGTTACGCGTTTGGCATATATTTACAAAATCGGTCAATTTCACTGCTTCGTTGCAAACTGCATACAGGCTTTATTTTAAAATTGATCCTGGAGACTTTGACGAACCGTGGATTCCAAAAGTATTATGTAGTTCGTGCAAAACGTGCTTGGCTAGGTGGATGTTAGGCGCAAGGTAAATTGATTTTTTGAATAAATTTCATATAAACAATTTATGTACAGCATGGTAGTGCTTTGTTCTTTCCTGATCGACATTATCTTACTTCATCTATTTTTGATAAGTGTTAATGTCTTACTTACTAACTCACTTATTTGTTATCTGTCAGTCGCTATTTGTCCTTCGACATGCCCACCATATGGCGTCGACCGTTTTGTCATGCAACGGATTGTTATTTCTGCTTGACAAAAGTTAAGCAACAAGGACTTCACAAAACAGTTGAGTATCCTCTAAAGATGAACTAGCCTAAGGCTAAAAATCTCTTAAATAAAGAATTAAAAAAAAAAAAAGTTGAGTATCCACAAGTGGCTTCTATGACAAAACCTGTTCCACATTCAAGTTCGGTCCCGTATCCTGTTTATCCAAAGCGGAAACGAGCGCCCTCTGTTGAATCGACCGTTACAAAAAGTGAGGAGGAATTCAAGGAGGAATGCAAGGAAGACTTCGAGGTGGAATTGGAAAGAAACCCAAAACTGTTTACACAATCCGAATTTAATGATTTGGTGCGAGATCTAGACTTATCGAAGGAGAAATCCGAATTGCTGGCATCACGCTTGAAAGAACACAACATGCTGAGCAAGGAGGTCAAAACTTCTTGTCATAGGAATCGTCACAAGAAATTTGACAAATATTATTCTACAAAGGACAAGGCATGTTTTTGCCATGACGTAAACGGCTTGTTTGAAGAGTTTGGTGAGCCATATGATCCAGCTGAATGGCGTTTATTCATCGATAGCAGCAAGTTGAGCTTGAAAGCCGTTTTACTGCATCAAGCGAATGAGAGTTCAAAACATCGAAGACAAAGTCATTCGATTCTCAATCATTTTTAATAAAACCTAAATAAATTTCTTTTGTATCAACTCGGTTTTAAATCCTGATATGCCTTAATCAAATTGATATGTAGAGAAAAGAATCTCCCATGAAAACTTTACATGCGATTTGGATGCTTACAACGACACCTAGAAAAGGAACTCTAAAGCTGTTGTGTTTTACAAAAATGCTCATAACTTCGACAATTTCCAACCGATTTCATCCATTAAAGGCTCATTTTCTTCGGTTTTGAATGGACTTTAAGAATAAATTATGGAATGATTTTTTGAATCTTTTTATCCAATTAAAAATGTTGATTAAAACAAGATTTGTATAGAAAATTCGCAGGAAAAATAAAAAAAAAATGCTGTAAATTTTTAAATGACTTCAAAATTAAATTTTTAATAAAGACATAGTATTCTAGTGAACGATAGCAAATTTATTTAGCTTCATTTTCATAAAAAAAGATTTAAAATTGGTGCACTAGTTCCAAAGATATTGACATTTTAGTAATCGTACTTTTGTCCAAAATTAAAAAAATCAAAATTTTTGTATATCTGAAAAATGGCTCTACTTTAATTTTTTCTGACCACGGTATTGAATTCAGCGTAGGATTTTGCATTGGAAATGATCATCACCTTACCGAGTTCAAAAATGCTGTAAACTAGTGTTATTAATCCAAATAGTCGGCTCAACATAATCAAGGCGCCGGATAGTTTGACGGCAGTGAAAAGGCATTTCAACAGCGATTTACGAGGTAACCTATTTCATGAAGTGGAATATTATTTGGTAGAATATCCCATTTCGCTTTATACCCTACCTCGCAGAAATTTTATCTTTATTCCGCAAAATAGGATTCTGCAAAACGGAATTGCGCCAAAGAGAACTTCACGAAATAATTATTTTCGCAAACACACGACTCCAAGTAAATTTTTCAATTTGTTGATTGTTTTCACACTAGTGAGTTTTATATTTTGATTTATTCTGATACATGTGCCCTGATTCATCTATTCTTATTGCAAGCAATGAATAAATTATAAGTTTTTCCAGAAATGAGCGCCGGTATCAGTGGACTAAAAATGCTTCGCACTAATGGCATGGTTCCTCTGTCGAAGAGCATTACCGCAATGATATTCTGGTTAGCATTGACTGACGGGATATGCTTTAATTTCATCATTTGCTTGTATTAAGTATCGATAAGTCTTAGTTATGTAAATAATATAAGGGCGTAGTCAGGTTTCCAACTAGAGTTACTTTGAAGTATTTGACCAAACGGCATTAGGTCAAACGCCATTTTGCCGAACGCTTTGAAGTTGCTGAGTTTAAATATGTTAAAACATGTTGCTACTCTTCCTGGTCGTTTTAGAATTATCAGACTGGACAGTTTAACATGTAAAAAACCTATCTGGATAATTTTTCCAGTAAGTAAGTAAGTGTGCAGGTCATTACCACTTGTACGTGTATAACCTCTAGTGCTACATGTATTCCACAACCAAGTCACTGGTATCAAATGTTGTTTTACATTGAATTTATAAAATTCTTGTAAATGTTAGAAGATTAATTACAGATTATCGAATAAAAAGGTTAATCAATTTTTTTTACCTAATATTTTTTTTGAAACATTCACAAACCGGAAGTCAACATCTTGGATTACAAAATCGAGTTAGTCATCGATTTCCGGCCTCTGCATGTCGTCTCTGTTCCAAAAATATCCATATCGGTGGCTATTTGACAGTTTTTCACAAAACCGAAAGCCGCCATCTTGGATTCCAAACTGGCGTGAATCATCGATTTCCGGCGTCTACACGTCGTCTCCGTTCCGAAAATATCCATATCGGTGGCTATTTGACAGTTTTGCATAAAACCGGAAACCGCCATCTTGGATTCCAAAATGGCATGAATCATCCATTTCCGGATTCTACAAGTCGTTTCCGTTCCGAAAATATCCATATCGTTGGCTATTTGACAGTTTTTCACATAACCGGAAGCCGCCATCTTGGATTCCAAAATGGCGTGAATCATCGATTTCCGGCCTCTACACGCCGTTCCCGTTCCGAAAATATCCATATCGTTGGCTATTTGACAGTTTTTCACAAAACTGGAAGCCGCCATCTTGGATTCCAAAATGACATGAATCATCGATTTCCGGCCTCTGCATGTCGTCTCGGTTCCGAAAATATCCATATTGTTGGCTATTTGACAATTTTTCACATAACCGGAAGCCGCCATCTTGGATTCCAAAATGGCGTGAATCATCGATTTCCGGCCTCTACACGCCGTTCCCGTTCCGAAAATATCCATATCGTTGGCTATTTGACAGTTTTTCACAAAACCGGAAGCCGTCATCTTGGATTCCAAAATGACAAGAATCATCGATTTCCGGCCTCTACACGTCGTTCCCGTTCCGAAAATATGTATGTACTCATATTGTCCGGTGAATCCACTCGAAGCACACTTCCAAGTTTGTTTTTTTGGCTAAGTCCATTCCTCAGAAATAATTTAGAATATTTTGGCTCTCAATACGACACTGAGGGATTTCAAAAAATCCACGGGGATAATTAATTTCTCCGATAGCAAATACACGAATCATTATAGGAACTGTGGATCCTGAAGAGAATGATGACGGTAAATATTCACCACTACAGTTCCTTTAATTGTTGAAAACTCAAGATAAACATTTCAAAAGGTCCTATCTGACATTTGTAAACAAATCGCGTTTAATGCTTATCTATACTGCAGAGCTCACCATCTCTAAGTATTGTTCTGGAAATTTTAACAATCAATATTCAGAAAATTATAAAAATATGTGAAAAACAAAGTTAAATTTTAATTTTTTTTTACATTATCGCATTGCTCTCTGATTGGACCTGAAACATGTTTACAGTCCAGCTGTCATTCAACCAAATGCTAATAGGACCTTTGTTTCATATCGTATTTCACGTGGAATAGAAAAACTAAAACTCATTATAGTTAGTTGGAAATGCTATACTAATATCAACATGAAGCTTGAGTGTGATAATACCGTTGTAGACCACTTTGATGTGGATCTCGATCCACTGGAGTACAGCGATTTAGATTTGATCGAATAACATGAATGAATGTGAATTATTGTTGAACAGCTTGAGCTAATAAATGTTAAACATATCATGTAGAATGAAAAACAAAAACAGTTTTTTTGTATTAATTTATTTGTGCAGGCTCAATTGAATAAACTTTACAGAGCCAAGTTATCATTTGCGTTATACATAATAAATGTCTTAAATCTAGAGTTAAAGGAATTGAACCGATTACTCGCGGTCGTCTCGAGGTTAGTAGAGATTTACAGTTTTATGGATGGGAAGAGTTTGTGGTTTGAGTTATGATTTACGATTCAAATATTTCATTATTCCTAAAACATGAACTTAATCCTATTCAATTTACTATCCGCAGTGTAATTATACAATTATTACAGAAAAAATATTAAAAAAAAAACATACACGAACAAAACAAAAACTAAACAAAAGGTTAATAAAACTTACAATCTAAGGTTAATATTTGTAAAGTAAACATATATCTGTTTCCTAAACTCCAGATCGAGTCTAGCCAAAATATCCCGAACTGGAACATTGGGTTGTCTACCTCGAGCCCGAAGGGAGCCGTACAGCTCAGATCTGACTCCACGATACTCAGCACATGACCAAATAATGTGATCTGCGCCAAGGTAACCTTGTCCACATTCACAGAGATTGCTGTCCTCCAGCCCAACACGGAACAATTGAGCGTTTAACGAGTAGTGATTGGACATGAGGCGAGACATCATACGAATGAAGTCTCGACCCACATCCAACCCCTTGAACCAAGGACACTTCGACACCTTAGGGATGATCGAATATAGCCATCGTCCCAAACTCCTTTCGCTCCATTTATTCTGCCAGTTGACGAGTGACTGTTGACGGTAAATGAAGAAAAATTCATCGTAGGCGATTTGTCGATCGTAAATATCGCCTTCTATAGCGCCCACCTTTGCAAGTGAGTCCGCCATCCCATTGTCTGGAATCGAGCAATGAGATGGGGCCCATGCAAAGGTGATGACAAACGATCTTAAAGATAAAGGACTTAGAAGCTCTCGTATTTTCATGAGCAAATAGCCTCGATAGAACTGAGACTATCCGGAAAAATAAAAAAGTGATCTGGTGGAAGTGAGGCGATCGTTTCTAGCGTATAGTATATAGCCGCCAGTTCAGCAACATATACGGAAAAAGGAGCTTGAAGTATTCGAGAGGCGCTATGAAATTCGTTATAAATACCAAATACCACCTCTATTAGTGATTCATCTGTGAAGAACGATCTTGCGGAATCAACTTTGCCAAACTTTACAGTGTATAATGACGGAGCAATTATGGAACGATGATGTTCTGGGATAACACGAATCTCCCGCGTCATATATAAATCAAAACTAACTGAATTGCCGAAGTCGGAGAAGCATACACGATGAGGATTATGCTGTGAAAGGCTGACATCCTGTGTTATGTACACGTAGTACAATGACATAAAACGAGTGTGAGGGTTCAGCTCAACAAGCTTTTCAAAGTTTTCGATTACTAGTGGGTTCATAACTTCACAACGGGTGAGGAACCTGAGGGACAATTCCGAAAACCAATCAGAGAGTGGCAACATGCCCACCAACACTTCTAGACTCATCGTATGAGTCGAGTGCATGCATCCTAACACGATACGAAGACAACGATACTGGATACGTTCCTGTTTGATGATGTGAGTTTTAGCCGCCGACTGGAAACAAAAACTACCGTATTCTAAAACCGTTGTTGTCCGGTACAACGTAAGAAGATCTTGTGGATGAGCTCCCCACCACGTTCCGGTAATTGTTCGGAGAAAATTGATCCTTTGTTGGCATTTTCGTCTTAGATACTCAATGTGGGATCGCCAGGTGCATTTGGAATCGAACCAGACCCCGAGATATTTAAAAGACATGGAATGAGTGATCGGTTTACCCAACAGTTGAAGCTTCGGTTGGGCTGGGTTATGCTTCCTAGAAAAAACGACCAACTCAGTTTTCTCCGTGGAGAAGTCGATACCTAGCTCGATAGCCAAAGTAAACAAATTGTCTAAGGTATCTTGTAAGGGTCCTTGCAGATCGACCCTTTTGGGCTCGTCATAGACACTACACCGTCATCTGCAAATTGTCTCAACGTGCAGTTGTCACTTAGACAATTGTTAATTTCTCTGACGTAGAAATTATACAAATTATACAAAAGGGGGCTTAAACATGAGCCCTGGGGGAGAACCATGTAACTAAATCGTGAATCTGTAGAGTTTCCATGAGAAAAGCTCATATGTTTCTTTGACAGCAAATTGTACAAAAAGTTATTAATTAATGGAGAAAGGCCACAAGCGTGAAGTTTGTCTGAAAGGACCTTAACTCTATAGAATGGCATCCCCAAAAGTACCCCTCATCCACGCGAATCCTCACGATCCAGTCAAATCATGTTAAAATCATAAAAAGGAAGATCTATATCTGAAGAGAGCCAAGTTTCACAAAGAACAAATGCAGCAATCATTATTGTGAACCAAAAACAAAAGCAATTCCACTGTAGAACAAATGCTGGACCTCGATTGGAAAAAAATCCTTCGAAGGAAATGATTGCAGCAAGGAGGGGCCACTTCAATGTCAATTGCTTCAAGAGGGTCTTAACAGAAGGAAGCATTGCCAGAACAATGCTTTTGAGAGGATCAGAAATATTGAGGTACTTAAGGATATCGTCCACAATGTTTTCAAATGAGAACAACCCAGATGAAGAAGGGGCTTCTGTTCTTAAAAATGGCACATCAGGGGTCTTGGATGTCCCCGGGAGAGGTGGAAAATCCTGGGTATAGTCAGTTCTGCGGAATCCAGGATGAGTAGAAGTCTCGTTTTTTCCACCACTCCTTGATTTGGGCAAGCTGATTTGGGGTTCTTGATTGTCAACTTTCCGCGAACGGATGCGTTTTCGTTTCCGTGCAGAAAAACTGAAAGAAGTTCCCTCCTCAGCCAAGTCAGAGTCAGTCTCGTTATCTGACAAAAGAGAAAAGGGATTTTTGTCGTTGGTCGATGGCGTGGTCGTCTTAAGCATTTCTGCAAAAGACTGCCGGGACCGTTCCTTAAGTGAGCATTGTAATTTCTCCCCGCGTTGTTTGTACATCAGGCACGACGAGAGACCATGAGGAGTTCCCTTACAGTACACGAATTTTGGTGCTTACAGTTTTGGCAGTTCATGACCCGGGGAACAAACAAACGCACAGGTAGTCGAAGTTTTCCCAGCTCGATGTAGTGAGGAAGGGCTGAACCAGAAAAGGTCACATGAAACGAGTCAGTGGGGGTAAAACTCTTTTTACCCTCGCTGACAGATACTGAGCCCAGTTTTTGGACATCCAGTATCTTCACCGGGGGAAGCAAACGATTCTTGAACCGGCCAACCGCCTGCTTCTCCAAGATCTCGGGGGTTAGATTCGCTTCGGTGAACACACCTTCGATCTCCACATCTGGGATGTAAACTCTATACTCGAGCGTAAAGAGCTGGGAGGCACAAACTCATTCGCTTGCTTTATGTTAGAGACGAACACACGAAGTTTATTGTGCCTAACCTTCGCGATTTCGGTCACGGCCGAGAATCGCTTCGTCAAATCATTTGAGATTTGAACAACGTTCAAAGGTTTGTTTTTGGGCTGAAAGTAGACAACCCATGGGACAGGCGAGTCATCTGGCCATCCCTGGTTCGTCGTCTCATTCTGGCAAAGGACAGGCTCAGAAAAACCCCCGATCGCGAGCCTATTCAGATGACTCGTCATCTTCCGAAAAAAAACGTCCATTTCGTCTTCCGACAAAATGTCCATTTTGCCGTACTATTTACACACCAAATTTCTTAAATTTTGTTCGGTACTTTTTTTTTGCTGCAATCTTACAATCTTTCCGTAATGAAAAATAATGAATTTCTGTAATTTACAGAAGTTTACCGAAAACTGTAAATAAAAATTGCTGATCGAAACTGTAAACGCCTTCAATGCTGCAAAACTGTAAAAAGTTTGCAAATTCTTTACTGTCAACCTAGCTGTCATCATCCAACAATGCGGCCATTTAGGTTGAGCGTTGTCCGGTTCTCCGGTGTGAATAGTAAGTACTTAACTTTTTTGACATTTTCCGTATAATCTACACTGAACGGAACATTATTTCACTACTAATTCTCATTTAGGCGAACCGCTTCCAGTTATTGATGCTAACTGCATAAGCAACATAATATCCTCCTCAGCTGAAAGAAAAAACCAAATTGTGCGCATGTTTGCATCAGACCAAGTTTACCGTCGATAACTTTGTCCGGGTTCTCAGCTGAGTTCAATTGAAAATAAATTATTTTTCTGAGTAAAATGAATCATTCGATATATTTTATTATCAAAAACACAAAAAAACTGTAAAAAACAAAACGTTCGGTAACGTTAACATTACGTTACGGAACGGTATTGTAAACATTACCAATTATTCTGCAAAATTTACAATGCGGAATTCGGTAAATTTTGACAGCGGAAAGATAAATTTACTGAATGTACGGTAAAACAACAAAAAATTACCGAACCGATTACCGAACGTTCTGCTGTTCCATATTCGGTAAAAAATTACAGTAAACTGTAAAAAAATCTTAGTGTGTAGTGGGAGCAAAAAACGCTCTACCATTGAAACGAGAATCAAAACTACTCGGACACAATACACGAAACAAAACTACAAACACAGAAACACAAACTTAAAATTTAACTGATGGGCGAAAGAAAGAAACAAGAACAAAAACTTATCTGATAATCCTATACTACTATCACCGAGCGTTTACACAGCAGCAGCGGAGCGACGCGCAACATGGATGATCTTCGATCCGCGTGTGTGGGTGGTCTTCGTTGTGGTTTGCTTGTATGAGGGTCGGCACTCAGCTGATGATTGATGAGCGGTATAAATCAATGAGATATACATACAGGAGTGGCACATGATAGTTTTTGTTTGTGTTTGAGAGCAATACTACGAAAAATTTTCGGAGATGAAAAGAAGTGACGACACAAGAACCAACTCTCCGAACAAAAATCGTGATTATGAGGCACTGCCTCACCTATAGGTAAAGCACATAGGGTGTTAATGCGGAGGCAGATGCTGACACTCGATGACGATGAT
Organism: Ochlerotatus camptorhynchus; assembly: GCF_037179485.1. Taxonomy (NCBI): domain Eukaryota; kingdom Metazoa; phylum Arthropoda; class Insecta; order Diptera; family Culicidae; genus Ochlerotatus; species Ochlerotatus camptorhynchus. Next base: position 1,339,058 of record NW_027040924.1, read on the forward strand.
CCGAGTGCAGGTATGCGTTACCACCAAGGGGGGGAGGTGGCTATCAAATACGAACAATCGTTGCCTACCTCGCATAACTGCATCCAAACGTAAACAAGCCATAAGAAACCTACAGCGTTTGTTTACGTTTGGAACCAGTTTCATACAAGAATGATCAGTAGGCTGATTTGACAGCACGTCCCCCCCCCCCAGGTTACCACGCACCGATGGTAAAATGGTAAATGGTAAAATGGCAAAATGGTTGGCGAATTGCCAACCGCAAAAACAATTTTCCTTCCGATGATGCCGAAAACACACTTTCTTCTCAGAAAAAAAACTGATTTTTAGTTAATTATTTAGCTGGGAGCTATGTCAGGAAACACTAAGCGAGAAAAAACTGATAATTTAAATTAAGCGAACAGCAAGAAAACTTCCAAAATAGCGGAGCGCGAACTAAGTCGACCGTACTTCTTGCTAGGACGCAGAGGAGTGAAAAAAAAACAGTTTGTTTATAAAAATATACCGAATATTTATAAATATGGAATTTTCCATACACTTACATTTTCCCTGCATACATCAGAAGAAAAAAAATGGACAAGTTCATAATATCAACGTTGTTTACTTAATAAATTGACAGAATAGTAGTTTTAGGCCCATCAACAATTACAAATATTTTTTTTTCCTTTGATTTGTTTTCCGTCGATCTTGTTTTCCGTGCTGAGCACCAATGCTACCGATGCCAGGGAGGCAGCTCCCACACCTGGACCCTACCTATCGACCCATCAACTCATGAACCGGGGACCAACGGCTTTACTTCCCTTCCGAAGGAAGACGTGATCAGAGATGTTATGCCTCAGAACATCCCGGCGGCGCCGACTGGGATTGAACTCAGGCCTGCTGGGGTGAGAGGCAATCACGCTTACCACTACACCACCGGCGCCGCTAAATAATGTTGTAGTCGTAATTATCTGACCTCTAAACCGTATTCTTACCAAGGTCCTAAGTAACATTAATCTTTGCTATCAGACCAATCTGACAGGGCCTAACTGAAACTGAAGAAAAAAAAAAACCAAAGGTCCTATGTAACAAAACCACGAATTAAACCTGAAAATTATGAATAAAACGAAAAAAAAACAAACGCTTCAGTCGAACTCTACGTGTTTTATATGCATTTGAGAATACAAAAGATTATCGTTTTATGTCGTAATTAAGAATGGCATTTAAAAATAGGGGAAATGGCTCAAATGTTGGCCTATGGATCTAAGATTGGGCCCATCGCTAAAAATCTACTATTTATCAATTTTATCTAGATGAACGCGTCATTGGGACGGTACTAATGGATATTTTTGGTGGCTATTGAAAATTTAGCCGATTGCTGAATTTATGTATGGGCCCAACTTAGGGTCATTTAGGCCAACATTACATCCATTTCCCCTATATTGCAAAAATTCAAATTCTGTTTCCTCCAATCAGCTTCAATGTAAGATAGGATCTTTTAAAATGTTTTTCTAGAACTGTTTGAAAAATAATGGGCTGCGACATTTTTCCTATTCCGGTTCTCCGCCGTTCACTCAAAAAATATTGAAATCTAAATAGTATAAAAGTTACGCTAAATCGCAACCCTCCATACCGACGCAAAGGTCAATATAAAGGGAGAAAATGCAAACTTAGTATAAAAATGGTTTATGCGTGCCATAGTAAGGGAAATGTCTCTAATGTTGGCCTATGGATCTAAGATTGGGGCCATCGCTAAAAATTTGCTATTTATCAATTTTATCTAGATGAACGCGTCATTGGGACGGTACTAATGGATATTTGGTTGCTATTGAAAATTTAGTCGATTGCTGAATTTATGTATGGGCCCAAATTAGGGACACTTAGGCCGGCATTACCTGCATTTCCCCTATAACATCGAAATATATTTACAATGCATAGATACGGTTTATTCGAGAGAGTGTATTTTTCGCTGCTTTATTTTATTTATGGTAAATATTATTGTTTTCAAATTAAAATTAAAATTGTCTCAGGAAGGTATTTTATTTTTATGGACATTATTTAAAAAAAAAAAAATACGCGCAATCTAGCTGCCCAGCTTATCACATATGCAGTAGAAATCCGCCGGGACGAAGCTTTTTACCAGCACAAAGCTCCGAAGAGAATCTATCATTTTTGTAAACACTGATCGAATTCCACTCCGTTTTTCGGACTTAGTATAATTTTGACGAAAATTTTTATCGAATTAATGTATAAATTTTGAAAACCTTAAAATGCATTAATCAATGTTCGTTTTGTAATATTTTTGAGTGTTCGCTTGAAATTGTCGAAATACACGACCGCCCGTGTGCTGGCGTTTTGCTTCACTGTCGACGATGGTTTTACAATAATGTACACCATAAAAAGTTTTTTTTTTGTTCATTAATTTATTTGATAAGGTTCAACCGAATTAACTTTACAGATCCAAGGATTCTTGGTCACTATACAATACATCTTAAAACTATAGTCAAAAGGTACAACACAATAAACACTTTATCTTCCGCTATCCAAAAAAACCTCCTCCATAAGAACTGGAGCCGCTTCCAGTGGTTTCATTGTATGGCAGTGGGGCAAAGCGATTCCATTGCAGCAATGGACGCAAAACGTGGTCAACACTCACACACTCATCACGAAACGTTTGCTTTCCAAAGTCGACGACGCATCGACCGAAAGAACTGCTGATTAAGAACAAATAAGGAGTACCACACAATGTTGCTGCCGAGAAAACAGACGATCGCGTGGCACATATCGAGAGTGACTGCACGATAAAAAGTTGTCACATCTAATCCAAATGCTTTTGAACTTGACTCAGTCTGTCATACGGCCATTGGCGTAGCTAGAAAATTCATCGGGAGGCGGCATTATGGGTGGGTGGGGGGATGTTGTTTATTATTATTTTTGCAAAACTACAGTTAAATAAAAACTCGCGAAGATACTATTGAATCAAACGGCGTCAAGGCAACTTGTTTTTGGGTACATTTGTTTTGTTGCATTGAGGCTTATTATTATAATAGTGAACCAATAAATTTGATTATATTTATTTCATAACAACGATTGGGACCTTGATTGGGGAAGCTTTAAAAGCTTACTGATTTTGAACAAGGAATGATCACTTGTTCATGCTTTTTTGATTGAAAGTACAAAGCATCTGGATCTCATAAATTTAAGCATCACGAACTTAAGAAAATTCCGAGGGGGGCGACACATCTAAATCTCAATTCTAGATGCTCAACAAATCTCACACTAGCGAATAAATCTTCGAAATTTTTTTTTTCTTTTCTCGCATCTACTTGCATCGCGCATCATACTTGTGCAAGAAATCTTCAGAATTGTCATCAATCTTCTTTCTATTTACTAAGCGTGCGTGCAACTAACCACAGCAAAACACATTTTTCCTGCATCGTAGATAGGTCGCCCCCTCGGAAAATTCGCAGAGCTAGGTAATCCATGAATTTTGCAACTAGCTTTTATTTTAATTTTGAATATTTCATTATGAGTTAAATATCTGACACAGGAACTAAAACTAAATGCTAGGAATTTGAATTTTATATTTTTCTATAATTTCGAAGTTCCCTAAACTGAAGCGAGAATTCCTGAAGTTCTTAAAAGTTTATTGAATTATTTTTAGATCTTCTGCAAAATTCCCTGAACTTATTCAAAATTCCTTACACTTATATGAAGTTTAACGCAGTTACTCAAAATGCTACGAAATTCGCAAAACTTCTATAAAGTTTGCCGCACTTCTATGTTTCGCGATTATTTTCCGCAAAATTCCACAATCGATTTTTTTTTTAATTTGTACGTAATTCCACAGCTATTCCAAGTCCATGAGGCTTCAAAAAAGTTTCCTGATCCCGATCAAAGCTTGCCTGAAATAAAATAATGTTCCCTGAAATGAATTTTCAACTTCTATGCAGTTTTCAGAACTTTTACAAGTTGCTTTTTTGAAGTAGGATTACGTCTTTCATTTCTATACTGGGGGTACACTTTGTGAAAACCGAAAATGGAACAGGTAACAAGATTTTGAACATTAATAATTCAGCTGCTTCTGGACCAATTTCAATAATTTTATCACCAATCGATCAAAAATCTTCCGACGCATCTATAACATTGCTTCCGCATGATGATTTTTAACGTGAAAGTATTGAAAAAGTGGTAATGTCAAGCATTGCCCAATGTACAAATAAAAATTTATAATGTTATCACTGTTTTCATGAAATAAACGTTCTTCCCAAACCCAGTCCTCATAATCGAGTACCACTTGGTTGCACATCATTCTGCTTTAACCCGAAAAGATATAAAAGAGCGCTGCTGTATGGCATTAGCCTCATTTTCGCTTCGGACGGCGTGGTGAGTCATCGCAAAGTTCTTCAAGATAACTACCATCCGTCGTCTGGCTCCACGTGGCGGTGTCAAACGTATCTCCGGTCTACGAGTTGTGCTGAAGGTGTTCCTGGAAAATGAGGTCCGTGATGCTGTCACCACGCCAATCGTAAGTGGCCATGGATGTCCTCTACAATAAAACGGCTCTTTTCAGGGCCATCAAGCTTATATCAGTAAAGATCTGCGACACGAATGTCACAGAAGTGATAAAGTTTCACTAATAAATAATAATAATAATAATAATAGTAAAGAGTTGGAATAGAATTTATCTGTGCCTGTTTGTCCATATTCAGAACCACAAGCCCCCAACGACCACACAAAATGTTCTCCAGAGTTGAAATCTTTTAACCAAACTTGGAAGTGATTTTGATTGATTCACTTTTCAACTTTCTCTTTGAAAAAATTACTACAAATTTGGTACGACTACAATTCAAAAATGGAAAATGTTGAGATTATAGATAATTGATCAATTAAAAGAACTAAATGCTCTTTACATTTATTCCGTCCACTAGCGGTCCTACGTCAAGCTTCCGTTCGTGCCCCTAGGCACAAACCCTTCTACTTTTCTTCGAATTTTTCTGAATATATATGCAGTTCCCAGAATTTCAACTAAGTTTCCTCAATTTCTACGATGTTGGCTGAACTTCTTAGAAGTCCTTGAAGTTTTACGAAGTTCCCAAAAAACCCTAGGCTCATGGCCAATTTTTAGAGCCTGAAGACGTATTAATATGCTATCGATTAAATATCAATACCATATACATTCTAAAAAAAAATATTCTTATCCAGAACATAAGAAAAGTAGTCAACATGAAGGACTTAAAAAAAATCTTTGTTTGTAACTAGTTTGTAACTTGTAACTAGTACAATTTTATTAATCGCTGTTTAATAAGAACATCGAAATTGACAAGCTTGACAAAATACCGGTAAGTCAAACAAAGAACATCAAAAAATCTGGGGGAGGGCTAGATAATTCTGGAATGGGCCTGGCCTTGGCTCCCCCATTAGCTACGCCAATGCATACGGCATTACGAATCGAAGTGATTTATCATTGATTTCAAGTGATTTGCGTTTTGAAACAAAGTGATTTATCGTTAAAAAAATATGTACTGTATAACACGGCTAAGAATCTCTTAAATAAAGATTTTAAAAAACTGTTTTCATCCATTGAATTTTATTAGTTTTGCTTTTGGTAGCAAATGTCAAAAACGCACATGCTAAACATTACTCGCGAAGATGGCAAGTCAATAACAAATTAGTTAAGACCAGGAAAGCGATAATTCTCCATTTCCACCTGAAATAATGAGCGCGAGTATTATGAAATTGTTGCTGTATTCAATAAAAGTGTATTATTCAGTAAAGTTCTATTACAAAACATTGTCAAATTTATCAAATAGATTGCTCAATGTTACTTCTACTATAAGCCTTGTAATGTTGTTCAATATCACTTTGACACATGTGATCTGGGTAGTAATAAGAAATATATAACATATAACATGGCTTGCAGTATGAACAAGTATTTAAATCCATATTCAGCAAATATGATAATGATCCAAAGATAAATTAGTTAAATTTAAAGTGATAAATTCTTAATAGCAGTATGCTTGACATTTCGAGTTCAAAGTACAGCACATCAACAACGATGTGCAATACAATCTAAAATTAAGTGATTTGCTGTTGATTTCATCGTGCTTCGATATGATCTCTTCTAAGGGATCTGCACATCGATTTGCAATGTTTGGCAAGTAGTGCAAATTCAACAGCAAATCACTTTATATGAACATGATGTTTTTTTACCGTGTACATATTCCACCGCTAGTGGCGCCAGTGGTGTAGTGATAAGCGTGAGTGCCTCTAACTCCAGCTGGCCTGGGTTCAATCCCAGTCAGCGCCACCAGGATGTTCTGAGGCATAACATCTCTAATCACGCCTTCCTTCGGAAGGGATGTAAAACCGTTGGTCACCGGTTCATGAGTTGATGGGTTGATAGGTAGGGTCCAGGTGTGGGAGCTGCCTTCCTGGCATCGGAAGCATTGGTGCTCAGCACCGAAAACAAGATCGACGGAAATCAAATCAAGGAAAAAATTAAAAATCCACCGCTGATCGCAGGTGCTGGAAATCGTCATCCTCGTGGAATATTTTGTTTTTTTTTTATCGATTTTCCAGTGCTCCCCAGGCATGGAAAATCATTTGCATTCATTTCGTTAATATTAATATTAATATTTATTTCATTAATATTTGAAAAGTTATTTACATTTTTTGGTTGAAAATTACCCAATTTCCAATAAGAATAACTTCTAAACGGGCAAAAACGAGCAGGCCATTCTTTGAGCAATTGAAAGTACAAGAAAATGCAATGAAATGGTGAAGAAACCAGATCACCCCCACGTGACCCTTAACCGAAATACTTGCATTGAAACTTGTCACTTTTCAAAATTTTAAATGGCGATTTTGTGAAACCACGGGACTGTTATCGAGTAGGTGTGAAAAGAGACATAAAAATGGATAACCAAGCAACCTGGGTTATTTCTAGTGACTAACAAAATGACTCGGGATCAAAACCAGACCACTCCCAAACGACCCTTGACAGAATCGCTTATGTACTTTAAATATTTTTCGATTTTGTCAACAAACAATACCAAAATCTTTAATGTTTAATGTTTATTACGTTCCGATTCAAATTGTACGAATCTCAAAGAGCGCTTGCAGTTTCCTCTTCGTCGATATCACAGTTCTCGCCGTTGTCATATGTGATGGCCAAAAGTTGCAGAGCATCCCCGGAGCACACCTTACTCTTGTTTTTCGGTAGTTCCCTCATGTTGGAAATTAACGGACCGGAGGATTCCAGAAGACGGCGAAGAAGATCTGTATTCGTGGCTTCTCTGGAAAACTTTCTTGTGTGGTGGGTTCTGTATTGCTTGGTAGCTTTGTTTCTGCTTTCCTACACACTTAGAAAAATTCATGTAAATTTAGGTGCTCTAAGACTGACATATACGAGCGTCAATTTTGACATAAAATTGAGTCATAATAGACGCGAAATTCAGCTCAATCAAACGTACTTTCGAACTTTTCAGTCTCGAAACACTTAATTTTACATGACATGTTTGTTTACGTCTCATCCTTTATGTCAAAGAAGGATTCCGTCACGTGTAAAGGGTGTCCATGATGAAATTGCCACACTATGAAATTGCTCTAACTTTTTAACCGTTGGGTAGAATTTAATGAAAATTTGGGTGGATTTAGTTCATAGTGCATTATTTAAAGTTTTAAAGTCCTGTGATCAAAACTCGCGGAAATGGAGTCGAAAGAACAGCTCGTGCGTGATAAAATCTTGCGCATTCATCACGAGAACAAGGATCTCTCGCATCGTTCCATCGCTAAAACGTTGGTAATCGCGAATTCCACGGTGTCGCGAGTGATTAAGCGGTTCGAGGAACGGTTGACCACCGATCGGAAGTTTCTCAGTGGAACTGACAGCTGGAAATCTACACGGTAAGAAAAAAGTACCCAACGGCCAGTTCACTTTTACCTACTTTTGACTAGTTTGTCTCCTTTTCTCCTTCTAATGTTGTCAAAAACGGAGGAGCAAAACCACCCAACAGTATTGTCGCTATATTCATAGTCTGACGGATAGAATTTCGATTTATCAAAAAGTGGAATAAATTCAATAAAAAAGGTACTATGAACTTTTATAAACAAAACGTTGATTATTCTTTCCTCGTTAATCGAACGCAAATTACCAGCGTCGTCGGATAGGGGAAACTTTCCTCAACCCAAAGATGGTGTTAGTTTGCGTAGGCGAACCTTGAGTCACGAGTAAAGGGTTTCCGAAGTTTTGTTCGCAATAGCTGATGTGCTCTTTTCTGTTATTGGTCGTGATTTGCTCGATTGGTTCCGCTATTTGACAGCTCAATTGGTTCCCTAAATTATATCCGCCAGACTATGAATATAGCGACTATACCCAACAGAGGTAGTAAAGTGTGGGAACCCAACGTTGAGTATAATCATATTTACCTACTGTTGGGTACAACTAACGTATTTTTGGTTAAAAAGCCAGTGGAAGATTCTATACGAACTGCACACAAGTAAATGAAAATTACTTTGACCCGCTTTACCTACTTTTGAGTTCCTGCACTATAGTGCCGAGATGAGTGAAAAGAACTTAATTTTGGGTACTACCGTGTAGAGTGTGTGAGTGATCTGGTGGTAATGGTGCTGAATGTAAACATAAACAAAACAGAAATTCATATGAGAATAAACTAACAGTTCTACCATAGAGGTAACTCTAAGACTGGTAGGTCCCGAAGAAACGAGCTCTAATTTTTGGCTCAGCTCTGGTACTATCTTCGATCCCAAGCTAATCGATTCAACCCTCGAAACATAGGAAATTCCACTAACCCCTCATTTTATCTGTCAAACTTTCATAGCGAATCAAAACAAACATTGTGTAGTACTAGAATTTAGACTAGAATGTGGTACGTTAATCGATTTACTTGGGACCAATAGGCTACTCAAGTAGTGAGCCAATTTCAATTCGATAGTTTCGTATTGATTGTTGGTTCTACTGTGATCTGTCAAAAGTTCTTGGTAAACAAAAAAGTCAGCTGATCGCAACTGTCTCGTGGACAGCCTTATAGAAGAACTATGAAAGTGATGATTTTAGAATTTTTTACGGGAAGGTATACGAGTGCAATCTTAAAATGCGTTTATGTGTTATAGGTTAAATAGCTGAAAACTCAAGGGCTGATTTTTAGTGGTAGTAATAGATTTCAGATTTCATAGTGCAGCAACCAGATTAAAAAAATCTCGGTTAATTTTTCGTAGGGACGTATCAGCTTTTGTAAAAAATGCATCTGTCCCTTCGAAAAAGTAATCGAGAAATGCTCCATTTGCTAAATAAAAACATTTTAAGCTTCCTGCATAAATGCGAACCATTCCTTGACTTTGCCGAAAATGGTTAAAAATTGTTTATAATCTCTACTCTCTACATAAATGGTTATGGAACTTTTCATGAACGTTTGTGTGATAAAGTTTTAACCTTATGTATTATGGTTTTTTTGACGTAGGACTACGTCTTTGATTTCTATATGGGGGTACACTTTGTGAAAACCGAAAATGGAACATGTATCAAATTAAGAAAGATTTTGAACATTAATAACTCAGCTGCCCTGGTCCAATTTCAATAATTTTATCACCAATCGATCAGAAATATGGCTATGCATCGATAACAATGCTTCCGAATGTTGATTTTCAACCAGAAACTATTGAAAAACTGGTAAATGTCCAGCATTGTCCAAAATTGTCGAATTAACTAGCAAATCCTCCAATTACCTACATGCATATGCTGCTTCCCCAGCACAGTCGTCAGAGAGTAGTAAGTAGACGTAACAAGTTGAAGTGGCATTTGCCTCCGATCGTCGGGCGCGTGCGAATAGGGAGGATGGAATTGCGTAATATTTTGCACACTCATCGCCATATTCAGAACTAAACGCAAATTCTTCTAGATAACCACCATCCGTCGTCTGGCTCGCCGTGGCGGTGTCTGACGTATCTCCGGTCTGATTTACGGGGTGTGCTGAAGGTGTTCCTGAAAAATGAGATCCGTGATGCTGTCACCTACACTAAACACACCAAGCGTAAGCGGTCATGGATGTCATCTACGTTTTGAAGTGACAGAGACGCACTCTGTTTGGTTTCGGAGGTTAAATCATCACCAACTTTGACAACAAAACGGCTCTTTTCAGGGCCCCCAAGCTTATTACAGTAAAGAGTAGAAATAGAATTCATCTGCCTGTTTGTCCATATTCACCAACGAACACACCAAATGCTCATGTAATCAAACTGGAAGCAGGGAAACAAATTATTTTGATCAACCTTGATCAACTTTGAATCACCACGGCCGGATATTTTCGATGAAAGAAACAACAATCTAGCATCTACTTCGACGAGGACGGCAGGAAACATTTGTGAAGCCGAGTTATTTACGAAAGAAAGTGTCGATGAAGAGAATCGATCAATGTAGATAGGACCTATTGAAAAGTGACGCGAGATTTGTTTTCCGTACTGAGCTCCAATGCTACCGACGCCAGGGAGGCAGCTCCCACACCTGGACCCTACATATCGACCCATCAACTCATGAACAGGGGACCACCGGCTTTACTTCCCGAAGGAAGGTGGGATCATATATGTTATGCCTCAGAACATGCCGGTGCGACTGAGATTGAACTCAGGCCTGCTGGGATGAGAGGTAATCACGCTTACCACTTCACCACCGCCGCCGCTAACTTTCAAAGTATTGCCATTGGCAAACCTACGCAAAATGAAAGGAACCAGTGTCGCTACTTGATAGCAAACTACTCATGATGGGAGGAATCTTTGTAGCTTTTATACCACTTGGTTGCACATCATTCTGCTTTAACCTGAAAAGATATATAGCAGCGCTGCTGTCTGGTATCAGCTCATTTTCACTTCGGACGGCGTGGTCAGCAATAGCAGCAGTAGGAAGGTGGTGGCTAGTCCACTCTTCTATAACCCAACAAACAACAATTGACTGGTCGTGGAAAAGGAGGTGCCAATCTTCATCGCAAATTCTTCGAGATAACCACCATCCGTCGTCTGGCTCTGTTTGAAGTGACAGAGACGCACTCTGTTTGGTTTCATCACCAACTTTGGCAACAAAAGGGCTCTTTTCAGGGCCACCAAGCTCATTACAGTAAAGAGTAGGAATAGAATTCTTCTGCCTGTTTGTCCATATTCACCAACGAACACACCAAATGCTCATGTAATCAAACTGGAAGCAGGGAAACAAATTATTTTGATCAATTGTGATCATCAACTTTGAATCGCCACGGCTGGATATTTTCGATGGAAGAAGCAACAATCTAGCATCTAATTCGACGAGGACGGCAGGAAACATTTGTGAAGCCGAGTTATTTACGAAAGAGAGTGTCAATGAAGAGAATCGATCAATGTAGATAGCACCTATTGAAAAGTGATGCGAGATTTGCTTTCCGTACTGAGCTCCAATGCTACCGACGCCAGGGAAGCAGCTCCCACATCTGGACCCTACCAATCGACCCATCAACTCATGAACAGGGGACCACCGGCTTTACTTCCCGAAGGAAGGTGGGATCATATATGTTATGCCTCAGAACATGCCGGTGCGACTGAGATTGAACTCAGGCCTGCTGGGATGAGAGGTAATCACGCTTACCACTTCACCACCGCCGCCGCTAACTTTCAAAGTATTGCCATTGGCAAACCTACGCAAAATGAAAGGAACCAGTGTCGCTACTTGATAGCAAACTACTCATGATGGGAGGAATCTTTGTAGCTTTTATACCACTTGGTTGCACATCATTCTGCTTTAACCTGAAAAGATATATAGCAGCGCTGCTGTCTGGTATCAGCTCATTTTCACTTCGGACGGCGTGGTCAGCAATAGCAGCAGTAGGAAGGTGGTGGCTAGTCCACTCTTCTATAACCCAACAAACAACAATTGACTGGTCGTGGAAAAGGAGGTGCCAATCTTCATCGCAAATTCTTCGAGATAACCACCATCCGTCGTCTGGCTCTGTTTGAAGTGACAGAGACGCACTCTGTTTGGTTTCATCACCAACTTTGGCAACAAAAGGGCTCTTTTCAGGGCCACCAAGCTTATTACAGTAAAGAGTAGGAATAGAATTCTTCTGCCTGTTTGTCCATATTCACCAACGAACACACCAAATGCTCATGTAATCAAACTGGAAGCAGGGAAACAAATTATTTTGATCAATTGTGATCATCAACTTTGAATCGCCACGGCTGGATATTTTCGATGGAAGAAGCAACAATCTAGCATCTAATTCGACGAGGACGGCAGGAAACATTTGTGAAGCCGAGTTATTTACGAAAGAGAGTGTCAATGAAGAGAATCGATCAATGTAGATAGCACCTATTGAAAAGTGATGCGAGATTTGCTTTCCGTACTGAGCTCCAATGCTACCGACGCCAGGGAAGCAGCTCCCACATCTGGACCCTACCAATCGACCCATCAACTCATGAACAGGGGACCACCGGCTTTACTTCCCGAAGGAAGGTGGGATCATATATGTTATGCCTCAGAACATGCCGGTGCGACTGAGATTGAACTCAGGCCTGCTGGGATGAGAGGTAATCACGCTTACCACTTCACCACCGCCGCCGCTAACTTTCAAAGTATTGCCATTGGCAAACCTACGCAAAATGAAAGGAACCAGTGTCGCTACTTGATAGCAAACTACTCATGATGGGAGGAATCTTTGTAGCTTTTATACCACTTGGTTGCACATCATTCTGCTTTAACCTGAAAAGATATATAGCAGCGCTGCTGTCTGGTATCAGCTCATTTTCACTTCGGACGGCGTGGTCAGCAATAGCAGCAGTAGGAAGGTGGTGGCTAGTCCACTCTTCTATAACCCAACAAACAACAATTGACTGGTCGTGGAAAAGGAGGTGCCAATCTTCATCGCAAATTCTTCGAGATAACCACCATCCGTCGTCTGGCTCTGTTTGAAGTGACAGAGACGCACTCTGTTTGGTTTCATCACCAACTTTGGCAACAAAAGGGCTCTTTTCAGGGCCACCAAGCTTATTACAGTAAAGAGTAGGAATAGAATTCTTCTGCCTGTTTGTCCATATTCACCAACGAACACACCAAATGCTCATGTAATCAAACTGGAAGCAGGGAAACAAATTATTTTGATCAATTGTGATCATCAACTTTGAATCGCCACGGCTGGATATTTTCGATGGAAGAAGCAACAATCTAGCATCTAATTCGACGAGGACGGCAGGAAACATTTGTGAAGCCGAGTTATTTACGAAAGAGAGTGTCAATGAAGAGAATCGATCAATGTAGATAGCACCTATTGAAAAGTGATGCGAGATTTGCTTTCCGTACTGAGCTCCAATGCTACCGACGCCAGGGAAGCAGCTCCCACATCTGGACCCTACCAATCGACCCATCAACTCAATCGGGGCCATTCCTCGCCGATAGCTTGAAGTAGCCGGACTTAGTTTGTTTGTGTCTCCGTTGCGGGTATTGGTTTCGTAGCCGGTGGAGTTTTTTTTTCCACCATAGTGGTTTTTTTATATCGCGCGTTTTACCTACTGTGGACGAAGTTCAGTGCCCAAGGCAACCGCAGTCAGCAGAGGAAGTAGCCACCTTTAGCGACGCTATAGGTGGACTATCATCTCACCGTCATCGTCTCATCACCACTCCAAAGCAGCAAGCAACAACAACAAAGCAGCAAACGGAGTGGCTGTTGTTATAAAATTTTGCGCGTGGCTTTGCCCTCTCCCCTGATAGGGTTGTGAGGGCTATAGTGGTGCAACTTCTTGCAACTAGTGAAAAGTTTTTTTTTTGATAATTTTGTTTTTGTTTTGCTTGGTTGTTCATACACTGGGCAACAAAATATTAACAACTAGTAGTTAAGTAGATTAATTGGCGAAGGGTTTTTTTAAGTTTTTTTTTCTTTCCTTTTTAAGCGGTTGTGCACCGCTTTTGCGCAACACTCATGGCGTCTTCGGATACCTACGTTGCGCGAACTAGATACTACCAACCGTCTTCGAAAGGACCATGGGTTGTCTTTTTTCGGCCTAAAAATAAACCTTTGGAAACTCTCGACATTTCGAGAGACTTGCTGCGGAAGTATCCGGGAATCTTGGTACATAAGGAGAGATTCAATAAACTGCGTGTAGAAGTACCGACTTATGATGTGGCAAATAAAATTGCTGAACATGAGCTGTTTAGTGTTGAGTGCAACATCTACATCCCTTCTCGAGATGTGGAGATAGAAGGTGTGGTCTCCGACGCGAGTCTGAGTGTCGAGGACTTAAAACGAGCATCGGGTTGCTTCAAAAACTCGAAAATCGGTGAACAGGTACAGATACTGGATGTAAGGCAACTGCATTCAGTATCTTTGCAAGATGGCAAGAAAGTTTATCAGCATTCAGACTCGTTTCGGGTGACTTTCGCTGGTTCAGGTCTCCCAAACTTTGTCAAAGTTGATAGTGCTTTTTTCCGGTGCGGTTGTTTGTACAGAGGGTATATAATTGTACCAACTGCAAATGGCTGAGACACTCAGCCAGCCATTGCGGCAACAAAACTCGTTGTGGCAAATGTGGTGAAAACCACAAAGAGGACTCTTGCCACAAAGAATCAGTAAAATGCGCTTATTGTGGCGAGAATCCTCAACCTTTGCAGGAGTGCCCGATGTACAAGCAGCACTCCGATAAAGTGCAGCGTTCAATCTCTGGACGCTCCAAGCAGTCATACGCACAAATGGTGAAGGCTGCATCAGCCGTCCAAGATGAAAATCAATTTTCGATTTTGTCAGCTGAAGAATCGGACTCTGAGGGCGACTCTACGGTGGTACACGCACCTTTGAAAACAAACGGATCCTCAAAACAAAAATGCTCCTCCCCGAAAGTGCGCCGTAAGAAAACTAAAGTCACTCCCAGAGGATTGCAAAATTCCCAGGGTAATGGGGATGAAAAAATTAAATCGAAGGCTCCTACTGCTCCACTTCCTGGCTGAGTAAGGATTTTCCGCCAAAGAAAAGAAAAACAAAAAAGCTGCTCTTCAAACTTCTCAAAAGAAATCCAAGTCCGAACGCGGTTTGCTAGCTTTTTCGGACATTGTGGAATTCATATTAAATATGTTCAACATACAAGACCCTCTTAGAAGCTTAGTTTCTGCCTTGCTTCCAACATTAGAATCATATCTTAAGCAATTGACTGTTTCATGGCCCCTCCTTGCATCAATCGATGGATAATTCGTCGAACGAGGTTGAAGATATGATCACTGTGCTACAGTGGAACTGCCGTAGTCTAGTGCCTAAACTAGACTCGTTCAAATTTTTACTTCACAATTCTGATTGTGATATATTTGCTCTCTGTGAAACATGGCTTTCTTCCGATAAATCTCCATGATTTTAACATTATTCGCCTGGATAGAGACGATTCTTAATGGAGGAGTACTTTTAGGGATCAAAAAGTGCTATCCTTTCTACAAAATTTCCCTTCCTGCTCTATCAGGCGTCGAAATCGTCGCTTGCCAAATAAATGTGAAGAACAAAAATCTTTGCATAGCTTCAGTATATGTTCCACCAAGAACCTCCATTAGTCGTAGTCAACTCTGGAATCTAGTTTCGATTCTTCCATCCCCAGTATTATTTCTGGGTGATATGAACTCCCATGGTACTGGGTGGGGCGATCTATACGATGACAATAGAGCGGCATTTTTTTACGATTTATGTGACGATTTCAACTTGACTATTTTGAACACTGGTGAAGCCGACTCGACATATCTTTGTGTTCAAGATCACTATCATTGGATTGTCTGTGGAAGGTTATCAATGCTCCCCATGGTAGCGATCATTTGCCAATCATCATTTCAATTTAGTGTGGCCCTCAATCTGCAGAACCATCTCAAGTTCCATTTGATCTTACAAGGAACATCGACTGGCAGAAATATGCAACGGCGGTGACAATCGGTATCGAATCAATAGATACGCTCCCACCATTGGAAGAATATCGATTTCTCACCGATTTGATATACAAAAGCTCTCTGGAAGCACAAAAAAGAAAAGTTCCAAGTGCATCCTTTAAAAGGAGTCCAGCCACACCTGGATGGGACGGAGAATGCACAAAATTGTATGTAGAAAAATCTGATGCTTTCAAAGCTCCACATACTTCGAGTAATATTCAAAGCTTGAGGCAAAGCTGAAACCAAGGTTGCAAAGACTCATTTCAGCTAAAACAATGTTTTTCTAAATTATGACATAATTAGATGCCATGATCAAATTTTGAATTGGTAGGATACAAGAAGAGGTTGCAAAGAATGTGTTTGACATATTAAACCTGTTTATTTCACTTCATGAGAGTCACAATCAGCGATTTTTCACAAACTCACTCACTCACTCACTCACTCACTCAGCGATCAGCAAATCGCTGATTGTGACTCATAGAAAGCAAAATTTACAGGTTTTATGTTTCCAACGCATACTTTGTAACCTCTTCTTGTAAGTTACAAGTAAAACATGCCATCATACCATCTTTTGGTTTTATTATTCCGAAAAACATTATTTTAGCTTAAATGAGTCTTTGCAACCCTGGCTGAAACAATTAATCAAAGCAAAAAAAAACGCGGTTTTTGGCGCAATTTAATCGAGGGACTCTCACGAGAAACCTCAATGAACACCTTGTGGAGGGTGGCTCGCAACATGCGTAACCGCTCATCTTCTAATGAGAGTGAAGAATACTCCAACCGATGGATATTCGATTTCGCTAAAAAGGTCTGTCCGGACTCAGTTCCAGCACAACACATTCTTTGAGAAGCGTCTCCGAGTGGCAGCTCTCTGGATAGACCATTCACAATGCTGGAATTCTCTATGGCTCTTCTTTCATCGAACAACTCCTCACCGGGAAGCGATATGATTAAATTCAATCTTCTGAAAAATCTCCCAGATATCGCTATAAGACGCTTGCTAGACTTATTCAATTCCTTACTAGAAAACAACATTATACCGCCTGAATGAAGACATGTCAAAGTAATAGCCATTCGAAAACCTGGCAAACCAGCGTCTGACCATAACTCATACCGTCCGATTGCGATGCTTTCGTGCATTAGGAAATTGTTGGAGAAAATGATCCTTCGGAGACACGATCACTGGGTCGAAACAAATAACTTGCTATCAAATACACAGTTTGGGTTCCGCAAGAGCAAAGGAACAAACGATTGTCTAGCGCTGCTTTCCACAGATATTCAACTGGCCTTTGCACACAAGGAGCAATTGGCTTCAGTATTCTTGGACATTAAAGGGGCTTTTGATTCAGTTCAATCTGCACAGATGTGGACTTTCTGGAATTTTAAATAATTTCTTGTACAATTTGTTGTCAAAAAAGCAAATGAACTTTTCCCTTGGACAACTGACAACTTCCAGAATTAGCTACATGGGCCTGCCCCAAGGCTCATGTCTCAGCCCTCTTCTTTATAACTTTTACGTCAAAGATATCGACAACTGTTTGGCAGAACAATGCACGCTAAGACAACTTGCAGATGACGGTGTGGTTTCCGTAAGAGGCCCACATGCCGTGGACTTGCAAGGACCATTGCAAAGCTCCTTAGATAACTTGTCTTCTTGGGCTAGGAATCTAGGGATCGAATTCTCGCCGCAGAAAACTGAACTGGTAGTGTTTACTCGAAAGCGGTACCCAGCCCAAATGCAGCTTATTCTTTTGGGCAGAAACATTACTCAATCATTGTCTTTCAAGTACCTTGGGGTCTGGTTTGATTCAAAGTGCAGTTAGAATACCCATATTACGTATTTGAAGCAAAAATGTCAGCAGAGGATCAACTTTCTCCGTTCAATTTGCGGCACATGGTGGGGTGCTCATCCGGGAGACCTCATAACGCTTTATAAAACAACAATTCTCTCTGTTCTAGAGTACGGCTTTTTCTGCTTTCTCTCGTCAAGAAAATGTCACCTAATAAAATTGGAACGAATTCAATATCGTTGTCTACGTATTGCTCTTGGCTGTATGCACTCAACGCATAATATGAGTCTCGAGGTTATGGCAGGAGTAAAACCCCTCCAGAACCGTTTCTGGGAGCTCTCTTTCAGAATACTAATCAAATGCGGGGTGACGAACACACTTATAGTTGAAAATTTTGAAGAAATTCTTGGGCTGAACACACAATCTCGATTTATGAGAATCTACCACCACTACATATCGTCGGATATGTGTCTTCCTTGTTATACTCCAGACCGTGCTCACTTCACCAATCGCAGTTCCTCAATTGAATATGATCTGTACATGAAACAAGTGATTCATGGGATTCCAGATCAACTTCGAACTATTAATATCCCGCGTATTTTTACTGAAAAGTACCAACACGTCAATTGCGTGAAAAGATATTTTACAGACGGGTCACGTCTCAATGGATCCACTGGCTTCGGTGTCTTCAATGAAAACTCTAGCGCCTTCCGCAAACTTCAGGAACCTTGTTCTGTTTATGTTGCTGAGCTGGCAGCAATCAACTTCGCATTGGGGATGATTTCCAACATGCCCGCAGACCATTACTTCATCTTCTCGGATAGTCTCAGTTCGATTGAGGCTATTCGGTCGAAGAAACCAAGTAGGCACTCATCTTATTTCCTTTCAAAGGTAAGGAAGCATATGAGTGTACTGGTCGAAAGATCATATATGATTACCTTTGTATGGGTCCCCTCACATTGCTCAATCCCAGGCAATGAGAAGGCGGACTCTCTCGCAAAGGTGGGCGCGCAGGAAGGCGAATTTTATGACAGGCAAATTTCACACGATAAATTTTACCATTTAGTGCGTCAGAGTACCCTTTCGAGTTGGCAAACCGATTGGGACACTGGAAATCTTGGACGGTGGTTACATTCAATTATTCCTAATGTTTCTTCGAGAGCGTGGTTTAAAGGCTTGGGCTTAAGTCGTGACTTCATTCGCGTGATGAGTAGACTTATGTCCAACCACTACTCGCTAGATGCTCATCTCAATTGAATAAACCTCGTGGACAGCAACATCTGTCGGTGTGGAAACGGTTACGATGACATCGATCACGCAGTTTGGCAATGTACGGATAATGACGTCGCCAAAGAGCAACTTTTGAATACCCTCGAGGCCCAAGGAAGACAACCCTATATCCCTATCAGAGACGTGTTAGGTACCCGCGATCTCTGCTATATGCAGTCGATTTATGTGTTTCTGCAAATGTCTAGTATAAGAATTTAATTTGTTTGTCTTTTGTATCTCTTTATTAGTTTTTGTTTGTTAGTTAGTTTTTGAGTCTCATCATCGCCCACTGGTCACCATAGCCGGTCAAACTCCAGACGAATCTAGAACCACACTACCATTCATACTGGCGACATAGCTCTGATGAGACAACGAAACCCTACCCCAAGCTCCTCCCTTTTTCTATCCTTCGACAATGTACCCCTCTAACCTCGAGTAAGCCGTCAGTATTCGGCCCAATTCCTACTAGACATAGAATTAAGTGAATTTTGTTACAAACAAAGAACAATGAATTATCGGCTCCGTAAAGCTAACGCGATTGAGCCTTACAAATAAACGAACTAGATAAAAAAAACTCAACCGGAGCCCAACGGCTTTACTTCCCGAAGGAAGGCGTGATGAGAGATGTTATGCCTTAGAACATGCCGGTGGCGCCGACTGAGATTGGAGCCACGCCTCTGGGGTGAGAGGTAATCACGCTAACCACCGGCGCCGATATCTTTCAAGGTGACCCAGGAACTCAGCGATGAGTAAATTTGCCTCATGTTTTCCCAGGTTTCTCCAGGATTTTCCAGGGAAAAATTCCCGCATTTGAGAAAAGTAAAGATTGGATTCACTCAGTCTATTGGTACAAAATTTTCGTCAATTTCCTCATTTTCTGGCAGATTTCTTTGGTTTTCTACAGGAAACCATGAGACAAATTTACTCATCGCTGAGTTCCTGCACTTTTGGCGATTATGAGTGAACTAAACTCAAATTCAGATATTCATTACACGCTTTATAAGTGGTTAATGACTTTGGTAGTATATTTCTACAAGCGGTAGAAAAGAGCATATAGATTGGCACGATCTTGTGATGCAGTAATAACACTTCCATAAGCAATTGAATCGACTGAAGAGAAATCATAGCACTCGAAAGTAAAAAATACAACGAACGAACGAACTTGAACGAACTGCTGAAGGAAGTATGTAAACAAGCTTCATAAGAGTCATGTGGGTAGGTGCACTCCAAACACCATATACACGTTATTTATGGAGCAAAGGATGAACTTTTGACAGCACGAATATGCAAAACAATTTGTGGCATCGGTAAATTTTTAAATTGTTTTCTGCTGACTTGCAAAATAAAATCGACTGTGTTCGCAATACCCAGAATCCAACCAATTCACGATATATTTCACGTTAAGTTGACCGACACTACAAAACCATACATGGACCTTACTGACAACCATAACCATTACCATTAAAATTCTCAAACCATAAGTAAAAAGGTTCCAATATAGTTTGTAACAAGTGTAAGCGTTGCGTCCAAGATTGGTGAGATTAATCGCGTGTAGTTTTCGTATATTTAGTTATTAAATTCCAAGAACAAGTTTAAATGTTCGTAAAAGGTAAAACATCCCAGAATCCTCACGAACGCAGCCAGTAGGAGATACTTCCCTATAAACTGTAGAACAATGCCACTAGCCACCACCAGAGCACGCTGTGTGCAGTCATGAATGGACGTCCATAGGGGTGGCGTAATCGGGCCATTGCGTGGAGAATTCGTGGCACGTACGACGGTTCAACGGTCACGGTTCGGGGTCATCGTCCACCAAGAGGCACAGTCATAAGCCTGGCGATCATTATAGACTACGGTCACATAGTGAAATTTAAAGCTAAAAATTAATAGTTTGAAGGTGAAAACTAAAGCTAAAGTGCTAAAGTGAGCTTAGTTGGAAGTTTGAAGAAGTTGTAGAGGAAGTTGCCACATACCATTGGACAGCCAGGACCTCGCGGTTTTACCGTAACATTTGTGAACTCCACGTATTTTTCCGGAGTCGACCACGCCAATCGCCGGTAGTGTGTCCGAATCGCAGTTCGAGAATCTGACCCCTCAGCTACAGTGTGCGCCACCAATCCAAGCAAGTCAACTTAGCCTTGTGGTTCGTTGAAACCTCGAGTCCGTCAGCATACTCGAGGGGCGTACGGGACAGGTAGAGGCGTCCACCCCTGGCCCAAGAAGGTGATGCGGTACCAGAGGAAGGAGAGGAACGACGACGACGGCAGTGGCAGGTGAAGGGGCCTCGAAGACAAATGAAGAGTAGTGCTAGCACAAGGTAGGAGTAGACATCTAAGGAGGTGGGAGACCGTCCGTGAAGTGAGTGGCGAATAAAGTGGGAGTGAACTTTGAGTGTTTTCTTGGTTCGCGGAATTATCACGAGCGTGTGCCGACCCTGAGGCTTGGAGACGGGGGTCTCATCAGTGCTGGGAGTAACACCGCACTGGCACGTTACAAGTTCTCTTTCCGAAAATGTATGGAGTGAACAATTATTTTGAATGGTAATGGTTCTTAACAACCCATTATGTGGAAGTTTCACTTAAAAAAGTAAAAGGGTCTGTGCCTAGGGGCACGAACGGATGCTTGACGTAGGACCGCTAGTGGACGGAATAAATGTGAAGAGCATTTAGTTCTTTTAATTGTTCAATTATCTATTATCTCAACTCTTTCCGTTTTTGAATTGTAGGCGTACCAAATTTGTAGTAATTTTTTTCAATGAGAAAGTTGATTAAGAGAATCAATCAAAATCACTTGCACCCCTGCTTCCAAGTTTGGTTACAAGATTACAACTCTGGAGAGCATTTTGTGTGGTCGCTGGGGGCTTGTGGTTCTGAATTCGGACAAAACAGGCACAGATAAATTCTATTCCAAATCTTTACTGATATAAGCTTGATGGCCCTGAAAAGAGCTGTTTTATTGTAGAGGACATCCATGGCCACTTACGATTGGCGTGTTTAGTGTAGGTGACAGTACCACGGACCTCATTTTCCAGGAACACCTTCAGTACAGCAGACCGGAGATACGTTTGACACCGCCACGGCGAGCCAGACGACGGATGGTGGTTATCTTGAAGAACTTTGCGATGACGCTTGGCACCTTCTTTACCAGACCTTTTCCTCCTTTGCCACGACCAGTCAATTGTTGCTTGTTGGGTGTGAAGGAGTGGACTAGTCACCACCTTCCTACTGCTGCTATTGCTGCTCACCACGCCGTCCGAAGCGAAAATGAGGCTAATGCCATACAGCAGGGCTCTTTTATATCTTTTCAGGTTAAAGCAGAATGATGTGCAACCAAGTGGTACTCGATTAGGAGGACTGGGTTTGGGAAGAACGTTTATTACATGAAAACAGTGATAACATAATAACTTTTTATTTGTACAATGCTTGACATTACCACTTTTTCAATACTTTCACGTTAAAAATCATCATGCAGAAGCAATGTTATAGATGCGTCGGAAGATTTTTGATCGATTGGTGATAAAATTATTGAAATTGGTCCAGAAGCAGCTGAATTATTAATGTTCAAAATCTTTCATAATTTGTTACCTGATCCATTTTCGGTTTTCACAAAGTGGGGGTATACAAATGAAAGACGTAGTCCTACGTCAAAATTTTTTTTTTTTTTTAAATCATAGGTGATTGCCTACCAAATAGTCTCAATCGAACTGAGACTATCCGAGAAGATGAAGTAATGGTCTATGGGCATGTCGGAAATCATCCCCAATGCGAAGTTGTTTGCCTCTAGCTCTGCAACATAAAAGGAACAAGGTTTCTGAAGTTTCCGAAAGACGGTTGAGTATTCATTGAAGACACCGAAGCCAAAGGATCCATAAATGCGTGATCCATCAGTGAAAAATCATCTATTGCAATTGACTTGTTGGTACTTTTCAGCAACAATACGGGGAATTGAGATAGGTCAAAGTTGATCTGGAACTCGTTGAATAGCCTGTTTCATGGAGAGATCATAGTCAATGGGGGAAGTTGTGCGACTTACCTTGTGAAGAGCTGGTCCGAAAGTGAGTGGAAAGTTTCCCGAGTGTTGCCATAGAGACCTCCGTTTACCGGCATTAGGTTTTGCACCGTCGGGGTTAACCTCAATCTGAAGACAGTTCAGTAGTACCAACAATCAATACGAAACTAACGATTTAAATTGACTCACTACTTGACTAGCCTATTGGTACCAAGCAAACGATTAACGTACCCTATTCTAGTCGAAATTCTAGTACTACGCAATGTTTGTTTTGATTCGCTATGAAAGTTTGACATATAAAATGAGGGGTTATTGGTTTTTCCTATGTTTCGAGGGGTGAATCGATTAGGTTGGGATCGAAGAGAGTACCAGAGCTGAGCCAAAAAGTTGAGCACGTTATTTCGGGACCTTCTAGTCTTAGAGTTACCTCTATGGTAGTACTGTTGGTAGTACTGTTTAAGTGGACTTAGTCGATTTTTTATTGGGTGGATTTTCTCGATTATTTTTCAGACTGCAGTGAGATGTAAGCCACACTTCTGCAATGTCCACGAGCAACATCCTTTCAACTGCTCGTCAACAATTTTCAACTTAAAATTCGGAAATTTTAGAATATTTTTTTTTTGAAAAATACGACTAAGTGCTTGTAAACATTACCACTGATTTAATTAGGTTCTGCAGCGTGACGTCATGAATGAACTCATTGTTAATCGACTGAACCTTTTTGACAGTTCAGTGGTACTGTTTACAAGCACTTAGTCGTTCTTTCGAAAGAAAATATTTTAAAGCCTCCGAATTTTAACTTGAAAATTGTCGAGGAAACGCGCGGTGAAAGGATGTTGCTCGTGGACAATGCAGAAGTGTGGTTTACATCTCACTGCAGTCTGAAAATTATCGAGAAAATCTACCCAAGAAAAAATTGTCTAAGTCCACGTAAACAGTACCACCATAGAGGTAACTCTAAGACCACTGGGTCCCGAAGAAAATCATTATTATTTTTGGCTCACTCAGTACCAGAACAACGGTCCCAAGCAGTCCCAAGCTATTTCACTCACCCCTGCATGTTCTGCATGAATCCACACACCCCTGATGTTATCTGTCAAGCTTTCATAGCGAATCAAAACAAACATAGTGTAGTAATAGAATTTCAACTAGAATAGGGTACGTTAATCGTTTGCTTGGGACCAATAGGCTACTAAAGTGGTGAGCCAATTTAAAATCGTTAGTTTCGTATTGATTGTTGGTACCACTGAACTGTCATCAGATTGAGGTTAACCCCGACGGTACAAAATCTAATATGCCACACAGAACTGTTGTTAGTAAAGCGTACACGAGGGGGTTATAGCACGGAATGCTAATATCCGATGACATATAACTATGGTAGATTCGCACAAATCTAGACTGAGTGCTCAATCCGAGCATTGCTTCGAAGTTTTCAATCACAAGGTTGTTAATGACACTACATTTCATCAATACTTTTAATGAGAGCTCCCAGAAACGGTTCTGCAAGAGTTTTACGCCCGCTAGAACCTCTAGGCTCATATTGTGTGTTGTATGCAAACTGCCAAGGGCAATACGTAAACAACGATTTTGAATACGTTCCAATTTGATTAGGTGGCTTTTTCTAACCGAGAGGAAATTAAAAAAGCCATACTCAAGAACTGAAAGAATTGCCGTTTTATATAGTTTAATGAGGTCTTTCGGCATGAGGCACCCCACCATGTCCCGGAAATTGATCGTAGAAAGTTGATCCTATGTTGACACTTTTGTTTCAAATAAAAGCATTTTGAATAAAACCAGAGTCCAAGGTATTTGAAGGTCAAAGATTGGGTAATGTCTCTGCCCAAAAGATTTAGACGCAGTTGGGCTGGAAACTGCTTCCTTGTAAACACTACCAATTCAGTTTTTGGCGGTGAAAACTCGATCTCTAAATTTCTTGCCCAGAAAGACAGATTATTTAGGGAATTTTGCAATGGTCTTTGCAAGATTTCCGCACGTGGAGCACTCGGAGAAACCACGGCATCGTCTGCAAGCTGTCTAAGCGTGCATCGATTATCTTAGCGATTATCAATATCTTTGACATTGAAATTGTAAAGTAAGGAACTTAAACATGAACCATGGGGTAAGCCGATGTAGCGAATTCTAGAAGTTGTCATTTGACCTAGATTGAAGTTTATCTGTTTTTTTCTGACAGCAATTATACAAAAAAAAATATTTAAAATACCGGGTAATCCACTACTGTGCAAATTGTCTGACAGTATGTCTATGGAAAACATAATCAAATGCGCCCTTAATAACCAAAAAGACTGAAGCCAATAGCTCCTTGTCCGCAAAAGCCAGTTGAATAT
Organism: Ochlerotatus camptorhynchus; assembly: GCF_037179485.1. NCBI lineage: Eukaryota > Metazoa > Arthropoda > Insecta > Diptera > Culicidae > Ochlerotatus > Ochlerotatus camptorhynchus. The sequence continues at coordinate 1,364,371 of NW_027040924.1, forward strand.
CAGATGAAAGCATCGCTAGACAATCTTTTGTTCCTTTACTCTTTCGGAAACCAAACTGCGTATTTGATAGTAGGTTGTTTGAATCAACCCAATGGTTAAGTCTTGATAGAATCTTTTTTTCTAATATTTTCCTCAGCCATGATAACATTGAGATCGGACAGGTAAGAATTGTTATCAGACGCTGGTTTCCCAGCGAATTCCATAATGAGTTATATAAGTTAAGTAATCGTCTTGTAGCGATATCGGGGTGGTTTTTTAGATGGTCGAATTTGATCATATCGCTTCGCGGAGCAGAGTTATTCGATGAAAGAAGTGCCATTGAAAATTCCAGCATTGTGAATGGTTCATCGAGGGAGTTGTTACTTCGGGCTGTATCCCATAAAGTCAGTTGTGCTGGGACAGAGACTGGACAAACCTTTTTAGCGAAGTCGAATATCCATTGTGTAACCAGTTGGTTACAATCCGTGGATTTTCGTTTGTATGAGTTGTTGTTGTTTGGAAAATTCACGTTTTGTTAAACCTAAAACAGTAGAAACACACAAGAGCGAGAGGGTTTGTGCCGCTACAAACAACAACGTAACGTTACTGAAGGGAGGAATATCTTGGCTTTAAAATAACAATGGATACGAAAATTGGATGATGAATAGTTAGCCATCTTAGATTTGGAAGATTAGGCAGAAGTAATCAGGCGTCCGTGTAGACCGGTATCGTGAAGTGTAGTGCATATTTAATACACCCCCCCCCCTTGTGGGGGTTTGGGCTGGAAAGCCTACCTCCATTCAGGACTTCTTGTGCTTTTGTACATTTTGTACGCCTCGTACCGTAAATTAAACGGTCTTACACGGCTCGGCTCGGAAGTCAAGATGGCTTCCGAGCCTAAAGGCCCAAGCGCAATGACAGCGGAAGCGGAACGGCAGTGGCAGCGGAAAAGCCCGATCAGAGTAAAGCCTACTTGTCGGATTGAAAACAAGTTAGAATCAAATTGAATTCGGTTAGGCAGCTTGATGTCATTTGTGACAACTGTCAAACTTTCCGTTTCCGTTCCGCTTCCGCCCACATTGCGTTTGGGCCTTAACAGTAAATGATACTCGATCGTCCATCAGGGACGATTCCCTCAGACCAGTGGCCTTAATTGCCAAGGAGGGTCCCGTCTCGGCTCGACCAAGGTGGCCATGCCACGGTCAGCCGATGCCGTCAATGACGGAAGACGCCTTCCAGCCAAACGAGCCAGCAACGCCTGCTGAGCCGTATGTGGCTGATGAACGCCACCAGATCCGCCATTCTCCCAAAGCTGCAACAACACTGTCTGCAGCCCGCGCCGCAAGTTTCCGACCACACGGCAGTGCAGGAGCAGCCGTGTGGTACAACGCCAGCGTCGCGACGCCGTAGGAGATCCCGCTGCAGCAGTGAGTACAGTGCAAATTTTAAAACCCTCGCATACACGCCACATATAGGGCATAGGGTTAGAAAATGTGAATATTCCTGTGTTTCATACTTTGTCCGCGGAGCCCCTCCGAATACCCAGTAACATGCCGGCCCTGCGACACAGTTCAGGGGTCTCATGCTACTGAGCTAGTTACCCGGGAGTGTCTGGTCATGCCATAGTCACAATTGGGAGGAGAATTCTTCACTCTCATTGGAGGATGAGTGGTTTCGCATATAGCAAGCCTTTTTCCAAAGCGTTGTCATCGAGGTTTCTCTAGAAAGTTCATCGATAAAAGTACGCCAGTAATTTCGTTTCTTTAGTTTTAGTAAGTTTTTAAACATTTTTTCAAGCTTTAGATACTTTTCAAAAAGCTCAGATCTTTCATGTCTACGATAATCTTTAAAGGCATCGGATTTATCAAGATACAACCGAGGGTCGGTAGAATCAATACCAAGAGTTACCGCCGATACAAATTTTTGCCAATCAATGTTCCTCGTGAGGTCAAAAGGATCTTGAATTGACTCAGTGATCACTATCATGGGGATCATTGATAACCTTCCACTGAGAATCTAATGACTGCGGGTTAGAGTACAAATATATGTCAAGACGGCTCTCTAGAGCAGGAGGTTTTGCTAACGTGTTGCTTCACCAATGTTCAAGATAGTCAAGTTGAAATCGTCGCACAAATCATAGGAAATACCCGCTCTATTATCATCGTGAGTATGCATATCGCCCAGTATTAGAACTGGAGATGGAAGGATATTAACTGAACTCCAGAGCTGACGGTGGTTTATAGAAGTCCTTGGAGGGACATATACAGAAGCTATGGAAAGATCTTTGTTTTTCACATTTATTTATTTATTTATTTGTTGTTTAATCTTCGATAAAAAATAAAAATCGTACAGACTACTTTACCTAATATTCTTAATCCTATTTTTAAAAGTAATTTTGCTGATCACAAAATCGAAATCCTCGTTAGTATCGTTAAAAGTTCGCAGACAAGCGTCGGATGGATTGTTGAAACCGTAACCAGTCCGGTGAGCCGGCACAGTGACAAGTTGTGAGCTCCTCAACTGTCGGGGTGGAACGTATAGAGGGTCATCTTGTAGTAGTTGAGGACAATCAATGTTGCCACGCAGTAAGTCGAAAATAACTAGTTGCTGAAAGTTTGTGCGCCTAGCACGTAAGGTTTCCAAATCTATCAGCATACAGCGTGCAGTGTAGTCAGGAAGATTTAGCGGGTTGCGCAGCGCGAATCGAATGAAAACCTTCTGAATTATTTCGCCTCTGATGATCAGCGATGCGTGATAAGGTGTCCAGACAGAGGCCCCGTATTCCAGGATGCTACGTACCAAAGTACAGAACAATGTTTTTTGTGCAAAAATGTCTGTAAACTGCCACGAATGCATCCAAGAACCGTAGAAGCTTTAGCCGTGACAAGTGCAACATGTTCGTTGAATCTTAACTTCGAGTCAATAGTAACACCAAGATCACAAATTGAGGTAACACGCTCTAATGACACGGATCCAATTGTGTATTGGTGGTTGACGGTGGTGCTCCGACTGGAAAACGATATCACCTTGCATTTTCCTATGTTGACACTCATACCATTTTCTTGGCAACATAGGAATAGCCCATTCATGTCATTTTGCAGGGCGAGGCAGTCGAGTACGGTCGCGATGACTCTGAACATCTTCAGGTCGTCGGCGAAATCTGAAGGCACAGATCGTTGACGAAAAGGACAAACAGCATTGGGCCCAGCACACTTCCTTGTGGTACTCCCGAAGTAATTGTAAAGGCCTTCGAGCGTGCAGAATTGATCGAAACGAAGGAATGGCGGTCGGTCAAGTAAGAGAGAATCCAATCAACTAACCAAGTAGGGAATCCAATAGCTCTTAATTTTTCGGTAGTGTACACGTGTGGCACTGTGTCAAATGCTTTTGAAAAGTCGATGTAAATGGAGTCCACCTGTCGCCGGGCTTCAACCTCTCGAAACAGAGTATTAGCATAGAGGTAACTCTAAGACTAGAAGGTCCCGAAGAAACGAGCTCAACTTTTTGGCTCAGCTCTGGTACTATCTTCGGTCCCAAGCTAATCGATTCACCCCTCGAAACATAGGAAAATCCACTAACCCCTCATTTTATCTGTCAAACTTTCATAGCGAATCAAAACAAATATAGCGTAGTACTAGAATTTTGACTAGAATTGGGTACATTAATCAATTTGGTTGGGACCAATAGGCTAGGCAAGTAGTGAGCCAATTTAAAATCCTTAGTTTCGTATTGATTGTTGGTATTAGTGTAGCACAGCAAATTTGTAGTAGTAGAGCGGTGCTGGACAAACCCATGCTGGAACTCCGATATTATAGGAAGAACCACATTGTACAGAGCATTGTGCACTAAGGTTTCAAATACCTTGCTAATGCAACAGAGAATTGATATTCCACGGTAGTTTTTAGGAGTGTACCCCATTAGGCATAAATACGTTAGGCATACGGACGTTAGGCATACGGACGTTAGGCATAATGGACGTTAGGCATAATGGACGTTAGGCATAAAGTTATTAGGCATAATGGACGTTAGGCATAATATACGTTAGGCATAATGGACGTTAGGCATAAAATACCTTGCTGCTGTGCAACTCTAGAAACCTGCTTAACCTGTAAACCTGTAAACAATGCTTAAATTAGGCTTAGCGTTGAATAAAAAATGATACAAGTTAAACAAACATAGTTTATTTAATAAGCACAGTTTGGAATCCATTATTTATCATATCATAAGTGACGTATCTACATATTTACTTAGATCCATGATTAGTAGCGATAGTGGTTAAGTAATCTTACAATGAAAATTCAGCTTAGTTTTGAACTATATCTTGAAATCAATCGCATCTAGAAATAAAAAAAATCACACATTTGTTGTAATATATTCTTACACACATATTGCAAAAGTCAAAGAAGAAAAGGTTTTCCTCAAAGAACAGCTCATGAAATAAAGAATGATGAATTCTGTGATTTTTCATTCAATAACAAAAAAACAGCAATCAATAGACGGTCTCCATTATCATCCTTCTGGAATTCATCCGGTAGATTATGCCTAACGTCCATTATGCCTAACGTCCTTTATGCCCAACGTCCATTATGCCTATCGTACATTATGCCTAACGTCCGTATGTCTAACGTACGTATGCCTAACGTCCGTAATACTAACGTCATGCACCCAGTTTTCAGCTCGGTTTCGATTACCCGCTTTATGGATTGGCACAATTGAAGCTGTCTTCCAAACATTGGGAAATGATCTTTCGCTCAGCGAACGGTTGAATATGCAGGAGATCGGAGATTTGGCAAGCGACAATTTCAATGCCTGAATTTGTTGGGATTGAGATTTTATAGAAGGAGTAGCACTTTTTGATCCCCAAAAGTACGCCATCATATAAATCATCTCGATTCAGGCTGATAATGTTAAAATCGTGGAAGTTTAGTTTATCTTCAGAAGAATGCAGGGCTGGTAGTGTGTCACTTTTTAGTGACTTGGTCACTTTTTTCAAGTCAGTCACTAAAAAGTCTTCTTTTTTAAGGCCAATTCACTAAAGTCGCTTTTGTTTTGTAATCAGTCACTATTTTCAACTTTTTTAGCGTGAATTTATTTCAAGATGGATCATTCTATGCTTTGTGACTTTAACGGATAAATTCCAGGTTTGTAATGAGAAAGCTATCCAATCTAATCTATCTAATCTAACACCAACACTGCCAGTTCATGAAAGCATCATGGAAAATGATAGATATACCTCCATTTCTTGTCTGTTTGGTATATTTTGTACATCAGAGATGCGCAAAATATATCAAAACGCCAGCAAAATGCAGCATTTAAGGGGCAAGATGAATCAGAAACATCGAGCCTGTTTAAATCAAAGATTTAAACACGCTGCTTCAGAATCCAATAAATGGATGAAACGTGGACATTTCGTACCGTACGTTGTTATAAATGATTGGTCGTTGGGAGCATCTAATCTCAAAAAGTTAAATGCTGCTCCAGTTTCCTCGAGTGGTAGGGACATCTCATTAAAATACAAAGTTAGAGAAACCAAAACAGGTGAATATATAAACAAGAACGAACTCACCAAGATATGATTACTTTATTACAATGGAACTGTCGTAGTTTAATACCTAAATTAGACTCGTTCAAGTATTAGATTCACAATTATGATTGTGATATATTTACACTCTGTGAAACTTGGCATTCTTCAGGGCTGGTAGCGTCAAAAATAGTGATTTTAGTGACCATGTTTCTCTCTGTTATATAGGCTTTGGCAGTGTGTATGGCAGACATAAGAGATGTATGATATCGTAACACGCATGCGGATTTTTAAATTTCGGGTCCGCACACTACCACGGTGAAATTTTTTTCAAAGATTTTGGTAGCCATCATAATGAAGTAATGAAATTGGGTTGTTAGTGGAATGCTAAATAAAACAGCAAAAAAAGGTTATCTTCCATTTAATTCCACTTAATTTTGGTATCCATGACAGATACGTATTTCGACTACAATGTGCAGTCTTCATCAGTGTCATTCCCACTAAAGAACTTATCAAAATCTAACCCCCTTAAGTACTCATCCCATAGGTAAAAAAGTCAAGATCATAGGTATAAAAATGAAACTACAATGTGTTGAATCGGAACCTACCTAACTAATAAAAACCAAAGATTTAAGTAAGCTAAAGGAGAAAAATCTATACAACTCTCTAATAAGGAAAATTCCCAAAGGCTTGGTAGCCATCATAATGAAGTAATGAAATTGGGTTGTTAGCGGAATGCTAAAAAAAACAGCAAAAAAAGGTTATCTTCCATTTAATTCCACTTAATTTTGGTATCCATGACAGATACGTATTTCGACTACAATGTGCAGTCTTCATCAGTGTCACCCCCTTAAGTACTCATGTGCCAGGAATGGGGTCACGAAACTAAAAATTGCTACATGCCAGCTAAATGCATTTGTGGTGATTCCTCTCTCGCAAAGGACGACTGTCCTGTGAAAGAAGATCCAAAAAAATTTAAATGTTAAAATTGGAATCACAAATCCAATTTTTGGGAACGTAATACTCGCAAAGCGATCCTACAATCTCGTTATAAGCGACAGGTAGGAAACGCTCCACGTTTCCGACCAGGTACAAATTCCTCTGCTGTTAACAACAATCAGCGAGGAACAAATTCTACATTTGTACCCGTAGGTATAAATATCACCCCTGCTTCAAATGTTTCATCTATACCTACTCCCCTCGATGCTAAAAATGTTCAGCGAGTTAATGGAGCTACCTATGCTGCTATTGCAGCGGGTTGAAATCAAAATACTAATCAACGTAATTCTAACGGATATTTTGAATTAGGAAGCATTACTGCTCCTAAAATGTAATTTTTACAGAAATCATTAATTAACATGATTAATGATATGTTTAAAACCAACTCCATGTTTGATGCTGTTCAAACTGGAGAAAAATTTGCAAACAATATGGTCATGACTTTGAAATTCAGTAATGGATTTTAAATCATTAAATATTTTAAATTTGAATGCTCGATCTCTTAAAGATAATGAAGACGAGCTATTTAACTTTTGACAGTTCATAACGAGCATATTGCCGTTATAACTGAAACGTTCCTTAAACCTGACCATAAGGTTAAGAGGGACGCAAATTATTTAATTTACAGAAATGATCGTCTTGATGGACCCTGTGGTGGTTGCCATAATTGTTCATAGACGAATCAAACATAAAATTCTTTCTTCATTTAAAACCTAAGTTTTTGAAACTTTGGGAGTTTCTGTTGAAACAAAATTTGGAAAACGTTTAAAGCTGCCTATAAGGGTGACCTACAGAAACTTACCCGTCATAGGTCTAAATTCCCATTTTAAATATTTAACAGATGTTTCCATTTGGCATACTTTCATGATAAATGGAAAAATGCAAAAGTTGTTCCAATTTTGAAGCCGGATAAAAATCCAGCTGAAGCATCCTTTTTGAAACCTAGTAGTAGCCACATAGTCACTATGAACGGAGTTCCTGGTAAAACCAAGTGAAATATCTTGGATTAGTACTTGACCAAAAATTAACTTTTAAAGATCACATTGATATAGATCACAACAAATATATAAAATGTTTGTATCCTCTTATAAACAGGAAATCCAAACTTTCCCTGAAGAATAAACTTCTAATATTCAAACAAGTTCTTAGACCGGTCATGCATTACGCTGTGCCAATATGGTCTAGTTGTTGCACTACCAGGAAAAAAGCACTTCAAAGGATTCAGAACAAAGTTCTGAAGATGATTTTGAAGTTGCCTCCCTGGTACAGTACTACCGAAGTACATAGAATTTCGAATGTTGAGACTTTAGAACAAATGTCCAACAAAATAATTAATAATTTCAGGCAATCATCGTTGTAATCCTCAACTGCAACGAATAATTCCCTTATACTTAGATAAGATTTAGTGTTAGTTTTTAGTTTTAAGATGTCAATTGTGATACAGACATGCAGGTTTAAAAAAACTAAAAAAAATAGTATGACATGAGGTTATATCTTTTTCTTCTTCTTATTCGCATTTCAAGCTTATTGCTTAGCGCATATTAGCTTATTACGTGCTCTCAACTTAGTGTTCTAATTGCACTTCCACAGTTATTAATTGAGAGCTTTCGATGCCAATACCAATGCATGAATTTGTATATTGTGTGGCAAGCACAATGATACTCTATGCCCAGGGAATTCGAGAAAATTTCCAACCCGAATTCCAATTCCCTCGACCGGACCGGGAATCGAACCCGCCGCCTTCGGCTTGGTAATACCGTGCCTTTACTGACTAGGCTATGAGGCCCCTACATGAGGTTATATGCAAAGTGCGAAAAAAGAATGAAAGAAATACAAAAGGGATTAGTTTCAAGAAGTGAACCCCAACTAACCATATTAAAGCAAGTATATACAAGCTGTATTGCGACTATATGGTTACTTGTGTACTCATATGGCCGTCAGAATGGTTCATCGGTTGCGAAGTGAAGTATTTCTGTAAGTGATGCGTTATGTTTCTCAATGTTTCGATTTATTCTTATACCCCGTACAGACTATGGCTTATATAATGTTATATAGGCTGTCTTGCAATGAGCACAAAAAACATAGGATTACCAGTGAAAACTAGATGTTTGAGTGTTCATTGCAAGACAGCCTATATTACATGATATAAGCCATAGTATGTATGGGGTATAACGTTACTTAACTTCTGGTCTTGGAGTTACCTCTATGGTACTACCTACTAAGTAACATTTAAATTGACCGTTAAAAGATGTTTCGATAAACATTTTGAGAGTGTTATGTCTGTTTGTCTGTGATCATATATTCACTATCATAACTTCGGGTAATCCACGAAACTACATGCATTTTTCTCATGCACTGTTACGTTTTGGGTAGTAGCAATTCGCTTATAAGCATTTGGGGTATGACATTATTGATGCCTAATCTCCCGCACAATAAATTAATGTAAACGTCAATGCTTACCCAATTTTTATTTCGTTGGTGCACATTTTCCCAGTGTTTGCGTGTTAGCCCATTCAAAGGTAGTCTGCTCTACCGCTACCTGTAAATTGCAACATTGGCGCCCAACGTGGGGCCTTTGCTGCTCTCACTTCCCTACATATTTTCTCTTCTTCTTTCCGCTTACTTCTTCTTAAGAGTACTCACTCAATGCTGCTGGGTGCACCCTTACCGCCGCTGGATTACCGCACTGATGTTCTGCGGCTCGTCCGTCTGACTTGCTCCACACACACAGCACAATGACCACCCGTTGTTCCGTGGTTTAGAGTCCGGTCCGGACAACCCTCATCCGTCGTGTCTACGATGACCTCGCCAGAATCACGCACAGCCCAGACACACTGGCCCTCGTGCAGCTGAGTAGTCCGACCTGCGGAATAGCAATCAGAACAAAAGGCCCTGGGGCGCATATCCCCTTAGTTTTCATGTGGCGACTGTTGGAGTAAAGTAACTTACTTCTGTTTGAAGGCCTTTTTAGCCACAGGCAGTGGTTCTTCACCGATAGCGTCTGTCCGGGAGATCGTGTTTTGGCGTCGTTGCCTTGGCCTGAGCACACTTTAGAGAGGAGAGTGTGAATTTTCCTACCTTCACTTTCTTTGATTAACTTACCGGTTAATCTGTCGTCGGCAAGCTTCAACGATGTTTGATCGTTGATCCACCATCCGGTGCGTTCTTCTTCGATCGCACAGAGCTGCTCGCGCCCGAGAACACAGTTTTTTACACTGCCAACTTACTATCACGGCAATCGCGATTATCGACCACGCCGTTTTGCGTGCTACTTGTGCGAATGCACTTTTCTTCTGGCTCCCTTTATGCTGTCACTGATGTTTACTGTGCTGGTACTTGTGTGTGTGCGTGCGGAAGCGTTGTCAGCAACGTCAATGCGGAATGATGGGCAAGATAATTTTCGCTTTTCTTTGCTTTTCAAGCGATGCGGCCCATGTGGCATAATTTGCTTATGCACGCTCACGTCATACCCCAAATGCTTATAAGCGAATTGCTACTACCCAAAACTAAACGTAACAGCACTTTGATCTAACTGCAATCACCCTCTCATACTCGAACGACGCCCTATACGCACTTTGACCAAAGCGCAGGGGTCTAGTCACATAGAAGCATTGAGCGAAAACCCAAAACTTGATTACTTAAAAAAATCTAATCAAAAAAGAAAAAAAAACACAACATCTCTTATTTTTTTATATGTTTTATAAAAAAGCCTGAATTATCAAGAAAAAATAAAAAATAAACCATATTGCGCCCTCGGTCTACAAACCATGAAAACCATAAAAAAAAACAAATATATATATATAAAGGGCGAACACGAAATTATTGCGACACATTCAACAGGGCATAACTTTTTTATCATTGGGTAAAAATCAACCAAATTTTGCACACTTTCTCATTGATGTGTATTGTGTACATGCTGTCAAACTCGAAGTCGTGTTTTTCGATTCAACGAAAATGGAGGTGAACCAAAGCGAGTTGAGAGAACAAATTCTTTCCAAACACCTGGAATTTCCTGACCTGTCGCACCGGCAGTTGGGAAAAATGTTGAACATTCACCTTTCAACCGTCTCCAGAGTGTTGAAGCGGTTCCAGGAGCGGTTGACGTTGGACCACGGCAAAAGAGCTGGAAGAAAACCGGGACCGGAGAACAAAAAGACGGAGGGAAAGGTGAAGCGGATGATTAAAGCAAATCCCAACGTCTCAAGCCGTGATTTGGCTAAAAAGATCTGCATGTCGCAGAGCTACGTCCAGAATGCAAAGAAGAGAGCTGGACTACATACATACAAGGTACAGAACTTCCCAAACCGCGATGAGCGGCAACAATCGACGGCTAAAACTCGGACACGGAAGCTCTACGAGAAGATGCTGACAAAATATGGCTGCTGTGTGATGGACGACGAAACGTATATAAAAGTATATATATAATATACGATTTTAAGCAAATTCCGGGGTTGGATTTTTTCACCGGCAAGAGCAAGTTCGATGTGGACGACAAATTTAAGAAGAAAAAAATGTCGAAGTTCGCCTCCAAATATCTCATTTGGCAGGCCATCTGCTCTTGCGGACTGAGGAGTGAGCCTTTCGTGACAAATGGCACAGTAAATGGCGAGATCTACAAATCTGAGTGCCTCGAGAAGCGCCTTTTGCCGTTCTTGCAGCAGCACGACGAAGCTCCGCTATTTTGGCCAGATTTGGCATCATGCCACTATTCTAAAAGTGTCCTGGAGTGGTATGAGGCCAATTCTGTCCATTTTGTTCCAAAGGACATGAATCCGCCAAACTGTCCGGAGCTGCGCCCGGTGGAGCAGTACTGGGCAATAATGAAGCAGGAACTTCGGAAGAGCAAGAAGACAGTCAAAGACGAGAAGGACATGTTAAGAAAATGGAAAAAAAAACTGAGAAACTGGTACCGGATGACACTGTAAAGACTTTGATGGAGGGCATCAAGCGAAAATGCGTTCAATTTTACACTCAAGGCTCCATCGATTAACTTTTCTTTTGATTTTTGAAGTAAATATATGTATAAACCTGCCCTAAAATTTTGGTTTGATTCTAAACATTATAAGAAAATTGGCATGACATTTTCGGTGTCGCAATAATTTCGTGTTCGCCCTTTATGTCAATGTTAAATTGTTCCATTTTTCTAAAAATTATTTTTTAATTACCTTCCATTTGATATTTCTTTGAAATCGGCTCAGTAGAACAAAGTTTAAAAGATTAAAGATTTTTTGGAAATGGTCACTATGATGATTAATAAAAAATACGGGTCTAATATTTTGCATTATGGAACAAAACTACCAATTTTTACGAATTTATGAGAACCACTATATCGTTTTGCTATGGAATTGCTGTATATATACAGTCAAGATTCCTATAGTGCGGATTCGTTCTTGCCGGATTCCTATAGTACGGTCGATCCGGCATTAACGAATACACGTACCACATGGGATTTGAGCTAATTGGGACCAAACACTGATTGTACGGCTATTTGAATAGATAACTTCCTGATGTTTGTGGAGGAGTTGTTAAGCAGATAATTATCCATCTTTTGGGAAGAATCATTTGCCGGTAGAACACAAGTCTGGTCTTGTGCAAGATCCGGAACATCCGTAATAATGGTCAATTCATGAAACTGATCCTAGAGCTCCGTGGTTTTTTAGAAACTACACATAGGCATCTTATCAGACTGAATTCGGAGTTGTGTTCGGAATATGAACTCTGGAGATTACGGGATGGTCCACCAGAAGATCCGGAAGATCCGTAAAAGTGGTTTTTTAGAAACAACTCATAGACGTCTTATCACAATAAATTCGTAATTGTGACCAGAAAAATTATACTGAGGACCACGGGATGGCTAAAAGATCTGGAACATCCGTAAAAGTGATCAATTCATGAAACTGATTCTAGAGCTCCGTGATTTTTTTTTAAACCACTCATAGACGTCTTATCACAATAAATTCAGAGTTTTGACCAGACAATGGACCACAGGATAGGGGACCACAGGATAGTCTACTTATAGATCCGGAACATCCGTAAAAGTGGTCAATTCATAAAAACTGGTCCTACACAGTTCGAAAAAGCAGTGTAAATTTCTGTTCAATATGATGCGCATAAATGGAGCGTCACATATCATATAAGTTCACATTATATATCATGTAAAGTTCTGACACATTTCATGCAATGTAGCAAATATTGTATACAAAAGCCCATCATTGTAAACAACATTGTTTGCAAGTTGCTCGGTTGAGTGAAATGAAAAACAAATCTACGTGAATGAATATTTACATCACAATTAAAATTCAGAATTTTTATCTGAGTAGTGTTTCGTAGTTTTTTTTTCGAAACCACTCATAAATTAATATGAATAATAACTGAATAAGACCTGTTAGAGTAGGATCGTGGTTTTCCGGCGGGGTATTTCATCGGTCGTCTTCTCCTTCTGCATCAGCTGGTATAATTCGCGAAATTCATTTTGGGCACCCTGAAAGTTTTTCCCGTTATCTAGTGGATGTGTGCAGGACAACCACGACGAGCGATGAATCTTCGCAGTGCAGTGTTAAATGCGGGGGTGGATAAATCGCTCACAAGTTCCAGGTGCACGGCTTTGGTGACGAAGCATACAAACACGCTGATGTAGGCCTTGGTTGGTGCAGCTCGTTTGTGGATTGGCCTGATGTATACTGGGCTGGCATAGTCAACACCGGTGACTGAAAACGGACGGCTAGGAGTGATTCTGTCTTGGGGCAACTGTCTGGTTTGTTGCTTGGTGGGTACGGGTGAAGCACAAGCGCATCGAAAGCAGTTTCTAACGATACCATTGACCAATCTACGTCCTTGAATTGGCCAGTATTCTTGCCGGGTGGCTGCTAGGGTTACACGGCCGCCACCGTGTAAGTCTCAGGTGGTATTGGTGGGCAAGTAACCATGTATATGGATGGGAACTGGGTAGGAGGATGGAATGTTTGGTTAAATAAGGCTGCTCCGAAAGACGTAATCTACCTCCAACTCTGAGAATGCCTTCCGGGTCAACGAAGGGGCACAAAAGCCGTAAGTGCGAATGTTTCGGAACCGCTTTTCCCTTCCCCAAGTACTTAATCTCCTCCTCGAAAACATCTGCTTGGGATAGTTTAATTAATTTTATGCGAACCAGTTCCATTTCGTCCACGGTGATCATTGTTGTCTTTTCTGCAGCGTTGGTTGACGTTTGACAGCAACAGGCTCTGATGAAACGAAAACAACACACTGTCACTCGAATCAATGGATTGTAGGAGGATGACGTGCAAAATATCGGATTCTTGCTGGGTTTGTTTTGGATCGCCACCACCATCTCTCGCCGCTCTAGGATGTCCTCCGGTGCTAGCAATGACGACAGGAGAATTTCGATTGGCAGTTGCGGGCAATATGTTCTTGACGAAAGCAGTTATGGCAAAGTCGATGATGGTTAACCAGATTCAGGCGATCGGCGGGAGACATTTTATCGAACTGTGGGCATTGGAACAAAGGATGATGTTGATCGCAAAAATAACATTTTCGCGGAGTGGATTCGGTTGCGGCATGTGAAACGGTTTTATGGAACGGTGGTCGCCGAAACATGGGTGGTTGTGAACTGGGTGCTGGCTGCGCTTGGTGGTTGACGGACATCGATTCCAGTACACGGAGGCGACGCTGAAGAAATTCAATCAGGCAACGGTAGTCGGGGTTTTCAGCAGTCGTAGCGCAGTCTTCCCATGCTTTTAGTGTACTGTCGTCGAGGCGAAGGCAAAGTAGGTGCTCTAGCATAGTGCTCCACGAATCGATTGGTTCTCCGAGTTGGCGAAGGGTTTTGGTGTGGCGTTCATATTCGTCGACGAGCGAATGCAATACTGGAACTGGTCTACGGAACGGTGATGCAGGAAAAACGGATGACACTGTGGGAACTAGCAGCGGTTGCTTTCACTGGAACTAGAGGGTGGTCACTTCTTGGACGGGTTAGCTCAACAGCGTGTGCCTAAGGGTACTAGGCCTTGTATTTAATACATCCAAGCACGAGCTTTTACGGGTTTCAAAATTCTCGATGGCGGTGAAGCACCAGTGGATCCGAGAAGAATGGCGATCACTTGAAAGCCGATGGGATCACAATAGATCAGGATGATTGCGAATGTAGCGTTGGTTTCCGTAGTACGATGGCGGGATTTCTGGGGGGAAACCTGATCCTGGTCACGGCACCAATATGTTAGAGCAGGATCGTGGTTTTCCGGCGGGGTATTTCGGGATCACACACGGACACTAGTCATCAAAAAACGGAACGGCAAAATCGGAGGAGTAGGCGCTCAAGATCACCAAAACTTTTTTTAATTGGAAAAACAATCTTTATTTCTTGGTTGTTGGAACTATACTAACTCCTTTTTATTCCCTTCTTACATTGTCTATTTAAACCTACGTTGTGTTAGAACATTTAATCTAATCAACTTGCATACAATATTGGCAGTGCAGTACTAAAACTGCCAGCACTACCTGCCTTTATCGGGCAACAATCAGTTTGAGAACTGTCAGGACCTTATTTTTAAACGGCTTATTGATTAAATTTTGATGTGATTAATTAAACTATAAACATTACAGAGAGTCCCTCGTTAACTTGTAACTCTAAAGAAAGATCTCCATGAAGTCAAGAGAAAGAAGTTCAAGAAATTCAAAAAATAATAATTCCGTTAAAACCGCCGAGTTCATTCTGATGAGACGTCTATGTTCTCCAGAGGAGCATTCATGGTCTCCAACTTCGGATTCATAATTATAAGACGTCTGTGAATTGACCACTTTTACGGATGTTTTGGATCTTTCGGAAGACCATCCACTGCACAAGTGTCCCAAAGCCGTATTTAAGAAGACAAAAAATGTTTGCGCCCAAACCGTCAATTTTAGGTATATAGGTATATCAGGAAAGTTTTGTCATATGTTTTGTCGATCTTTTATGTTCGTGAAATTAGAGTGGTCCATAAAATTGGTAATTGAAAACACAAACTTTTTTATTATTTGAGGTAGACCAATGCAATGAGAAATAAACGTATACAACTATATTTAAAGAATGTCGATTTTCTAGGGGTCGCCCTAACCTGCTTGTTTAAAATAATTATAACCATAAGAGATATAAATTTGATATCTTCAGCAAAGTTGCTTCAAAAAGTTCCACAACTTTTTAGAACACTGCATTGGTATCTCAAATAATTAAAAAGTTTGTATTTTCATTTGACCAATTTTAGGGACCCCCCTTATTTCACTAACATTAAAATAATAATCAAAATATACGAAGAAACTTATCCAAAGACACCATATACCTTAAAGTGATGGTTTAGGCGCAAATATTTTTGTCTTCCTAAATACGCCTTTGGGACCATTGTGCACTGGTCTCCAGGGTAAATTTTCTGGTCATAACTCCAAATTCATTCTGATAAGACGCCAATGAGTTGTTTTGAAAAAATCGAACATCTAAGCTCAGTTTCAAGAAGAACTGAACACTTTTATGGGTGTTCCGGATATTCCTGGTAAACTATTTTGTGGTCTCAAAGGTCCATTTTCCGGTCACAACTCCCATTTTATTCTTATGAGACATCTATGAGTGATTTCGAAAAATCAGAAGAGCTCTACACGCAGAAAAAAATATTTTAAACGTAATAATATTTGACGTAAAATCAATAAGAAATTCATTTTGTTTTGGCTGCAAAAAGAAATCATTATTGTTTCAACAATCCAGTATTTTTGTTTCTAAAAACCCATGGATTGTTAAATCAAAAAGAAAATCTTTTAGAATTTAGAAGAGCTTTCATGGTTTTGACGTAAGCTGTCAAATTTGGCAGCTGGGTTAACAACAAGAATATGTTTGTTTTTAAAAGAGATTTCTTGTTGATTCAATCTGACAATTCACGCAGTAGAAATAAAAATGTGTTTATTGATGTAAAAATAATATGGCAATTTTTTTTATGTTTCGTTTTCATTTTGAAACAAAATTGCAGAAATTGTAATTGAATTTCTGCCCCCGGTTCATGAGTTGATGGGTAGATATGTAGGGTCCAGATGTGGGAGCTGCCTTCCTGGCGTCGGGAGCATTGGTACTCAGTACGGAAAACAAGATCGACGGAAAAAAATAAAGGAAAAAAAAACAGAAAAATTGATTATATTTATTACCTGCAGCTCGAATTGCAGCATACTTACTTAACTCAAGTCTCAAGATTTTCGAAAATCTTGCACTTATTTCCCGAAATTTACAATTAAAAACAATACTTACGTGGAACGCGTAAGTATTGTTATTGTTTACATTTTTGTTCGGGTGAAAACGAGGGAATGGTTGGTATTTATTTTTGCTTTAATGGCCCAGAGAATGGACGCAGCAAATAAATGCTAAATTAAAATTAACTATTGTTGGCTTAATAATAGAATATTGTTATTTTTACAATAGTTGCATTTGAAAAGTGGCTGATTAAAACAAAAAGAATCCTATTTTGAATTTATATGAATAAGTATTATTGAAACAACAAAAAGCAATATAATTTCAACTGGAATTGTTTGCTTAAATACAATTAAAGATTTTTTTGGTTCAATACAAACAATTTTCTGTCCGTGTAGGATCAGTTTAATGAATTTACCTCTTTTAGGGATGATTTGGATTCTCTGGAGGGCGATTTCGTGGACACAAGGGTCAATTTTCCGATCACAACTTAGAATTCATATTGATAAGATATCAATGAGTGGTTTAGAAAAATCCCGAAGAAACCATCCCGTAGTCCCCAGTGTCCATATTCCAGTCACAACCCCGAATCCATTCTGATAAGTTATTTATGAGTGGTTACAAAACAAACATGGTGCACGAGGATCAGTTCAATTAAATGAACACTTTTACAGACGTTCCGAATCTTCTAGAGGACCATCCCGTAGTCCACAGCGTCCATATTGCGATCACAACCTCGGATTTATTTTGGTAAGACGTTTATGAGTGGATTCGAAAAAATGAGGAGCTCTAGGATCAATTTCTTGAATTGATCACTTTTAAAGATGTTCCGAATCGACCGATGAACCATCCCGTGGTTCCCAGGGTTCATATTCCGGTCACAAATCCGAATTAATTCTGATAAGATGTCTATGAGTGGATTAGAGCAAACCACGGATCAGTTTCTTTAATTTGCCAGTTTTAGGGATGTTCCGGATCTTTCGTCCGCCATTACGTGGTTCCCAGGGTCCATATTCCGATCACAACTCCGCCTAACGTTCTATCTCTATATATATAACTATCAACTCTATACGTTCATCTCCTCATCTTTCGTATAAAAAATTACCAATTTAGTCTGTTATTTAAAATAAATTATAAATTATTTTAAGGTTTATCATATTAAATGGTGTTGAATTGCACCATCGGCACCGGATCCTAATTCATTTAAATTTATGAAGGCGGTAAAAACAAACGTCCCTCGATGCAGTAGTAGCAATGTAATCCACACGAAGAGAACAGCGGCTACTGTTGCCTTCATCATTCTGTATGCTTTTTATGTTTTTGTTTTTCGGAGGCGAACCAGCCTAAGGCTGAAAGCCTCCTAAATAAAGCTAAATTAATTAATTAATTGTTTTTGTTTTGCCAGCGCTGTATTTTTGTTTTGTTTTTGAAGTGATCGTTATTCTCTGACATTTTGTATTGTTTCAGTTAGCTATATAAGTGCAAATATTTAATGTAATTATATTAAGTTTGAATTTGACCTCCGATCATGGTGCTGCCTGACGGAGGTAATAAAGAGTGAAAGTTAAATGTATTATTTTACTTCATTTGAATCAATTGCCGATTGGAGCAGTTTGGAGTGCTGTCCAGAAATCTGAGCAACAAATTAAACACAACGTACAAATACGTGGTTCGGGTCAATGGCATAATCCCAGTTAATTGATATTATAGCCAAGCTCGAAAGTCACTGGTTTCCCATTAGTTTTAATTCGTTTCTGTGTGGAGAAAGATCTCTCCAAGAATATCGCCAAAATCGTCAACAAAAGATTTATTGTTGGAAAATACGTCGAGTCACATTTATCATGCACCCCGAATACCTCAAAATTTTTGTTGATATTTACGGATGTCCGGCACCAGAGCTCGTATTCCCCCTTTACTGATACCACACACTTACATTTTTTTTGCCGAGATGGGCACTACCGAGCAGCTCGGTAATCAATTTTGCTGGATCTCAGTGAAAAATTTGCCTAGATTCAGTTAACAAACGGGAATTTTGTCGAAATCTCAGCGAGGTCTCAGTAAAAATAAATGCAGATCCTGCTCGGTGGTGCCAATCTCGGCAAAAAAATCTAAGTGTGCACACTGTGGTATTCACCGAAATAACAGTTAAGTTTGTCAAGTTGGGATGACTCTCCAATATCTGTAAAACCAGGAAACAATAATTGGAACACCGGAAGGTTGTCACCATTTTGTGTGCCTGAAAACTGATCTTCGATAGTATTCCTCTGGTGTTTCTACTGGTTGATTTGCACGTATGGTTAGCTTGGATGCACGTGGAGTCATAATTGCGCTATCGAAAACAGACCTATGCAGCTTTGAGGCTGCATTGAAAATTTCAGCAAATTTTGCTTCAGCGTCAGCTCGTGTCTCCTAAAAACCTGTATTATACTGGTCCACAGATTTAGATTGTAATCCTATTGAAAGTGGTAGTGTTTAAAGATCACATTGAGGGCATTCAAGCCAAATGTAACAAATATATGAAATGTTTGTATCCTCTTATAAACAGAAAATCCAAACTTTGCCTGGAGAATAAACTTTTAATATTTAAATAAGATTTTAGACCGGCCTGCTTCATGCTGTGCCAATATGGTCTAGTTGTTGCACTACCAGGAAAAAAGCACTTCAAAGGATTCAGAACAAAGTTCTGAAGAATGTATTAAAGTTGCCTCCTTGGTACAGTACTACCGAAGTGCATAGAATTTTGAATATTGAGACTTTAGAACAAAATGTCCATCAAAATAATTAATAATTTCAGGCAAAAATAGTTGCAATATTCAATTGCAACGATTAATTCCCTTTTTAGTCAGATAATATATAGTTCTAGTTTTTAGTTTTGATGTCAATTGTTATACTGACATGCAGGTTTAGAAAATCTGTTTAAAATACTGAATTGCCAAGCCTGCCAATGTAAAAACACTAAGATATATATCATAAAAATTATAGCTGGTAAGTTACTGTAGTGGCTGAAGCACCTAGGTTAACATGAAATGCAATTTATTTTGAATTTGGAACAAATAAAGAGTTAAAAGCAAAATAGAGACAATGTGTGGCTTTTTATTAATTCCAATGGTGCATATGGAAAGGTAAATAAATTAAGAAGTTATTTTTTGTAGAAACATTCTATTTTGTATGAAATCCAGCTATAAAAAGAGGTGTAAGGCGCGGATTGTGTTTAGAAGGCTGCAAATTGGGTCTACACCCCTAGTTCATACGGAAGTGAAACGAAGCTGATCTTTCATAAAAACTCGATGGTCCCATGATCTCTAACAGAATTGCTGCAAACATAAATTGTTCTTGCCAACATATAGGTATAGCCTGGGTCCCATAGCCAGCTGAAGCCTCGTCCATAAATTATTGTAATATAATGTGAAAAATAGAAAACCTTACCCAGGTAATGGATATCTATTACCTGTACAGTATAAGTACAGATAAGTGGTATATAAAAAAACAACGTAGCTCTTGGATCAGTTTCATGAATTGACCACTTTTACGGATGTTCCCGGTCTTCCAGAGGACCATGTTTATGACTTTCCGGATGTAAAATTGTCCCAAAAGGAGTTCATCTATTGTTAATAACTTTTCAGAAGGCACCAGGAAGTTATCTCTTAAAATTACTCTACAATAAGTGTTTGTCCCCAATTAGCTCTAATCCCATATGCTACGTGAATTCGTTAATGTCGGTTCCTATTGTGCAGTCCCTATTTACCGTACTATAGGAATCTTGACTGTATGTTTGTATTAATGTGTATATGTTTGAAAATTTCTCTACTGGTAGTTTTCTTCATCTATTGTGCGGTGAGGTTGATTGATTGTGTTATTGTGCGGTATATGTGTGAGGCGCATATAATGAAGGAGGCCTTGGTACGGCCTATTGTGCGTGCGTATGTGATACTTTGTTTTTATAACAATAGAAGCCGCAATCAAGATTATTCTTGTAGTACCTAGATTTGCACTTTTGGTTAATTTATGTATGACCTTGATTATGCGTGGAGTGCGATATTTTGTGCATACGAGTATAACAAAAAGATAAGATAGAAGAGCGTTATCAGCGATTGAGGTGGCTCAAGGAAAATTAAATAAAGCATTTTCGAAAACATGACGCAGCAAAGCCACCAGGTATCATAATTCGGGTTAGATCTTTTTATTTTATCTATTTATATTCCATTTTGATTACTGATTTATTAAATGCTCTATATTGAAGAATAGAGTTTCCTAATCATCCACCCTCCCACTAACACAACTTTTCCCTTCCTGTGACATATATGAAGGTAGTATGGGATCCCTGCACCTTCTTAAGTAGATGTTGGATTAACTTTCCCTCTCTTCCCCTAAGATTGTAAGGATGTGGCCAGGTGTATAATGCGATGCTTGTTTTGTAGATTTATTTTTGTGTGGAGAAAATCATTGATCCTAAGTTTTTTTTTTCTACGTCAACACACGATATTTTCTGCAAAACGTATTAGTTGATCATTATATAGCCACCCACGATTTTTACAATCGCATATGCTATGCTATGCTATGCACACATTCTCAAAAGAATGTATCTACTTTTATATTCTGAATAAATCAAATGGGTGGTGATCATGGTTATGTATTTTTTGAAATTAGGCTTCCAAATACACTCATTGGCTGGAATCGTGAACGAGTTTAATCTACATACTGATATTTATAAGCATTTTAAAATCAAAATAAAGCTCAGATCCCTAAACAAGTGGAATTAAATATAAGTACGCTTTATAAAGCATGGATCTTCCCAATTTTGAGAATCAGTGGCTTCCAAAATCATGTGTGTTTGGAAGCCACATTATTATGCTACAATATGAGCCTTACCTCCTGAAGAGGTGCTAGTAGCACAAACAAGGTAAAACAGCGAGTTTATACTATCCATCACTACGCGGTAGAAAATTCGTTTGTATTCATTTCAATCATGCTCATCACTCTCGGATACTTCCTAGTTTTAAACTCACGGAAAAATCACAGACAAACAGACGTAACACTTCATTCTGGATCATCGTTCATGCATTTAACAATTGATTTGAATATTATCATTTCCGCGAACTACTCACCGCAGCACTGATATCGAATCACTTTGACGTTTCTATATATTATGTTTACCTTGCATGCAATATTGTTAGCGACTTACCGAGCAAGCTTGTTTTGCGTGAGAGGTCAAGAAATGTCGTTACTGATGTCTTATTTTTTGAGGTATAATGTTTTCAAGAAAAACTTTTTCAAAGAGTTACGCCTGCTTGTCTGTGGAAAAATGGTAGTAAATATCGAAGGAAATATAATCGATGTGTTGTTCTCTTATCGAAAATGCAATGTTTACTGAAAAGTAATGAACAGGATATGTGTAGTAGTAAAACATATTCATATCTATGTATAAATGTCTAGTCGGAATGCTTTGTTTACCTCGAAAATTCGATTTCACTACCACTGAAAAAGTGCCATCTGTTACAATAAAACAGTTTGGATAATGTCCTATAGTTTCTGTCTTAGGCTCTATCATGGAAGTACCCATTAATTAATTCAACTTAATTAATTTTGAGGAAACAGTAAAACAGAGTTTCAGTTTCAGAATTAATCATTAATGTGTAAATAATTTTGACAGTATATTGAGATGAACTAGCCAGCGGCGTCGGTGGTGTAGTGGTAAGCGTGATTACCTCTCACCCCAGCAGGCCTGGGTTTAATCCCAGTCGACGCCGCCTGGATGTTTCTTAAAATTGGCAAATTTCCACTAGTGTATATTGATTCATTTACTCGATTATTTTTTTCGATTAAATCGTATTGATATTGAGCAGTTTTGTATTACATACATTGCAAATATATGTGCTCTAGTGGACATTAATATAAGGACACTTTAAAAAGCATGGCTTTTCCCAATTGTAAGAATTTGGGCAAAGTTGTTTGTCATAAAATTTCCCATCGTATAGCTTATTAAATCAACTATACGTCTTATTTTGATGCTTACTTTTGACGATTGAATGATGCATGGAATATGCACATAAAAAATCGAAATTTCTGAGAATTAAGAAAAAAAAATTAATGAATAAATGGAGCATCTAGAAAGCCGTGATATTTTTCTCTCTTATAGTAGGGACCCCAAAGAAGGTTTGAACATATAAAAAACCGTTTTTCAGAGTTGCCACCATTCAAAAGTTTTTTTTAAAACATCCTTGGCCCCCAGGCTTCCGAAAATTGATATTTCTGGCCACCCTAACGTACACGGCACTGATAACGTACTGATAAGCAATGCAAACTTTCCAAATATACAACAATTCAACAATTAATTGTAATACACCTGGTGTTTGAACAGCTTGTATGTGAACTCAAACTGTAAACAGTCAATAAAGATTTTGGCATACTTCCATATTTCTGACCTGCAGAATTTCATCCATCAACCTTTATTGACAAAAATTTGAACCAGATTAGCAAATGCCCATAATAAATACAGCTTTCCAGCACTGCCATTACTCACAGCTCACAACTCATTTGCATACGCACGTGTAACCATGTAGTTACCATATTTAAAAAATTTAAAATACAATGTACGTTCGTTTCGCATGTGTTTTTCAGCGTCTGTTGAGATGTATTCTGAAGAGATAAATTACCATAACTGAAGAAATCTGTTTTTTTGTCTGCTTTTCTCGTTTCAAGTAAACCATTCTGCTAGCACGCGCCATTAGCAGGATGAAGGACTAACATAACACCAGGTGCGTTTTCCGTCCCGGTGATGGTTTATCCATACAAAACTGCACCAGCTGATATATTCGTGTATACGTAGTCATCAGACAAACATACTTATGTCTACATCAGCTTGATTGAAAAAGGACGCTAGTCAAAAGCAATCTGTTGCTTCACAAAATCGACAAAATCTGATCCAAATAAGGAAGCAACAGGCAGTTTTTTCTACAATCTGTTTCATAGCTATGTCAATGCCATCGTCATTGTAGCTGTATAGCTATAACTATAGGTATGTGTGAGATGGTATGCGTTATAGCAGCTCACAGTGGTCGGAGATGGCAAAATCACGAACTTAATTGAATTGTGTATAAACCATTGACCTAATCAAAAATTTGTGTCAGAGACATGGCTCAAATAAGTATCGCCCACAGCCCTACAATTAAAAAAAAATATCATGGCCTACTATGAAAAAAAAACTAAAACCCTAACTTTTCCCCCCAACGAGACAGAAGTATACTTTCTGGGGCAAAGTTGTAGAACTACTCAAAATATGAAACTTTGCCAAAAATACAAATTTGCTATGCCTACCTATCGACCGTTTTCTATTGTCAAACCATTTAAATTTAGTTTTTAACTATTAACTTTTTATATGTTACCAGTTCACTTCTAAAATTTGACACATTTTTATTGGCGAATCTCCATGTAAAATTCCACATGATTTTCATGTGTCCACACATATGCAGTATTCACTCAGAAGTACACATGAAATTTAAGAGTCAAATTAATAGTATGTGTAGTTACACATGAATTTTATGTGTACACATAAGAACTATGTGTCCGACACATATATATAGGGGAAATGTCTCTAATGTTGGCCTATGGATGTAAGATTGGGCCCATCGCTAAAAATCTGCTATTTATCAATTTTATCTAGATGAAAGCGTTATTGGGACGTTACACACCAAACTTCTTTAATTATGTTCGGTACTTTTTTGCTGAACTCAGTCTGTAAAATACAATTTTTACAGATTGTTCTGTAAAATACGGTGTTTTACCGCTTTTCTGTGTGTTGAATTTCTGTAATTTACAGAAAATTACCGTAAACTGTAAATAAAATTACGGATTGAACCTGTAAATGGCTGCAATTCCGTAACACTGTAAAAAAATATTACGTATGTTCAGTAAAAATAATGTTTTACAAAACAAACTGTACTGAGTGAGTACGATATTTTTGAAAAACAGTACCGAACGATATGTAAATTACGTGCTGTCAAACTTATTTTTTGCCCACCTTTTTAAAGTTGGTTGTGACTCGTTTCTCCGGTAATATAAAGTGCGCAATTGGAAAGTGTTTGAAAATGAGGAAATACTCCAACAAATTTGAGCTCTCGATGGAGGAACAGAAGATCTTTTTCGTATGTAAGTAAAATTAAAACTTTTATTACTTTTATTATTATTTTTATTATTAATTTCGATCATATTTTTTAGATGGTTCTCGAGATGAATGAAGATCCCATCATGTGTTTTTCCTACGGTCAGTTCGGGCACCACCTCCATCACCATCCATGCGCTATCAGCATTTATGTTCCCTGCAGAAGTGAAGAGACGCATCGGGAAAATGCATCCACCGAATTCAGAGAATGAAGGAATATGAACTCTGGGTACCTTCATGTTCCAAATCAGAATGCTGTAAACAGTTTTCCGACCCATATTAAAGACATTGTAGCTAAGGGGCTATCCATTAACTACGTAGACAGTTTAGAGAGGGGGGGGGGGTCAAGAATACCAAAAAAACTGTCTACGTAGTTAATGAACAGCCCCTAATAACTTTCGTAGAAAAAAAAAATACTAAATAACCTATTTATCTTATTGTTAACTTCAAATTTGAAAAAAGAAAAAAAAAATCCATAAAAAAAATGCAGTAACAAAACAATCGGTAATTTTTACCGAACAAATTTTAGATCGACCGGTAAACATTTTACAGCATTTTCGGTAACAATTTACAGAGCGGTAAATACAAAATTTGCAGTATGTATCGGTAAATTTTGACAACATGAAAATTACCGAATCAATAACCGAATGTAAAACATATACGGTAAAAATTACAATGTTCTGTAAAAAAATCTTAGTATGTACGAATCGATATTTTTGGTTGCTATTGTAAATTTAGTCGATTGCTGAATTTATGTATGGGCCCAAATTAGGGACACTTAGGCCAACATTACCTGCATTTCCCCTATGTCACTTGTTTATCACATTGCAAAAATTCATTTGTGGGCACATAAAAATAATCATTGAATTTTTATTAGTGTTGGTTACAATCCGTGGATTTTCGTATGTAAGAGTTATTATTGGTTGGGAAAATTCACGTTTTGTTAAACCTAAAACAGTAGACACACACAAGAGCAAAAGGGCTTGTGCCGCTGCAAAGAACAAGAACGTTACTGAAGGGAGGAAAATCTTAGCTTTAAAATAACAATGGATGCGCAAATTGGATGATGATAGCCATCTGAGATTTGGAAGACTAGGGAGAGAAACAAACAGTCGTCCGTGTGGAAAAGACCGGGGGGGTTTCTGGGATGTTGGAGTGTCTCCGTTCAGGACCTTGTATCGTATAATAAAACCGGTCTCACACGGCTCGGCTCGGAAGTCAAGATGGCTTCCAAGCCTAATCGCTAATGATCCTTGATAGTCCGTCAGGGACAATTCCCTCAGGCCGGTGGCCTTATTGCCAAGAAGGGTCCCGTCTCGGCTCGACCAAGGTGGCCATGCCACAGTCAGCCGATGTCGTCAACGACGGAAGACGCCTGCGAGCCAAACGAGCCCAAAACGCCGCTGAGCTGTATGTGGCTGATGGACGCCACCAGATCCGCCATTCTCCCATAACAGCAACAACACTGTTTGCAGCCCGCACCGCAAGTTTCCGGCCACAACGGTAGTGCAGAAGCAGCCGTGTGGGCCAACGCCAGCGTCGCGATGCCGTAGGAGATCCCACTACAGCAGTGAGTACAGTGCCAATTTTAAACCCTTGCATACACGCCACATATATGTGAAAACCCACACCCATACGTCACAAAAAGGGCAATAAATGTTTTAGAAAATGTGAATGTTCCTGTGTTTGCAAATTTTGTCTGCGTATACCCTCCGAATACCCAGTAACATGTCGGCCCTTGCGACACAGTTCAGGGGTCTCATGCTACTGAACTAGTTACCCGGGAGTGTTTGGTCATGCCATAGTAACAAATAAAATAATTTTTCAAGCTAATAATCTAGTGGACAAAGAGAAATTTCATGTTTTTGCTGAAGATAGTATGTAGCTATATACATTCCTTGCAAAGTTATAGCACTTTTTAACTTTATTTTACCCTGCTTTTGACCTATGACCTTTTATAAATGGGTGAACGTTGCAGCGTTGCCAGATATACCGAATTATCGGTATTTATACCGATTTTCAAACTTGATACCAATATACAGATAAGGTTTCACAGAATACCGATGTTTGAGTTTTAATACCGATTTATACCGATTTTTTTTATTAATAATAAAATAGAATACTGCCTGCCCACACTGAATTGTCAAATGAAACTATTGTGAGAGACTTTTATCTTTTTGAAAATTAAAATTTTTGAGCCTGCTCTAAAAAAATGTCATCTTCAAAAATGTTTTATGATACTCTTTCTGATAATGCTTCCATTTTCTCGCTGTTTTTGGTTACCAAGGAGTCGAGAAACAGTTGATGGCTCTTCCCGGTAATTTCTGGAAATCGGGAAATACTTTTATTCAGTGGAAAAATAGGTCCATTAAAACGTTGATTTTTGAACTTTCTGAAATTTCTATAATCTTCCCTTTGAAGTTTCTTCAAACTTTCCCTAGGAATTTCCGTCCACCTAACCTTGTAAGTTATTTTCCGATTCCTTCCATAAAGCTATTTCGACTTCCCTTGGAAGCTTCTCTGGCTTCGCTCAAAAGCTTCTTCCGTCAGTTTTTTCAACTTCCCCGAAACTTCAGGAATGCTTCCAGAGTTTAATTGCGGTTCCATTAGCTTCAGGAAAACTTCAGGATGATTTCAGAAGCTCTGAAACTTCAGAATAGTTCGGACTTCTTGGTACGTTCCGATAAATTAAAGACACTTCCATTCATTTCTGTTCAAATTCGAGAACCTGAGAATCTCAGGAAAGCCCAGAGAACTCCGATGAACTTAAGGAAATTGAAATATTTTTTAAACTTCACAAGTCCAAAGAACTTCAAAGAAATTTAATGGTTTTCAGGATAGTTCCATTTGTTTCAAGGGAATTGAGATAACTTTCGGGGAGCTCTGAGAACATCAGGACATATCAACTCAAGGAAATTTCTGAACCTTTAAATAAGTTCCGAGAAACTCAGGAAATTTCAGAAAACTTTAGTAAAGTTTCGAGAGTTTCATGTAAATTTTGGAAACGTTGGGGAAGTTACGTGAACATTATGAATTTTTGAGAACATTTCAAGGAAAATTATATGTGTTTTTATCGGCAGTTTTAAGAACTTAAAAAAAAAAATAAAAAAAATCGTTAAGATCAGAGTACTTTAATGCTGATGCTCATTAATTTAAAAAAAAATAGATACTACAGTGCATATTAAAACAATATTATTACCAGGATGCAGCATGGAGTTGAAAATTGTAAATACGCCATAACCGTTTTTGATGATTTGAAATGATGTTTTCTTCTATTGTTTCGTTTTTATTAAGTATTTTGTGAACAGTTATCTCTAATTAAATTCCAAAGATTGTTTTTATGTGTCCCACACATGAATTTTTGCACTGTGAACAACAAATGATATACAGTCAAGATTCCTATAGTACGGTTAATAGGGACCACACTATAGGAACCGGCATTAACGAATACACGTAGCATACGGGATTAGAGCTAATTGGGAACAAACGCTTTTTTTTTTATTAATTACTTTATTTGTACAGGCTCAATCGAATAAAATTTACAGAGCTGAGTTATCATTTTCGTTATACATTATTAATGTCTTATATTTAAAGTTATAGGAACTGGACCGGATACTCGCGGTTGTCTCGAGGTTAGTGGAGATTTACATTTTTTTATGATGGGAAAAGGGAGAAGGAGGTTTGAAGTGTGGTTTACGATACAAATATTTAATTAATCCTAAAACATGAACTTATTTCTATTCATCTTGAAAACAAGCATAAAAAACCCACACGTATAAAATACAAACTAAACACAAGGTTAATCAAACTTACAATCTAAGGTTAATATTCTTAAAGTAAACATATATGAGTTTCATAAACTCCAAATATCCCAAACTGGAACATTGGGTTGTCTACCTCGAGCTCGAAGGGAATCGTACAGCTCAGATCTGACTCCACGATGCTCAGCATAAGACCAAATAATATGATCTTCGTCATGTTAACCTTGTCCACATTCACAGAGATTGCTGTCCCCCCAGCCCAATACGGAACAAGTGAGCGTTTAACGAATAGTGATTGGACATGAGGCGAGACATCATACGAATAAAGTCTCGACCCACATCCAACACCTTGAACCAAGGACTCTTCGAAACCTTAGAGATGATCGAATATAGCCATCGTCCCAAAGACCCTTCACTCAATTTATTCTGCCAGCTGACGAGTGATTGTTGACGGTAAATGAAGAAAAATTCATCGTAGGCGATTTGTCGATCGTGAATATTTTATATTTTATAGCGCCCACCCTAGCAAGTGAGTCCGCCATCTCATTGCCCGGAATCGAGCAATCAGATGGGACCCATGCAAAGGTGATGACAAAAGATCTTAAAGATAACGGACTTAAAAGTTCTCGTATTTTCATAAGAAAATACGAGGAGTGCTTTACCGGCCTCATGGAGCGAATAGCCTCGACAGAACTGAGACTATCCGTAAAAATAAAATAATGATCTGTTGCAAGTGAGGTGATAGTTTCTAGCGTATAATGTATTACCGCCAGCTCAGCAACATATACGGAACAAGGAGCTTGAAGCATTCGAGAGGCGCTATGAAATTCGTTAAAAATACCAAATCTAGCGGACGCCTCTATTAGTGATCCATCTGTGAAGAACGATTTTGCGGAATCAACTTGGCCAAACTTTGCAGCATAAATTGACGGAACAATCATGGAACGATGATGTTCTGGGATTCCACGAATCTCTTGCGTCATACACTCTTAAAATTTTTCGGCGAGATTCCAACAGCCGGGTAGTTCTGCAATTTATTTTGCTGAGATTCAGTAAAACAATTGCCGAGACTCAGCTAACAAATAACATTTTGCTGAGATATCAGCTAACAAACAGATATTTTTCAGAGATATCAGCAAAAGTAAATGCCGAGGTAATCGGCTGTTGGAGATTTTACCGAGCTAGATTAAGTGTGTAGATAAATCAAAACTGACTGAATTGCCGAAGTCGGAGAAGCATACACGATGAAGATTATGCTGTGAAGGGCTGACATCCTGTGTTATGTACACGTAGTACAATGACATAAAACGAGTTTGAGGGTTTAGCTCAAGAAGCTTCTTAAAGTTTGCAAACACCAGTGGGTTCATAATTTCACAACGGGTGAGGAGCCTGAGGGACTCATCGAATGAGCCGAGTGCATGCATCCTAACGCGATACGAAGACAGCGATACTGGATCCGTTCCAGTTTGATGACGTGCGTTTTAGCCGCTGACTGGAAGCAAAAACCACCGTACTCTAAAACCGATAAAATCGTTGTCCGGTACAACGTTAGAAGATCTTGAGGATGGGCTCCCCACCACGTTCCGGTAATTGTTCGGAGAACATTGGTCCTTTGTTGGCATTTTCGTCTCAGATACTCAATCTCCAGGTGCATTTGGAATCGAATGTTCCCCGAGATATTTGAAAGACATGGAATGAGTGATCGGCTTACCCAACAGTTGAAGCTTCGGTTGTGCTGGGCTATGCTTCCTAGAAAAAACGACCAACTCAGTTTTCTCCGTGGAGAATTGGATACCTAGCTGGATAGCCCAAGTAGACAAATTGTCTAAAGTATCCTGTAAGGATCCTTGCAGGTCGGCCTCTCTGGGCCCTGTCATAGACACTAATCCGTCATCTGCAAGTTGTCTCAACGTGCAGTTGTCACTTAGACAATTGTCTGGAGACCACATTATGGTCCTCCGGAAGATCCGGAACATCCGTGAAAGAGGTAAATTCATGCAACGGATCCTTGACCTCCGCAGATTTTTCGAAATAACTCATAGACGTCTTATCAGAATGCAGAATATGCACCCAGGGGACCAAGGAATGGACCACCGGAAGATCCGGAACATCCGTTAAAGTGGTCAAGGTAGTATGGTTAATAGGGACCGCATTATAAGAAACGGTATTAAAGAATACACGTACCATATGGGATTAAAGCTAATTGGGGACAAACTCTTATTGTAGGGTAATTTTAAGGGATAATATCCTGGAGTCTTCTGAAAAGTTATTAAAAAAAATAGATGATCACCTTTTGGGAAAACTTTGCATCCTGAAAGTCACAAGTTTGGTCCCCAGGAAGACACGAAACATCCTTAAAAGAGGTCATTTCATGAAACTGATCCTAGAGCTCCGTGGTTTTTTCGAAACCACTCATAAACTTCTTATTAGAATAAATTCGGAGTTGTGACTGAAATATTACACTGGAGGTAATTTTGTAATTTTGTAACGTAATGGTCCTCTGGAAACTCCGAAACATCTGTAGAAGTGGTCACTTTACGAAACTGATCCTAACGCTCAGGGTTTTTTTTTCGAAACCACTCATAAACGTCTTATCATAATGAATTCGAAATTGTGAGCGAAATCTGAAACCTGGGGACCATGGTATGGTTGACCAATTTTGCATCCGAAAATCCACAAGCCTGGTCCCCAGGAAGACCTGGAACATCAGTAAAAGTGCAGAAACTGATCCTAGAGCTCCACGGTTTTTTTAGAAAACCACTCTTCTTCTTCTTGTTCACATTTCAAGCTTATTGCTTAGCGCATATTAGCTTATTGCGTGCTCTCAACTTAGTGTTCTAAATGCACTTCCACAGTTATTAATTGAGAGCTTTCGATACCAATACCAATGCATGAATTTGTATATTGTGTGGCAAGCACAATGATACTCTATGTCCAGGGAATTCGAGAAAATTTCCAACCCGAAAGATTCCCTGGACCGGACCGGAAATCGAACCCGCCACCTCCGGCTTGGTAATACCGTGCCTTTACTGACTAGGCTATGAAAACCATTCATTAACGTCTTATCAGAATGCATTCGGAGTTTTGACCGGAATCTGAAACTTGGGAGCCCCGGTATGGTCCATCGGAAGATCCAAAACATCCGTAAAAGTGGTAAATCAATTGAACTGACCTTAGAGCTCCGTGTTGGTTTCAAAATCACTCAAAGACGCCTGATCAGAATTAATTCAGAGTTGTGACCAGAATTTGGACTCTGGGGACTCTGAGATGATCCACCGAAAGATCCGGAACATCCGTAAAAGTGGTCAATTCATGAAACTGATTCTAGAGCTCCTTGATTTTTTAAAAACTACTCATAGATGTCTTATTAGAATGAATTCGGAAATGTGACGCGAATATGACCCTGGGGATCACGTAATGGTCCTCCGGAAAATCCGAAACATCTTTGTTTTTTTTTTCGAACTACTCATAAACATTTTATCAGAATAAATTCAGAGTTATGACTGGAATCTGAAAAAGTGGCCAATTAATGAAACTCATCCTACACGCAGAAAAAATATTTTAAAAGTAATAATATTTGACGTAAAATCAATAAGAATTTCAATTTGTTTTGGCTGCAAAAAGAAATCATTATTGTTTCAACAATCCAGTATTTTTGTTCCTCAAAACCCATGGATTGTTAAATCAAAAAGAAAATCTTTTCGAATTTACAAGAGCTTTTATGGTTTTGACGTAAGCTGTCAAATTTGACAGCTGGCTCAACAACAAAAATATGTTTGTTTTTAAAAGAGATTTCTTGTTGATTCAATCATATTTATTTTATGAAGTCTGATAATTCACGCAGTAGAAATAAAAATATGTTTATTGATTCAAAAATTCGACGTGATTTGAGATTTGGGCGTAATGCTTTTGAAAATAAACACGTCAATTACTGATTTCTCTTGAATAAACGCTCAATCTCACAAACAAACTATACCAAATGATAGAGGAATCATTCCTCTACCTCATAGTGTTATTAATTTTCTAGATTGAGCTTTTATTCGCGAGAAATCGGTGATTGACGTGTTTGTTTACAAATGCAATTACGCCCAAATCTCACATCACTCCGGAAATAATATGGTCATTTTTTTATGTTTTGTTTTCTTTTTCACTGATCATCCTTCGGCAGGGAAGTAAAGCCGTTGGTCCCCGGTTAATTAGTTGATGGGTCGATATGTAGGGTCCAGGTGTGGGAGCTGCCTTCCTGGCGTCGGGAGCATTGGTACTCAGTACGGAAAACACGATCGACGGAAAAAAAATCAAGGAAAAAACAGAAAATTGATTATATTTAGCAACTGCAGCTCGAACTGCAGCATACTTACTTACCGTCCGTGTAGATCTCTGTGATTTTTCAAAACCACCCATAAACGTCTTAACAGAATGAATTCAAAGTTGTGATCTAAATATGGACTCTGAGGACCACGGGATGAGCCACCGAAAGATCCGGAACATCCTTAAAAATGGTAAATTTATGAAACTGATCCTACAGAACTGCGGATTTTTTGGAACCACTCATAGACGACTATTCAGAATGAATTCGGAGTTGTGACTGGAATATGGATCCTGGGCACCACGTTAAGGTCGTCCGGCAGATTAGGAACATGCTTAAAAGTGGTAAATCCATGAAACTGATCCTAGTGCTCCGCGGTTTTTACGAAACCTCTTAAAGACGTCTTATAAGAATGAATTCTGAGTTGAGACCGGAATATTAATCGTGAGAATCACGGATTGGTTTACCGGAAGATCCAGAACACCCGTAAAAGTGTTCAATGCATGAAACTGATCCATTGTTTTTTTTTTTTCAAAACAGCTCATTGAACTCTTATCATTATGAATTCGGAGTTGTGTTCGGAAAATTTACCCTATTTTCGATTTTTTGAACCTCTCAAGGATGCATAGATGCACGCGTTAATATCGAGGTAACCTTTTTTTGCGTGTTTTTTTGCTCAAAAAAGTGCACATGATGGGTTAGATTTGTAATCAATAATGAGTAACTGGTACCTACAAATGAAATTTAAAAATTTATATTCGATCAAATCAGTGCTAACATTTGAAAACGGCACAAAAGCCATTTGTAAACAAATGGTTTGTGGGCCCTTTACTCACTACTTGAAGTACACCCACGCGACACAACAGCAACATCGGGTAGGGGGAATTTTCCCCCTCCTGACGATGCTGTTGGTTTGCGTGGGCGTTCTTCGGGTAGCGAGTAAAGGGCCCACAAACCATTTGTTTACAAATGGCTTTTGCGCCGTTTTCAAATGTTAGCACTGAAATGAGTAATTTTTATCCCTAAAAGAGGTAGAAAATTACTCATTTGAGGGAGTTAAAATTTAAACCAAAACACTAAAACTGAGGTAACAATTCTTCTTTTTACTGAGCGGTTCCACGAACAAGTGGGAAATTTTTCCAGTTTTTATTTTTTGTATTTTTTGATTTGCATGAAACCTTGCATACAAGTTTTTGGGGAAGAAAAACGCCGTTTTGCATACTTGGTTCGCCATTTTAAATCTAGCCTTACTTATGAGAAGGGCCTATGAAAAATGCACATGATATCTTCAAAAAATTGTATCTCGGAAACGGTTTGTCCGATTGGTTTGGTGTCTTGGGCGAAGTTTTAGACAATTGTTGGTGTTATATGGAGAAAATATGCACGGTAAAAAAAAAAGGTGTGGTATTTGTGTTTTGAACTAAAATATAAATTTTCCCTTTAAAGTGACATGTCAATAATTTTTTTATTATCCTTATGTTATAGCTGACTGAAAATGCTATCTAGTGCACAGTAGGTTGTTCTGGAGAAAAATAGGTTACGATGAAAAAAATTGTTTTTAAAAAAATACAATTTTCAAAAAAGCTATTAAGAAAAGTCAAAAAAGTTTGTCACCCTAATTTTATGAAAGCACATCAAATTTGCAAACAAAAAGTACTTGGGTAACATTTTTCTAAGATGCACCGTTTAGAAGATATTACTGATTTAATATTGTTTTTTTGATAACTTAATAAGTTTTGGCCCTTTTCGGATGTACTCCGTGTATTTCCAGTTTCAAAAGTATTTTTTCGGAAAGATTGGACAATTTTGAGTTAAAATGACACTGACAACTTAAAGATTCGAGTGAAATTCTCTGCCTTAAAAGTATTTTGAAAAACAAGTTACAAAATCCCACTATCAGGAACCAGGGTGCCTTCCATTCATTTTGACTAAAAACATGTTTTAGAAAATTATGGAATAATAAGATATTATGGTGGTATTTTGTATGTGTAAGGAACAAGAAAAGATTTTAAAGTTTGTGTTTGACACATAAAACCTGCAAATTTAGCTTTGACAGAGCCACAATGAGCGATTTTCTGATCACCTCTTCGCGAAGAGTGGGTGAGATAAATGACAGAATCGCTTATTGCCACTCTCATGCAGCAACATTGGCTGGTATTATGTGTCAAACACAAACTCCACAATCTTTTCTTGTTGCTTACACAAACAAAATATTATAATAATATCTTATTATTCCATAATTTCATAAAACATTTTTATAGCCAAAATGAATGGAAGGAACCCTGTCAGGAACAATGATTTCTTCAAATGATTTTTGGTGCGTTGTGCTGAAAACGTGCTAACAAGTATTAGATACAGGTAATCAGATACCAGTTAGCTGTACTACGTACAGTTGGTGATTGTAAACATGGTCTTTGTTGGAACTAGTCCACCATGGCCACGCTGGCCATAACGAGGCTAGCTCCGTCGTTGACCGTTCCTTAATAATAAATAAAAAGAACGCAGTAGTCACCTTCCATCAAACTAGAGGGCTGCCGACTGATACCTCAATCAACAACCGCCGCACTCTTTATTCATTCCAGGTATATACAATTTACAATCTTCTTCAATAACAATATACCTACGCCAGCAAATCTACCTCGAGCCAACTCTCCAAACTCGTACCTGAAGGTTCGACGATACCTGAGCGTTCAACTCTACCTATCTTCCAACAGTCTTTACCCAGCATTCTATGATTTCTACCCGTGAGCTGTATAATAATGTCTGACTCGGTTTTGAATTCATCCAGTATCTACTAGGGAAAACCAAACAGTAAATGCAGAAAGGTTGCTAGTAGCATAGTGATTATAGTAATTTCAGCTCATAATCCTGTGTTTTTGAACGAGATCCAGTGTTGTTTGATAACATAATAATTGTAAAGGAAAGTGTAACACGTTTTGGTGCAAAGGTAAGTTTTAAATACACATTTTAATTATATGTTTTGTGATATTTTCGTACAAAACTAACAATTGGAAAATATTTTCTATGTTACAGATTACAAAATGAGTAAAATAAGATGTATTCGCCCATTCAAAGACATTCAGTGTTCGAAAGAGCTGCGATATCTCACGGATGGTATCATCCAAAAACTAAAATCAATTGGATTTTACAAGGTATCCACACTGAACACCAAGGATTTTCGTGTTTGTTCGTCTTGCCGTCTACATATTGATTCAAGAGCTCACCTCACCCAAAACGAGGAACAAAGCGTAGCCGGCGGCTCAAGGATGCCAACTGTTGAAAGTTTGGTCACGATACCATCAGAGTCAACGCTAAGCACAATTAAATCAAATGAAGACTTCACGATGCCTGTAGACGTCGAAATATTCAACCGAGGAATAGCAGCTGTTCGTGTTTCGCCTATAGATTTAGGTAAGGTTAAAAATGTTCACTATCCTGGAAAAAAGTGCGCTGAAATCGTCGAAGGTGTACGAAGAAATCTTTTTAAATTAGACGCTAAAACAGAAAAAGCAAACGAGTTTGATGAAGTCATAGAAAATATGAAAATTAAATTTTTAAATTCAGCCACAAGGCAAGAAAAACTATCAATTTTATCATTGTTGCCAAAATCATGGTCAGTACAAAAAATTGTAGACGAATTTAAAACCAGTAGAAATATGGCATCAGATGCAAGAAAGGAAAGAGATAATGTATTTGATTCATCTCAAGGTTCAAGCTCTGGAAAAGCTTTGAGTAATGAAACAAAAGAACTGGTTTTGAATTTTTTTGAGGACGATGATATAAGCCGTGCAATGCCAGGCCAAAGAGATTTTGTTAGCGTAAAGACAGGAAATAAGAGATTAGCTGTTCAGAAAAGATTGTTAATGATGACATTGAGAGAAGCTTTTAATCGCTTTAATGAAATGTACGTCAATGTAAAAATAGGGTTTTCATCATTTGCAAGCCTCCGGCCAAGGCAATGTAAACTATTGACTATCACAGGAACACATAATGTTTGCGTTTGCACTACGCATGAAAATGTCAATTTAATTCTACATAGCTTAAAAAATACAATGTCTTGAATGATCTAAAAACATTAACGAATAGATTACTTTGCGAAAATAAGACAACTCATTGCCATCTACGAAGATGTAAAAACTGCCCAGATACCTCAGTTTTAGAAGACAGTTTATTGAAACAACTGGAAGAAAACTTTGTTGAAAAGCTTTCATTCGAACAATGGGTTACCACTGACAGATGTGATTTAGAAACTATTGTAAAGCAAACCGATGAGTTTGTTTCATTTTTCAGCTCAAAATTAGAAAGTTTGATTCCGCATGATTTTGTAAAAACCGAACAATCCAATTTTTTGAAAACTACAAAACAATACTTGCAAGATGGTGAATTTTTAGCTATTTGTGACTTTTCTGAAAATTACAGCTTCGTTTTGCAGGATGAAGTTCAATCACACCATTGGAACGTGCAACAGGCCACAATCCATCCTTTCGTAATATATTATACTGAAAATATGCAAATTAAACATTTTAGCTTCATTATAATTTCTGAAGAACTAAAACATGATTCAGTCGCTGTCAATTTGTTTATTGATAAAATGATAAACTTTTTACAAATTGATCAAAATAAAAACATAAAAAAAATTTATTTTATGTCAGATGGTGCTGCTTCACAGTATAAAAAACGAAAAAACTTTTCTAGCCTTTGTAAATTTAAGTCAAAGTATGGTATTGACGCTGAATGGCATTTCTTCGCAACATCGCACGGAAAAGGTCCATGCCGACTATTTGAGGTACGATAAAACGCATGGCTACCAGAGCAAGTTTAGCCAAAGAACGCGAACACCCGATAAAGACTGCAAGAGAGTTGTTTAATTGGGCAAACAAACGAAAAGAAGAAGAACTTACAAAGTTGTCATTTTGTTATTCTACTACAGAAGAATACGAAAATATGTCTTTGCTGCTAAATAATCAATATAATAATGCAAAAACAATTCAAGGAACTCTAAAATTCCACTCATTTCTTCCTCTATCAGAAAATACAATAAAGGCAAAGCTTTATTCAAACTGTCCTGACAATGATGCCGAAATATTCAATATTGTTAAGAAAGTTGTGTAAACAATAATTTTATAAAAATACAGGAATAAAAATTAACTGAT
This sequence comes from Ochlerotatus camptorhynchus, assembly GCF_037179485.1. NCBI lineage: Eukaryota > Metazoa > Arthropoda > Insecta > Diptera > Culicidae > Ochlerotatus > Ochlerotatus camptorhynchus. Next base: position 1,402,449 of record NW_027040924.1, read on the forward strand.
GATATCCAACATATAATGTTATTTTTTATTGCGCACAATCACCATCCCTGAAAAATAAGCTTAATTCGCTCTTTTGAATCTTGCTAATTGAGGAGCTTACATTTGCAGTTCTCAAAAAGGTGTATCTCGAAATCGAGTTGTCTCATCGGTTTGATGTCTGTGGCGATGTTCGGCAATAGAGAGAAAATATGCACAGTATAAACACATCCAGTTTAAATGGATTAAACTGTTAGGCGATATGCAAGAGTTGAATGCACATTTTCAGCACAACGCACCAAAAATCACTTGAAGAAATCATTGTTCCTGATAGTGGGATTTTGTAACTTGTTTTTCAAAATACTTTTAAGGCAGAGAATTTCACTCGAATCTTTAAGCTGTCAGTGTCATTTTAACTCAAAATTTTTCAATCTTTTCGAAAAAAATACTTTTGAAACTGGAAAAACACGGAGTACATCCGAAAAGGGCCAAAACTTATTAAGTTATCAAAAAAAAAACAATATTAAATCAGTAATATCTTCTAAACGGTGCATCTTAGAAAAATGTTATTGAAGTACTTTTTGTTTGCAAATTGGATGTTCTTTCATAAAATTAGGGTGACAAACTTTTTTGACTTTTCTTAATAGCTTTTTTGAAAATTGTATTTTTTTAAAAAACAATTTTTTTCATCGTAACCTATTTTTCTCCAGAACAACCTACTGTGCACTAGATAGCATTTTCAGTCAGCTATAACATAAGGATAATAAAAAAAATTATTGACATGTCACTTTAAAGGGAAAATTTATATTTTAGTTCAAAACACAAATACCAAACTTTTTTTTTACCGTGCATATTTTCTCCATATAACACCAACAATTGTCTAAAACTTCGCCCAAGACACCAAACCAATCGGACAAACCGTTTCCGAGATACAATTTTTTGAAGATATCATGTGCATTTTTCATAGGCCCTTCTCATAAGTAAGGCTAGATTCAAAATGGCGAACCAAGTATGCAAAACGGCGTTTTTCTTCCCCAAAAACTTGTATGCAAGGTTTCATGCAAATCAAAAAAGATGAAAATTACTCGTTGCTTTAATGATATGGAACCGCTCTACTGCACTTTTTGGAGAGATGCACACTTCAAATGAACAACAATGATTTATTTTCAAATCTTTTTTTTATAAACTTTATATACTTTAAGTGGTTTACTAAAAATTCCATACTGTGGTCACAACTCCTAATTCATTCCGATGAGATGTCTATGATTGTTTTTGAAAAAAAAACTGTGAAGCTCTAGGATGAACCGGGAACCAATGCCTCACCGGGAGATGTTATGCCTCAGAACATGCCGGTGGCACCGAATGGGATTGAACCCAAGCCTGCTGGGGTGAGAGGCAATCACGCTTACCACTACACCACCGGCACCGCTATCGCTAAGATTTAGAGTCAGTTTTATGAATTTACCAATTTTAAGGATGTTTATAGGACCAATTTTAAGGCTTTTTCAGAGGTCCATTTCGTGATCCCCTGGGTCCATAATTCGATCAAAACACTGAAATCATAAGGAAAGACGTCCGTGAGTGCTTTAAAAAAAACGTGGAGCTCTAGGATCAGTTTCAGGAATTGACCAAGTTTATGGATGTTCCGGATCTTCCGGAGGACTATCTCGTAGTCCCCAGAATTCACATTCCAGTTAAAATTCTGAATTCATTCTGATAAGATGTCTATGAGTAGTTTCGACAAACCTGCGGTGTTCTAAGATCGGTTTCATGAATTAACAACTTTTACGGATGTTGCCGATCTTTTAGTGAACGAACCCGTAGTCCCCAGCATCTATTTTCTGGCCACATCCCCACAAGAGTGGTTTCGTCACATCGCTGTTTCGTCACATGGATCTGTTTCATGAATTGACCACTTTTATGGATGTTCCGGATTTTCTGGAGGACCATCGCATAGTCCCCAGAGTCCATATTCCGGTCACAACTTCGAATTTGTTCTGATAATACGTCTATGAGTGGTTTCGAAAAAAAACAGCGATGTTCTAGAATCGGTTTAATGAATTGACTACTTTTGCGGATTGTTCGTGCATCATAATTTTTCGTCACGAAAGATCATCGCAGAGCCACCTACAAGTCAACCTGCAAAGTGGACATCGCTGATCCCCTCGAACATCGATAGGTCAACCGACTCCCACAACCGTTGCAGGATGACGTTAACGGCCCTTCGGAAATGACAACATAGTGGAAAAAGAACTTCAGATCACCCCTTGGATAGAAAAAGCTCGATTCGTCGTTGGTGTGGTATCTTGCTTCCTGAAACGTCATAGGTGTAAAATGTAAACAGAACAGTGAGGGGTGAAGGAATTTATATAAGAGAAAAGTAGTGGTAGAAAATTTGGCATTAAATAAAAAGTGAACTGGCATGTTGAATTTAATTTAAAGTTAATAAAGTAGTGATTAATTTAAGAGGAAGAAGTGTTAGTGGATGATATTTGGACTTGCCTTCATCTGGAATCTGAAAAAAGGGAAACCAAGCATACCTGCACTCTGCTGAATAACCAGCTGCTCATCTTTGTGCTACCGACATGGATGTTCCGCATCTTTTAGAGGACCATCTCATAGTCCCCAGCGTCCATTTTCTGGTCACAACTCTGAATTCATTTTGATAAGACGTCTGAGTGGTTTCGAAAAAAAAAAACAGCAGAGCTCTAGGATCATTTTCAAGCATTGACCACTTTTACGGATGTTCAGGATCTCCCGAAGGACCATCCCGTAGTCTCCAGAGTCCATTTTCCAAACAAAACTCCGATTTCATTCTGATATGATGTTTATGGGTGGTTTCGAAAAAACCGAGTTCTACACGCAGAAAAAAATATTTTAAACGTAATAATATTTGACGTAAAATCAATAAGAAATTCATTTTGTTTTGGCTGCAAAAAGAAATCATTATTGTTTCAACAATCCAGTATTTTTGTTTCTAAAAACCCATGGATTGTTAAATCAAAAAGAAAATCTTTTAGAATTTAGAAGAGCTTTCATGGTTTTGACGTAAGCTGTCAAATTTGGCAGCTGGGTTAACAACAAGAATATGTTTGTTTTTAAAAGAGATTTCTTGTTGATTCAATCTGACAATTCACGCAGTAGAAATAAAAATGTGTTTATTGATGTAAAAATAATATGGCAATTTTTTTTATGTTTCGTTTTCATTTTGAAACAAAATTGCAGAAATTGTAATTGAATTTCTGCCCCCGGTTCATGAGTTGATGGGTAGATATGTAGGGTCCAGATGTGGGAGCTGCCTTCCTGGCGTCGGGAGCATTGGTACTCAGTACGGAAAACAAGATCGACGGAAAAAAATAAAGGAAAAAAAAACAGAAAAATTGATTATATTTATTACCTGCAGCTCGAATTGCAGCATACTTACTTAACTCAAGTCTCAAGATTTTCGAAAATCTTGCACTTATTTCCCGAAATTTACAATTAAAAACAATACTTACGTGGAACGCGTAAGTATTGTTATTGTTTACATTTTTGTTCGGGTGAAAACGAGGGAATGGTTGGTATTTATTTTTGCTTTAATGGCCCAGAGAATGGACGCAGCAAATAAATGCTAAATTAAAATTAACTATTGTTGGCTTAATAATAGAATATTGTTATTTTTACAATAGTTGCATTTGAAAAGTGGCTGATTAAAACAAAAAGAATCCTATTTTGAATTTATATGAATAAGTATTATTGAAACAACAAAAAGCAATATAATTTCAACTGGAATTGTTTGCTTAAATACAATTAAAGATTTTTTTGGTTCAATACAAACAATTTTCTGTCCGTGTAGGATCGGTTTCATGAATTTACCACTTTTCGGATGTTTCGGATCTTTTTGTGAACCATTCCGTGCTCCCCAGCATCCATTTTCTGGTCACAACTCCTAATTCATATTCATCAGACGTCTATGAGTGGTTTCGAAAAAACCATGGAGCTCTAGGATCAATTTCAATTATGGACCAGTTTTGCGGATGTTCTGGATCTATTAGTGGACCATCTCGTAGTCCCTAACGTCCATTTTCTGGTCACAAATCTTAATTCATTGTGATAAGACGTCTATGAGTGGTTTCGAAAAAACCGCGGAGCTATAGAATCTGTTTCGTGAATTGACCAGTTTTACCAACAATAAATACGAAACTAACGATTTTAAATTGGCTCACCACTTTAGTAGCCTATTGGTCCCAAGCAAACGATTAACGTACCCTATTCTAGTTGAAATTCTATTACTACACTATGTTTGTTTTGATTCGCTATGAAAGTTTGACAGATAACATCAGGGGTGTGTGGATTCATGCAGAACATGCAGGGGTGAGTGAAATAGCTTGGGGCTGCTTGGGACCGTTGTTCTGGTACTGAGTGAGCCAAAAATAATAATGATTTTCTTCGGGACCCAGTGGTCTTAGAGTTACCTCTATGGTTTTACGGTTGTTCTGGATCTTTTAGTGAACTATCCCGTAGTCCCCAGCGTCAATATTTTGGTCACAACTCTGAATTAAATGTGTTAAGACGTCTATGAGTGGTTTCGAAAAAACCACGGAGTTCTAGGATCAGTTTCATGAACTGACCAATTTATGGATGTTCAGTTCGCTTGCGATGCGGACTGAACAGTATGGGAGAACGAACCACTTTCACATTCGCGGCTCTAGGTGGCGCTGTAGCAGGTAGAGTTTCTTCGTGTACAAAATGTAGAACTTTTGGAGTATTGGAAACATCTTGGCTCAAGACCGGATGTGAATCCGAGTTAACCCCGAAAAGTTATTAGCGGTTCCAATGAACACCACCTAGCTTACTTTTGGGGAGGGCCACTTAGTGCGGTTTTTATTTTTACGAACAGGCATACGAATAGCAATGTTTGCATGGGTATAGCTTTTTTGTTTCATCATGGAATTCGCTGAAATTTTCACAGTAAGTAGAAAATGTTCGAAATTATGCTAAATTGAAAATTGGAACAGATTGGCTAAGTGGTTCCGGGTTCCCGAGAGGCCATCGGGTGGGAGAAAAGGTACCAGTCCTCTAGAACAAGTAGTGCTGATTAATATTTGAACAAGGTCAACCCACAACCTGGTTCTAGATACTGATTGTCCACCGGAAGGCCATCCAGGGACACGGATCAACCTTAAAATTGATTTTTATGTATTTGTGTAGTTGGAGATTAGACTGGCCCACATTTATATTGGGGAAATTTTTTATCTTTTTTTCAACGGGCCAACCTCTAGATTTGTGCCATTAGGTGAGAAAACCACTCTCTGAAAATTTCAGCTCATTCGGATTAACACGAGCTGGCGCTTCTGATTTAAAATTTATATGGGGATATTGGTTGAAATGTATGGCGAAATAACATTCCTTCACTCTTTCGTGCATAGAACTGGTTTAGCAAACTCGATTATCCTCAGAATTACAGCACACGTAGCTTAAACTACAACAACTTTGCTGAAGACAGCATCACGATTCATGATAGTATGTTACCTGCTAACTCAGGATAAGGGATTTCAGGGACATTTACTGTAGCTTGTATCTTCCACTTTTGCGTCAAATATGCGAATTCCAAATTAACAGGAGCAACAAAGATAATAATACTCAACCCACAGATGTCGTTTGCCTGGCAAAGAGAAGGTAACGACAGAACTAACACTGAATGAATGCTCATCACACCCGAAGAAGAAATTTTAACTCGTATCACTAGAAAGGCGAGGCCTGACGGTTACCTTGTGAACCCGGTTTCAGACGGAATTACGAAAAGGGTGAAAATATGTTAACCAGGGCTGCTCTTGGAAATAACTGACTACCACTGAATCTACTTTTTCATTCTACATTTGTATATTCGTGACGTCACAATTTAGGGTACTTGCATGCGTTATTTTCGGACCTTGCCCAGGTTTGCGCTGGTGATGGTACTGTTGGCGATGTTGATTAGGGTTGGTCGTGCTGGCGATGATAACGGTGGTTGACCATGATGGATGACACTTGTAGCGGTGGTGGAAAGCTGAAGGTGGTGGTGGCGGACGGCTGCAGTCGGATAATTTATTCGCACGGGCGAAAGAGGTTACCCGAAGATGACGATGATGAAAGCCGGGCACTAGATTCAACCTGCTAACACTAGGGTTGACCACGCGGTGGCTTTGGATACGGTGGATCTACGATGGCAGACGGGTAGCTTTGATGATGGCGGATGTGGCTTTTGGGGCCAGTCACTGCCTCTCCATGTGGCAATAATCGCAATGGCGGCCTTCCGAGTGTGTGTATGACACATAAAACCTGTCAATTTAGCTTTCAGAGGGTTACTATAGCAATTAGCTGTAACGATGAGTAACGCGATGAGCGAGCAATCAGCGATCATAAAATCGCTAGTTCTGACCTTCTGAAAGCAAAATTGACAAAATTTTATATGTCATACACAATCTTTACCACTTATTCTTGCTTCTTTCAAATACAAATTATCATTATAGTATCTCATGATTTCATAATTACGAAATAAATAGCATTTTAGCTGTAATGAGCAATTTCAAGCCTGCCATCTCCGGGTATTATCTTTTTTTTACGTAGGACTACGTCTTTAATTTCTATATGGGGGTACACTTTGTGAAAACTGAAAATGGAACATGAAACAAAATTATGAAAGATTTTGAACATTAATAACTCAGCTGCCCCTGGACCAATTTCAATAATTTTATCTATTTTACCTATCGATCAGAAATATTTCTACGCATCTTTAATTTTTAACAAGAGGCTGAAAAAAGTGGTAATGTCAAGCGTTGTCCAATGTACACATAAAAAGTGATAATTTTATCACTGTTAAACGTTCTTCCCAAACCCAGTCCTCATAGTCGAGTACCACTTGGTTGCACATCATTCTGCTTTAACCTGAAAAGATATAAAGCAGCGCTGCTGTCTGACATCAGCTCATTTTCGCTTCGGACGGCGTGGATAGCAATAGCAGCAGTAGGAAGGTAGTGGCTAGTCCACTCTTCTACAACCCAACAAGCAACAATTGACTGGTCGCCGTGGTGGTGTCTGACGTATCTCCGGTATGATCTACGAGGTGTGCTGAAGGTGTTCCTGAAAAATGAGATCCGTGATGCTATCACCTACACTAAACACGCCAAGCGTAAGCTGCCATGGATGTCATCTACGTTTTGAAGTGACAGAGACGCACTCTGTTTGGTTTCGGAGGCACCAACTTTGGCAACAAAACGGCCCTTTTCAGGGCCACCAAGCTCATTACAGTAAAGAGTAGGAATAGAGCTCATGTGCCTGTTTCTCCATATTCAGAAACTAACGCCTCCAACGACCACACAAAATGCTCATGTAACCAAACTGGAAGCAGGGGTACAAATGATTTTGATCAACCTTGATCAACTTTGATCGAGATTGAACCCAGGCCTGTTGGGGTGAGTGGTATCCACGCTTACCACTACACAACCGGCACCGCTAACTTTCCAGGTGTTTACATTGGCAAACTGCGCAAAAGGAAAGGAGCCAGTGTCGCTACTTGATAGCAAACTACTCATGATGGGAGGAGTCTTTGTAGCTTACCGGCGTCGTCATAATCGAGTACCACTTGGTTGTACATCATTCTGCTTTAACCTGAAAAGATATAAAAAAGCGCTGCTGTCTAGCCTCAACTCATTTTCGCTTCGGACACCGTGGTGAGCAGACAGCAAAAGCAGTCGTCTGGCTCGCCGTGGCGGTGTCAAATGTGTCTCCGGTTTGATCTACGAGAAAACACGAGGTGTGCTGAAGGTGTTCTTGGAAAATGTGATCCGTGATGCTGTCACCTATACTGAACACGCCAAGCGTAAGCGGCCATCGATGTCGTCTACGCTTTGAAGTGACAGACGAACTCTGTACAGTTTCGGAGGTTAAATCATCACCAACTTTGTTAAATCATCACCAACTTTGTTAAATCATCACCAACTAAATTTTCTTCACATTTGTTCTGTGACCTAGCGGTCCTACGTCAAGCTCCCGTTCGTGCCCCTAGGCACAGACCCTTCTACTTTTTTTTTTCAATGCGTTTATTTTTCCTGGCTCATTTTCCATAGCTTTGCGGAGCCGATATTCATCGTTTGTGTTACAAAATTACTTAAAACTAACGTAAGTAAAGCGGGGGCCGATTACTCGCGGCTATCTCGAGGTTAGGGGTAACAAATTGTAACAAACAGATGGCAGGATAGGGATTGAGAAACATGGGGGTACACCGATGGAGACCTAGCAACTTGAGAGAACTACTAAATCCTCAGATCGATCCGTTTTAAAAACACATAAATTAAATTAAAATATTCGAGATCTTGGCTCGCCAAGACATCTCTAACGGGTATCGCGGGTTGTTTTCCTCGGGCCCTGAGGGATGCAGATAACTCGAATCTAGCAACACAATGGAGGTTGCATGACCAAAGCACGTGGTCGATATTGTGATAGCCACTACCACAAACGCACAAATTGCTGCCTGCGAGCCCGATTCGGAAGAAATGCGAGTCTAACGAGTAGTGATTGGACATGAGCCTTGACATGACACGTATAAAGTCACGGCTCATGTCCAATCCTTTGAGCCATGGCTTGTTCGATACCTGTGGGAGAACAGTATGTAACCATCTTCCCAGATCACTCTCATTCCATTTTTGTTGCCAGTTGGTGAGGACGTGCTGACGGGTAATTTGTCGATCAAAAATATCGCCTTCCATAGCGCCCACCTTAGCTAGCGAGTCTGCTTTCTCATTACCCGGAATTGAGCAATGAGATGGGACCCAAACTAATGTGATAGTATAGGAGCAATTAGATAAAGTACTCAATTTAGCTCGGATTTCGGTCAGGAAATACGAGGAGTGCTTCATCGGCCTCATTGATCGAATAGCCTCCAACGAGCTAAGACTATCTGTAAAAATAAAATAGTGATCAGAGGGTAGTGAGGCAATTTGCTCTACTGCGTAGAATATGGCTGCTAGTTCCGCAACGTATACGGAACAGGGTTTTTGCAGTTGATATGAGGCGCTATGAAATTCGTTGAATACTTCAATCCTGTGGAAGCGTTTATAGTTGACCCATCTGTGAAAAAACTCCTATTATTACTGACATGGTGGTACTTGTTTGCAAAAATTATGGGAACAACCATCGACCGATGGTGATCTGGTATACAACGGATTTCTTGCAACATGGTCAGATCAAAATTTACAGAGGAACTATAAAAGTCTTGGAGGCAAACACGAGAGGAATTGAATGAAGAAGGGCCAATCTCCAGCGTCATGTACTCGTAATAGAGACTCATAAATGTTGTTTGACGATTTATGTCGAGCAGCTTCTCAAAGTTTTCCATTACCAATGGGTTCATGACGTCACAACGGATAAGAAACATGAAGGACAGTTCCGCGAAACGATCTGTCAGTGGGAGAACACCCGCGAGTCCTTCGAGGCTCATCGTATGCGTCGAGTGCATACAGCCAACGCGATTCGGAGGCAACGGTATTGAACCCGTTGCAGCTTCAAGATATGTGTTTTTGCCGCGGATTTAAAGCAGAAGCTACCGTACTCTAGAACCGACAAGATGATTGTTCGATACAACCTGATCAGATCTTCCAGGTGTGCTCCCCACCAAGTTCCAGTAATTGTACGAAGAAAATTGATTCTTTGTTGGCATTTTTGTTTCACATACGCAATATGTTTTCCCCACGTGCTTTTGGAATCGAACCAAATATATCTATACTATTAACACAATTTTGGATCACCCTAACTATGCTCTACTAAAAAATAGTACGAGGAAAAAAAAATCAAGAAAAAAAATATAGATATTTACTATTTACATAATTTGGATCACCCTAATTATGACCCAACCTAATCTAATATTGGACCAGGGAAACAAGGGAGATGCGATACTGGTGAAAACAAAGCGACACGATATACCCATTGCACTGAGGCGGCAGATGACTGGTGCGATGCTATTGTTTGCCCCAACGGCTGTTGGGTCGATAACCTTATAGCTGGTATGCCTCGGTCGCCTCGGTAGTCAATTTAACGTGCTTTCGATGTTGTTACGTATCCGAAGTAATGTTTTCAGAGCCATAACCGTCGCCGATACTCTGCAAGGAAGAATCGACTGCGAAGCAATTCTGCAACAAGTGAACATTAATGTTCAACCTCGATCACTACGCAACAGTCTTATGCTGAGACTTCCACTTCTTCGAACTAATTATAGCTTAGGGAGCGCTATTTACGGATTGCTGCGAGTGTTCAACAGAGTAGCGTCGATGTTCGATTTCCACTTGACACGGAATATGCTTCGCCGTAGATTCTCTGCCTTTTTTGATGACCGAAGGCGCTTGACGCCCAACAGCTAAGTGTAAAATTTAAGACTTATACAGTTTTAGTAACTTGAAAATGCTTTCCGAGTTTTTTTTTTCGTTTGTAACTGTAGTATATGTAGTCTGTATAATCTGTCCTTTTTTACAACACATCATTGGGACTATTTTAGTGTGTTGATGCAAACATAACAAATAAAACGAATTGCATCATATGTGCGTTCGAGCGAATCTAAGGAATTTTCTCTAGAACGATATCGAATACAACAAAGGGTGGTCATACACTCTGAGGGTTTACTGGGTGATCTACTGGAGGACACGGAACATCTATTAAATCGATAATATCGTGTATTTGGTCTTGAAATGCAAGGCATTTTTCACTAGAATATTACCAAATACAACAACATATATTTTTCCAAATGTGAAACCCGGTATCAACGGAACATCCGCAAAATTGATAGATTCATATATATTGTTGCAGGTGCTTGAATTTTTTCTTGCACCTAATGGAAATTTTACTAAAATCAAACCACAAGTTTCAAACGGTTTTCGGATGGTTTTATATGGAAGATCTATAATACCCGTAAAATTTATTGCATCGTAGGTTTGGCCTAATGTGATTTTTCTCTGAAGCTGATGAGCTGACTACGGCCGGCGCCGGTGGTGTAGTGGTAAGCGTGACTGCTTTCTCAAACCCCAAATGGTCTGGGTTCAATCCCAGTCGAGTTCGGTGGGATTTTTCTGAGGCATAAAAATCTCTGGTCACGTCTTCCTTCGGAAGGGAAGTAAAGTCGTTGGTCCCGGCCAATATGTGTTGAATGGATGCGATATCCTACGCAGGGAGCTGGAAGCTGGTGGAAGCTGCCTTCCTGCACATTCGATTGGCGTCTGGATGGCAATCGATGTCCGTCGGTGGATGGCACTAGATTGCGGAACAGAGGCCGACGTTAAATAAAGGAATAAAGAAGAAGAAGAAGATGATGGAAGGAGTTAGGTCTTAATTATTTGCCACTTTTGCCACATTTGTCATTTTCTTATACGAAACGACGGGATCTTGTTTGCCATACCGATGTTGATGCTATTGATGTTGCTTCTTACAGCGTTTAGGTAGCTGCCTGAGTTGGAAAACTAGCTGATCAGAAACGTATCGTAAAATGATGCAAACACTGCTTGGCGTCGTATCACACCGAAGGTTTCATTGGTTTATTTTTGTAACGTCTTATAGCGCTGACTTCTTGGTATGTAGTTGAGAAAGAGAGAATCGCTAATTTAATGCTCACACCCAAGGTCACGAGTTCACATCTCATCCTGCTACAAGTATGACATTCCGATGGTTCGAAGAAAAATCAAGGCTTACTTTGATCAAATTTACGCAGCAATTAATTTTACGGATGTTCAAGATCTTCCGGTTTGCCATCTGGTGACCACTCAGAGTCAATGACCATCTAATACATCAAAAACCACAATTTTAATACATTGCATATAGCACCGCCTGTGGTTTAGTGGTAAGCGTGATTGCCTGGCGTCGGCAGCATTGGTACTCAGTAAGGAAAACAAGATCGACGGAAAACAAATCAAGGAAAAAAAATACATTTCATATAGTTGCAGATAAAAATCAAGGCTTACTTTGATAAAATTTACACAGCAATCAGTTTTATGGATGTTCCGGATCTTTCTCTGGACCATTTCGTAATCATTCATCGCCAATTACCAGCTAATATATCAAAAATCTTCATTTGACAACATTCCATATAGTTTGAAAACAAATCAAGGCCTACTTTCAATCAAATTTACACACATAAATAAACAAACCAGCCACTGGCTAAAAGTCACTCTAAGAAAAATAAAACAAATTTACACAGCAATCAATTTTACGGATGTTCCAAATCTTCTGGCGGACCATATCTGGGGCCAATGACCAACTAATATATAAAAACCACAATTTTACTACATTCAAAATAGTTGCAGGCATAAATCAAGGCATACTTTGATCAAATTTACGCAGCTATCAATTTTACGGATGTTTGGGATCTTCATGTGGATCACTTAATGACCACTTAGATCTAATGACCAGCTATTTAATATGTCAAAATTCACCATTTAACTACATTTCATATAATTTCAAACATAAATCAAAGCATATTTTGATCAAATTTACACAGCAATCAATTTTATGGATGTCCCGAATCTAACGGCGGACCATCTGGTGACCACTGGGAGCCAATGTCTAGCCAATACATCAAAAATAACCATTTTACTTAATTTCATATAGTTGCAGAGAATAATCAAGGAACACTTTGATCAAAAATACATAATAATCAAAATTAAGGTTGATCCGAGTCACCGGATGGCCTTCCGGTGGACACTCAGTATTTAGAACCAGGTTGTGGGTTGATCTGGTTAAAATATTAATCAGAACTACCCATAGATGACTATTGCTGTAGATCAAATGTAATTTTAGCTCACGTCATATTCTGATCACTTCCCCGGTAGTACTCACAATATGGCCGATGTCTCATTTGTTCGGGATTTTGAATATTCTTCTTCTTCCTCGCATTTCAAGCTTATTGCGTATGGCATATTAGCTTATTGCGTGCTCTCAACTTAGTTTTCTAGATGCACTTCCACAGTTATTAATTGAGACCTTTCGATGCCTGTACCATTTTTGCATTGGTATAATTGTGTGGCAAGTACAATCATACTCTATGCCCAGGGAAGTCGAGAAATTTCCCAACCCGAAAAATTCCTAGACCGGACCGGGAATCGAACCTAGTCACCTCCAGCATGGTCTTGCTTTGTAGCTAAAAACACAATAATTTAAATAATTTTAATCATTCCAAATCTTATGCACCAAGCGTTTTTACCTCCAGCTCTTCAATCACTTCTTCCTATGACGAATCATTTTTTTCTGTTTGCGTGATGTAATAAAATGGCGGTCCACAAAAAATCAGACGATTTTTTTAATCAAAACGCAATTTCTTTGTTTGTTTCTAATAATAACTTTGTAGAATGAACTATGTTGTCCATTAGAAACAAAGATTGTGTTCTTTGATTCAACAAAAAACATGAGTTTGAACTAAAAACACAATGTAACTATTTGATTATAATACGCCTTTTTTCTATGGGTGAAAACGTTCGTCTGGTTAGGCGTTGGGAAAGTATCAAAGCGCCAATTTTGACCATTGTAGAGCTCGGAAACTGAGAATCGAAATATACCCGAAAATCTAATACAACGGTCCAGTGAAATTTTACGTATTCATACATAGATCTCACAAAGGACTAGGTAAGTTAGTGCTAGGTAAGGATCTGTACCAAAGTGCTAAGTTTAACCGTTCTAGAGAACGGAAGCCGAGAATCGAAAGACTCCCGAAAATCGATTTTCACGCTCCTGTGGAACCTTAATGGCCTTAATTTCTACCGGATTGTTACGGTAGGCGTACCACATGTTTTTTTCTGTTTAGTAAAATATATATTTTAGCAAAAATATTGAAATCTTTATTAATTATTTTTTTGAATATCTTTTTCCTCATGGGAAGATAACGCAATGCCATGCTGTGAGATAAAACCTGACAGTTGAGACCTGACAGTTGAGATAAAACCTGACAGTTGACGGTATTGTCATGCAAGTGTGTCCGCGGCATTAGTGTCTCCATATATTTGTATATGTATATTTAACAAAATTTGTAAAGTGCAACATGCTATAGAGCGTTATATTGAAAATTAGCATGCTTGCATTGTCGTTTGCACCATTATTGTCGAGAAATGGAACTTATATATCATATTCATTCGAACGAGTTTCATGCCATTCGGTTCACCTGAAGCAATTAGCACGGCAAATGCAGAAGCAGAAGTGAACCCACCTGCTTATGTTCCCCGAAACGAGTTGCTTGCACACGTACCTACCAGGCTTTTCAGACTACCAATCAAATCTATGATCGTATGCGAAAGCAGGGTTGCTTGATGTGACGACATGTGTCAGTAAGGAGCAGCAGGATTGAGTCGACAGCAGGTGGTAAATCAGAATGCTTAATTTTTCGAGGTTCACATGCTACTGTATATTAAAAGTTTCAAGTAATTCAACGTACAAACTGCAGTATGGAGGCACGCGTGCAATTTAAAGAGCTAAGGAAGATGAAGCTTTTGATATGATCAAGAGCGAAGATCAAATTACATGGAAGGAACATAAATCATGTAGGGTTTTTGATCTAATTTCCGTCATACTAAGCACAACCCGCATTTACCTCTCTTTTTTGAACGGGTCTGAACAAAAAATGGAATATTTCTGTCAAATATGACTTCTAAATTTATTCACCTTTCCATACGTACCGTTGAATTTGATAAAGAGTCATAAATTGTTGAGATATTGTATAAAATCTAATACTGCTTCTTGATTCTAAATTCGTCCTACGAGTTTCAATTCTGTCCAATCGTATTGAAACGCCATTAGATTTTCTTCGTCCTACGGATAAACGTAGAAAAAGGGGATTCGTTAGGGGCGCTTCTTTTGTTTTGAGAACAATGAGCGTAAATATTCATACAATGTGCTCTAATAGGATTTATGTTATAGCTAATGAATTAACGTATTGGAACAAACCTATTATTGATTTGCGCATAGTTATATTATTGATATAATTAAGATCAATAGTATAGATGATCGATAGAACGGAAATGGGCGATTACGACGAATTAGCGCTCTACCCTATGTTGAACTAAATAGTTTGCATTGCACGGTGTTACACGTCTTAAATACTTTTCAAGTTTGGAGGCGAACCAGCCTAAGGCTGAAAGCCTCCTAAATAAAGCTAAATTAATTAATTAATTACTTTTCAAGTGACCTATTGTAGGTTGTTAGTCTAGTCGAGTACAACAAGAAGTCACATTTGAAATAGTTCTAACACCCCAAAATTTAAAGTTATTGTTAAAAACGAGGTTGGGTATGTGACCGCATACTATCATGAGTAACTCAATTATTTTTCATTCGATTTATGATTTTTGTATGATTTTGGAAAGCGGGGAGACAGCACTTTTAAACATATACACATTTATGGGGATTTTTCTAAAATTCGTTGAGCTTTTTTTGATTAAATATGATTTTTTAGAATAAAAATATAATTTTTTCTAAGTTTAGACACTAAAAAATTACCCTCCTCCCTTGCCAAAATACTATTTGTTTTGTTATTCAACCTTCTCTCCTAGGCTAAATTCCCGCCCCTTGGACTCAACGCTAGCCATCAAATCCTGTGCAACACTTACGCCATCTTTCTTCCACACTTTCATCCACTCTTTTTTCAAATCCTTGTCGTTTTTGAAGACCTTCCCTGTTTTCCGAAGCTTGCCCTTCATAATCGCCCTGAATTATTCTATTGGGTGAAGTTCTGGCGAGTTTGACGGATTTGACTCTTTTGGTACAAAAACAACATCGTTGGCTTCGTACCACTCCATAACCGGTGTCGTGTAATGGCACGATGGCAAATCCGGCCAAAACAGAGTGTCATCTTCGTGGGACCGGAGGAAGGACAGCAAGCGCTTCTGGAGGCATTCTTCTTTATATATTTGGTCGTTATGTACGGCTTGCTGAATTTGCCGCACCCACAGATCGCCTGCCACACTAAATACTTCTAGGCAAATTTATCGACCATCTTCTTCCGGAACTTCTCCGGAAAATCCAGGCGGGACTTACAGACGAAAAACTCCTGGCCGGGGATCTGCTTGGCGTCCGCTTTAATGTACGTCGCGTCGTCCATTACGATGCATTTCGGCTGCACCAACCACTCGCGGTATAGCTTCCTGGCGTGGGATTTGGCTACCGTATTCTGTGTTATCGGTTCGGTTAGACACCTTCCTTACCTTGAAGACATGAAGTCCGGTTCGCTTCATTGTCTGCTGGACAATCCAGACGGAAGAGCTGACCTTCTTGGCCACATCCCGAATCGAAAGGTTCGGATTGCGCTTGAAGTAAACCCTCACCTTCCTTACGTTCATGGGGACGGTCGTCTTCACTTTTCTTCCACTGCCAGCTCATCGCTGGGTCGTCTGGTTCACTTTGAACGATTTTACCACACTGGACACGGTCGCATTGTCGATTCGAAACTGTTTCGCGATCCACCAGTGGGACTCGATTTGACGAATAACCTACACTGATAAAATTTCAAAGATTGTTTTATGTGTCCCACACATGAATTTTTGCAATGTGATCAAGAAATAATATCTATGTGTCATTTGACTCATACATTTCATGTGTGCTTCTGGGTGGATTCTGTATATGTTTGATCATATGAAAATCATGTGGAATTTCACATGGAAATTCGTCAATATAAATTTGTGGACTTCTATTAGTGTACAGTAGGTCACTTGAACAGTTATATATGTATATTTTTTATTTGTAACGCTGTGTGGTCTTCAACAAAATTTTACTGCATCGGAAAAAAAATTAGCTACAATTTCACTCAGCCCTTGTACATTTGATCCTCATTCAAAAATATTATACCCGTATTTTTTATTATTTCGTCATTAGGGTGTTCCTTCGTGAGTTAGGGTGGGTAAAAAAAAAATGTAATTTTCGACTTTACAGTCAACTTTAAAAATTCACAACTTTTTAACTACTGGACCGATTTTCGATCTTTATAACAAGTCAAACAAGTTTAAATGTACCAAACATGAATTAAATTTGTTGATTGTGGTTTTCGCAGTGATGAGACCAAAGAGAACCCTTTTTATATTTTTATTGCTCATACTTTTTCACATAATGTACTAGCATATTAAAAACATATTAGTTTTCATAAAACGGCAATAAAATATCTTCCATTTAATTCCACTTAATTAATTTATTTTTAAACGTTACTTTTTACCGAAAATTACGTTTTTTTTTTTCCTTTTTGTTTTATAGGTTTTAGCAATGCTATCGCAAGTGCAGCACTGCAGCAGATGCTATTATAAGATAATTTTTTTTCGGATTTGATGGTACATTATGTATCCACTCACAATTATAGAAACACAAAATCGTTGCATAATATCTTTATCTTTTTTGCAAATTGCGCCGCAAATTGACAGCTCATTGCGCGCCAACGCTATTGTTTTTCCAAAGCTGGCTGGTGGCTGCCTCTAATCGACCACTCTGAGGACTACTCTGGTTTCGGAATTTGACTGGTTTCCTCAAACCGTCGATAGCTCTAGTACCTTTCCGCAACTTAGCAGCAGCGGGAGGAAGCAGAAGAGATGCCTGCTAGATGGACGGGAGGGATGCCGCGGGATGCTGATAACTAGAATAGGCAAAACAAACAATATATCGGTGAAATTTTGCTTGATCCGGTTTGTAATTCAAAATCAACAGTTAAAATGGCCTCATCAGCTTTTGTAAACAAAACTTCTTGTTGCCTTTTTTCGTGAATCGGAGCTCGCCTACGCATAGCAATAATGCTATCAGATAAGGGAAGCTTCAACAGGTGAGCTCTCATCAACGAGAAAAGGCCACAAGATGTTTTCTTTACAAAAGCTGATGAGGACTTTTCAATCTTTAATCTTAATTCATTATACTCACCCAAAGGATTGACTGTCGTTCGGTTTCCGCAAGCCGTCGACAGCTCGAGTAACTTTCCGGAAGGATTGCAGCAGCTGCAGCACTAGCAGAAACAAGCAGTTCACTTTATTGCGCACAAACACATTTTCATTCATGCATTCATTCACATTAGGAATAATTGAATGTAACCACCGTCCAAGATTTCCATTCTCTCAATCGGTTTGCCAACTCGAAAGGGTACTCTGATGCACTAAATGGTAAAATTCATCGTGTGAAATTTGCCTGTCATAAAATTCGCCTTCCTGCGCGCCCACCTTTGCGAGAGAGTCCGCCTTCTCATTGCCTGGTATTAAGCAATGTGAGGGGACCCATACAAAGGTAATCATATATGATCTTTCGACCAGCACACTCATCTGCTCCCTTACCTTTGAAAGGAAATAAGATGAGTGCCTACCTTGTTTCATCGACCGAATAGCCTCGATCGAACTGAGACTATCCGAGAAGATGAAGTAATGGTCTGCGGGCATGTTGGAAATCATCCCCAATGAAGAAGTTGATTGCTGCCAGCTCAGCAACAAAAACGGAACAAGTTTCCTGGAGTTTGCGGAAGGCGCAAGAGTTTTCATTGAAGACACCGAAGCCAGTGGATCCACTGAGACGAGACCCGTCTGTAAAATATCTGTTCACGCAATTGACGTGTTGGTACTTTTCAGTAAAAATACGCGGGATAATAATAGCTCGAAGTTGATCGGGAATACCATGAGTTGCTTGTTTCCTGGTCAGATCATATTTAATTGAGGAACTGCGATTGTTGAAGTGAGCATGGTCTGGAGTGTAACAAGGAAGACACATATCTGACGATATGTAGTGGTGGTAGATTCTCATAAATCGAGATTGTGTGTTCAGCCCAAAAATTTCTTCAAAATTTGCAATTATATTTAAGTGTGTTCGTCATTCCGCATTTGATTAGTATCCTAAGAGAGAGCTCCCAGAAACGGTTCTGGAGGGGTGTTGTTCCTGCCAGAACCTTGAGACTCATGTTATGCGTTGAGTGCATACAGCCGAAAGCAATACGCAGGCAACGATATTGAATTCGTTCCAATTTTATTAGGTGACTTATTCTTGCCGAGAGAAAGCAGAAAGAGCCGTACTCTAGAACAGAGAGAATTGTTGTTTTATAAAGCGTTATGAGGTCTCCCGGATGAGCACCCCACCATGTGCCGCCAATTGAACGGAGAAAGTTGATCCTCTGTTGACAAAACGATGGAAATTTTTAATTTTAATTTTTTACTATTTTGTAAATGCATTTTTTTTAGATTGCTAACTGTGAATGTTTGTTCTGAAGTTATGTGTTTCATTATCATTAATTTATGCCATGCATATTTTTATTTGGGTCATAATCCTGAAGAAACAAATAGGATACAATGAAAAATGAAAAAGTTACAGACTATTTGTGATGTCAGTTTTATAACTTGAACAGTCCTTAGGCGGAACAACCAACCGTAAACACTGGCATTACGGAAATGGAAGCCTACTCTATCAGATGCTGTTAGATTGAGTGGATGTGTTTTAATTCTCTAGAAATTTGCGTTAAAAGCTATTGTTTACGTTTGGTTGTTCCACCTATTTCAATTGTTAGTTTAAAAATTTACTTTTAAATCTTTGTTTATACGAGCAGGTACGTTGTTCTGAAAATTCATCCTTGATTTATGTTTCAACAGGTAAGGAGATATTTTTTTCTTATTTTACTACACACTGATACGGCTTTACTCACGTTTACTGTATGTCTTTTGCATGTATAGTGAGATTTTAATGCGATAAATTAATGGCAACATGCAGCTCAACCCTTCGTGTGTATATGCGGTTATAAAATGTATATATTCCAAATCAAAATGTTGCCTTCCATCTGTTCGCTTACTTTGCTATGTCTTTCCTTTCGCCAGTTGCATGAGGCACAACAGGTAAGTATAACATACTACTGCCGTACGAAGTTTCCCAATCATGTGAAACAAAATTTCGCAGCCATTGGAAAGAGCTGATTGCATAAAACCTGATACAAAATAAGAAGACTTAACGAAACATAAAAAATAAATTCATTTTAGCTCGACAGGTGGAAATTGGATTGATAGACTTTAAGGTCAGGTGCATTTTTAACTTTCGTTGGCTTCGACTGGCATAGACTTTCGTTGATACATATCAAGCGCAGCTTACCGCATGGTTTTGACTTTTCTTGAGTTTCAAGTTCGCTTCGCACATGCTTTATTTTGTCATATAGGGTTAATGTCCCAATACAAATTGAAAAACATGAGATTTTTAACAATGGGTTCAATCTTTAGATCCATAGCCAACATTACCCACTAATGCAAAAAGTGCAATATAATGCTGATATAAGGCTTATATAAAAATTTAAAGCCGTATATCAGCCTTATATTGCAAAAAGAGTCTTTCTCGGGTTTCTAACGGACTTGGTGGTTACTTGGGTAGAGCCATTTCCTCTACTCAAAGGATTTTAGAGTCACAACATTTTATCCTTAGGGAAAATTCATAAATGTCGTAGAATTTTAGGGTGACCAACCATGTAGAAACATATGCTTCAAGGGGGAGGGGGACCAAAGTTGTTGCTTCATGAAACGTAAACAAATGTGGATATGCCTTCGAAAAAGTCGCAAGCACGGTTGGATACAAACCCAATTCATGTGGCCTTTTCGCATCAGGCAGAGTGGGCAGAGTCAAATCGGATTTCTATGCAATCGATCAGCTGATCGATGAGCCGTATTTCTCTATCTATCACACGTGAATGAATGGACGGCTTATTTTCCCGCTAATCCAGAGTCGATGTTATGATAAGAGTCCCGCCAAGAGTGAAGCCAGAAGTACCAATCAAACTGTCAAGCGGGGTACCAAACAAGCAATGTAAATAAACATTATTGTCCCTACAGCCAGGGAACTACAAGTATTGCATTTATTATTGACATTTTTGGCGTAGAACTACGTCTATTGACTTTACTGGGGTGCAAATCAAAAAATATGTGTGGTGAAGGAGTGTTAGGGTTTGAACGCTTGTAACTTTGTCATTTATAGACGAAATTAAAATCCAATTACGCCAATTAATAGGATATTACATTACGAACCTGTTGAAATTAATATTTTTCCAATTTTTCTGTAATTAAACTATTGAAAATGTACAAATGATAATTTTATCACTGATTTCATGAAATAAGCCTTTTTCCCAAACCCAGTCATCACAAACGAATACCACTTGGTTGCACATCATTCTGCTTGAACCTGAAAAGATATAAATCAGCGCTAATCTCATGCCTCTGCTCATTACCGCTTCGGACGGCGTGGCACTAGGTCCTGCTTTAAGCAGGACTATACTGATAAAATTTCAAAGATTGTTTTTATGTGTCCCACACATGATTTTTTGCAATGTGACCAACAAATGATATCTATATGTCGGACACATACTTAATATGTGTACACATAAAAGCCATGTGCAACCACACAAACTATTTATTTGACTCATGAATTTCATGTGTGGTTCTGGATGGATTCTGTTTATGTATGATCACATGAAAATCATGTGGAATTTTACATGGAAATTCGTCAATAAAAATGTGTGGAATTCTATTAGTGTAGGTCAGCGGCTAGAGTGGATCACGGCGTGTCCACCACAATGAGGGATGAGACTTGAAAAAACGTGCATGTAAAACCCCCTCCCGCTTAACAACCCCCTCCCCTTCCCCCTTAACAATAACCCGAAAAAGACATGGACTTTGACGATCATTTTTTTACGGGAAATAAATTTTAAGCAAACCCTAATAATGTATAAACAATTAATTTTTTGCATGCAGAGCCAACATTTTCAAAAAAAAAATATTGCTTAATAGGAGACATACACTCGATGAATTACCAACAACTGACTGTAAAACATATCTGGTACCTCTATATATGCAATTATATTAACATTCAAAGTCCATCCTTCTTTACATATTCTGCACAAAAGAAACTTTTTGCTCCGCCCCATTCATAAAAAACGGCGGGAAATCCTATCAGGTTCTGAACCTGAAAAGATATAAAACAGCGCTGCTGTCATGCGTTTGCTCATTGTCGCTTCGGACGGCGTGGCACTTGGTCCTGCAGTAACCAGGACCAAATCAGCGGCTAAAGGTGGATCACGGCGTGAGCACAATGAGGAAAAGTAATGATGTAAACCCCCTCCCCCTTTCACAACAACCTCTCCCCCTTCCCCCTTCACAACAATCTCTCCCCACTCATCAACAACCTTTCCTAACCCCCCCCCCCCCCCCCCGTTCTCCGTTCTTCTAATGTTTGAATTCCAGCCAGGAAGTGGATCTCAAAATTTCTAGTCCGCGGGGGACTGTTTAGGACCATCCTAAGGATCTTGTTCTGGATCCTTTAGAGTTTAAGGTGATGGCATTTTGCGCAACTCTCCCAGATTGGCATACCGTACTCGATTACAGGAAGGATGATTTGCTTGTAGACAACAAGCTTATTTTTCAGGGATAGGGTTGACTTCCTGTTGATAAGTGGATACAACGATCTTATCAAGATGTTGCACTTGGTTTTTGTTTTGTCAACGTGTTCCCTGAAAAGAAGCTTGCTGTCTAGTGTTTGCCCGAGGTACACGACCTCTTTGGACCATTCCACCACTGTGCCGTTCAGGCAGAACTTGTTATTCTCTGACGGAACAAGTCTAGGAGATTTAGAGTGTGGAAAGAGAATTACCTGGGTCTTTGCCGCGTTGATACGGATCTTCCAGCTGTTGAACTGACGGTTAAACATATCTGGTACCTCTATATATGCAATTATATTAACATCCAAAGTCCATCCTATTTTACATATTCTGCACAAAAGAAACTTTCTGCTCCACCCCATTCATAAAAAACTGTGGGAAATCCTATCAGGTTCTGAATCGGAAAAGATATAAAACAGCGCTGCTGTTATGCGTTTGCTCATGATTCTCTGCTAGAACGTCAAGCAGTACAGTTCGGTCTTTGCTCGCTCTGTCGAGTTGTTCTAAAGTTTCTAGTTTGTTCCAAACATTCGCAGTTTAATCGCGTCGTCAGTAGTGTCGGTCGCTTCGTGTGATGGGAAGACAGCGCTCCCGGAGCAGGCTCCGAGAGAAAACGGAGAAGAAGAACAGCGGTG
The DNA here is from genome assembly GCF_037179485.1 of Ochlerotatus camptorhynchus. Taxonomy (NCBI): domain Eukaryota; kingdom Metazoa; phylum Arthropoda; class Insecta; order Diptera; family Culicidae; genus Ochlerotatus; species Ochlerotatus camptorhynchus. The sequence goes on from NW_027040924.1 coordinate 1,425,447, forward strand.
AGGGTAGCTTGAGTGTACCTATTTCGAATAGGTACGCTACTCTTCCCACCGATGTTGGGAATACCACCTCAGCCACGGTGAAGCGGTCAAAGAAGAGGAAGAAAAATCAAGGCCAGTCCGATGGTGCGAGTGGACGGGACGATGCCACCGCGACGAACGTCAGCGTCATTGGTGATTTCGGCGACGCCGTCGACAACGAAACTGCTGCCACCCCGAGTGCAGCAAAAATGAAGCTTCCTCCACTGGTGGTGAAGCAAGTCCCACTCAACACGCTGATTGGCGATCTTTCATCGCTGGGCGTTGCAGCTGAGTTTAAGCTCGGCAGGATCGGCACCAAGGTGATGCTCCGAACAAAAGCGGAGTACGAAGTGGCCGTGAAATATCTGAAGGATACCAAGGCGGAATTCTTCACGCACGACATCCCCGGTGAGAAGCCCTTCAAGGTAGTCATCAGGGGTCTACCAAACTTCGACCCCAAGATGGTCGAAGCTGAAATCAACCGGTACAAGCTTGCCCCAATCGCTGTCTTCCGAATGACAAGAAGAGACGAAAACGTGAAGACGTACCCGGATTGTCTTTTCCTGGTGCACTTCCAGAAAGGGACGGTGACGCTCAATGCGCTACAAGCCATCCGATCGATCTGCTCCATCATCGTACGATGGGAGCCATACCGTGGCGGCCATCGTGACGTAACGCAGTGTATGAGGTGCCTCAATTTTGGACACGGTACCCGCAACTGCAACATCAAGCCACGCTGCAGCAACTGCGCTCAAGAACACGCCACTTCCAACTGCCCTGCGGATGGAGCCGTGGCGATAAAATGCGCTAACTGTGGTGGTGCACATCAAGGTTCCGACAGACAGTGCTCCAAACGCGAGGACTTCAAACGCATCCGAAAGCAGGCGTCAAGCAACAATCAACCAGGACGCAAGAAGGACAAAACCCCAGCATTCAGGACGGAGGATTTTCCGCCTCTTCATGCTCCCCAGCAAAGGCAAGCGAATTCGCGGGTGCAACCCGCCCCCCCTCAAGAAGCTTCCGGTGATTTTGCTGGCCAAAGCTCTCCATCCCCCCCTGGATTCTGGAGACAACCAACAGCGCAAAACAACAACCCCGATCTGTTCTCAGCGGATGAACTGATGGAAATTTTCGTCAACATGTCCGGTGCTCTTCGTAAGTGCCGCAATAAGCCCGAACAGATCCAGGTGCTCGGTAAGTTCATCATCCAGTATGGCGTCTAAACCGCTAAGTATCGTCACCTGGAATGCTTGCTCTGTAAGAGCAAAAGAGATTGAGCTTGCCGACTTCCTCCGCAAGCACAACATCGACGTGGGCCTTCTAACCGAGACCCATCTAAAGTCCGGCGACAGCTTCTGGTTGCCTGACCACAACATTATCCGGCTTGATCGCACCAGCTCCAGGGGGGGTGGTGTTGCGGTCGTCGTCAAGAAAGGAATAAAATACCACACTCTGTCCCATATCCGCACCTCTATCATCGAGGCCCTTGGTGTGGAGGTGGAGTCGTCGACTGGATACGTCCAGTTCATCGCCGTCTACTGCCCTCGACAGTGTGCCACCAGCAGTGGACTAGCGGCTAAATTTAAGAAGGACCTGTCCACCATCACCCGTACCGGTTCCCGCTTCGTTGTTGGAGGAGATCTGAATGCTCGCCATGAGGCATGGCGGAACTACCAGCAGAACCAGAACGGTCGTCTGCTGTTCGACCATTCGCAGCATGGGCTGTACTCCGTTTGGTTCTCGGACGAGCCAACATTCATCTCACCGGCAGGCAACCCATCGACGCTAGACCTGCTTCTTTCAAATACCGGCTTGTCCAAGCCGGTAGCCTTAAACGAACTCAGCTCCGACCATCAACCGGTGGTGGCTGAACTGGGATACAACGTAGCTGCTGCTCCAAGCCTGCGCAAGGACTACCATCGCGTAAACTGGGCCCAGTTTGGACGCGTGGTAGACAGGCACATCATCGACAACCCGCCGCTTGACTCCGTGGAGGACATCGACCGAGCGTTGGAAGTACTCCACCAAGCCATAACCGTGGCTGACGAGGCGTGCGTCCGACGAGTTCCTGTGAGGGGTAAGTTTATTGCCATTGATTCCCACACCCAACTCTTAATTCGCCTGAGAAATGTTCGTAGACGCCAGTTTCAGAGGACTGGAGATCTAGCGAGGAAACGTGAAATGGCCAATCTGAACAAGGAGATTGCTTCCAGAATGGTCTCACTCTGGAACGAAAGTTTCGGGCGGCTTGTCCAGAATCTGGACGACCGCTCCAGACCATTCTGGAAAGTTGCCAAGGTCTTAAAGACGCACCCTAAACCCATTCCGCCACTAAAAGATGAAAATGATGACGATCGGCTCATAATCACCCCTCAGGAGAAAGCAAATGCGATTGGTGAGAATATTGCCAAATCGCACTTGCTTGGCTCCAACATCCAAAGTCCGCTCGAAGTTCAGGTTGAGCAATGCGTACTCAACCTTGATTCCTCTTCTTGTGCCATCCCTCCGGAGGATAGAATCACAGTGGAACAGATTTGCTCAGCGCTGAAATGCACCAAAAACATGAAGGCCCCCGGGTTTGACGGAATATTCAACCTAGTGTTGAAAAATCTCAGCATGAAGGTTCACTCTCTGCTGGCTGCTGTCTTCAACAGATGCTTGGAACTGCACTACTTTCCAAGTATCTGGAAGACAGCGAAAATCATACCTATCCGCAAACCCGGGAAGGACCCAACGCTAGCTTCAAGCTACAGACCAATCAGCCTCCTTTCAGCGCTGAGCAAATTGTTCGAGAAACTCATTCTCAATCGTTTGCTCAAGTTTGTCGAGGAAAATAACATTCTCCTTCCGGAACAGTTTGGATTCAGAAAGGGGCACTCCACCAATCACCAGCTAGTGCGGGTGATGAATAACATCCGAAGTAACAAAACTGTATCCAAGTCCACAGCCATGGCCTTGTTAGACGTTGAGAAAGCGTTTGATAATGTCTGGCACAATGGGCTTGTATACAAGCTTTGTAACTTCAACTTTCCATTACATCTGGTTAAAATCACCCGTAACTACCTCCAGCAAAGGTCGTTTAAGGTATCGTTGAATGGTTGTCTTTCAGACACGTTGTCCATCCCAGCAGGAGTCCCGCAAGGCAGTCTGTTGGGCCCGTTGCTTTACAGCATCTACACTTCCGACATTCCTCCCCTCGGAGATGGTTGCGTGTTTTTCCTGTTCGCAGATGATACCGCAATAGCCGTCAAAGGAAGGATGCCTCGCGAAATAACGAACAAACTTCAACGATGCCTTAACGCTTTTGCTGATTATGCCAACACGTGGAAAATCAAAATCAATGCCTCCAAAACACAAGCGATCATGTTCCTCCATCGGCAATCGCCCAAACTAAAACCGGCTCCCTCTTGTACTGTAATCATGGATGGCACAAGGGTTGAGTGGTCCGCCGAAGTAACCTATCTCGGGATGTTGATCGATGAAAAGCTCCTCTTCCGTTCGCATGTAGAGAAAACAGTAGTCAAGTGTTCTGCCTTGGTTAGGTGTCTGTATCCGCTGATTTGCCGCAGATCCCGCCTCTCAAGGGTGAACAAACTGGCCGTCTACAAACAAATCATAGCACCTGCGATCCTCTACGCAGCTCCGGTGTGGGAATCATGTGCACAGACTCACAGGAACAAAATTCAGGTCGCTCAGAATAGAGTGCTGAGGATGGTTCTTGATCGTCCTTTCGACACTAGAATAACAAATTTACATGAAGAGGCAGGAATTGCCAAAATAGATTCAAGAATTAACGAAATTAAGACTAAATTTGCAGAAAAATGTAATTTATCAGAACATGCTTTGATAAGCAATTTTCGCTTCGGACGGCGTGGCACTTGGTCCTGCAGTAAGCAGGAACAAATCAGCGGCTAAAGGTGGATCACGGCGTGACCACAATGAGGAAAAATCCCCCCTTCACAACAATCTCTCCCCTTCCCCCTTCACAACAATCTCTCCCCTTCCCCCTTCACAACAATATCTCCCCCCCCCCCTCAACAATCTCTCCAAACCCCCCCCCCCCCTTCAACAAACTTTCCTAACCCCCCCCCCACTCATCAACAACCTCTCCTAACCAACAAAACGCCCCACCCACCCATCAAATCCCACTCATGAGTTGTTGCAACGTGATCAACAAATCAATATCTATGTGTCGGCCACATACTTAATATATGTACATATAAAAACCATGCGTGACCACATATACTATTCATTTGCGTACAAATTTCATGTGTACTTCTGAGTGGATTCTGTTTATGTGTGGTCAAATGAAAATCATGTGGAATTTCACATGGATATTTGTCAAGAAAAATGTGTAAATTGTTTTGAGTCAACCATAACCGAAACATTGAAATACTTGAAAATTTTAAGATAAAGTATAATAGTCAAAATGCATGAAAAACATCAATTTTGTGTGGTTCTATGTACGTCATACTGCGGTCGTGTCTAGGACACAACCCTTTAATTTTTTTTAGTTATTTTAGATAAAAAAATAACATTTCTTTGCTTTATTTAGTATATTGTGGTAGGGGAGATGACTCTAATGTTTACATATGGATCTAAGATTGGGCCCATCGCTAAAAATCTACTGTTTATCAATTTTATCTAGGTACTAATGGATATTTTTGGTCGCTATTGAAAATTTAGTCGATTGCTGAATTTATGTATGGGCCCAAAGAAGAGATGAACTAGCCATATGGCTAAAAATCTCTATAGAAAAAAAAATATGTATGGGTCCAAATTAGGGGCATTTAGGCCGACATTACATCCATTTTCCCTATTTATAAGTTATACTAAGCTCAAGCTTTTTTGAAAAATTTTCAGGTTCTATAGTTGTTTTTGTCTCCCAGAAGCTCCGAAATCGACATGTAATTTTTCACTTCTGAATGAAAGTCATCCGATGCAAACGTAAAAAAATCTTATTGCCGTTTACTCTGACGAAATCACAAACAGTGCTGCTTGTTCTCAAAATTTTCTCTTGGCTGGACTCTTATTATTACATCGACTCTGCACTAATCTGTTTCCCTCTTGCTCGCACTCGTTCGATTTAAATGATGCAATAGTGTGCGCCGATTAAACGTCAGAAAGCTCTATAGCCTTCGTAAGAAACGAAACTAATGTTGGTTGGTTAAACAACTAGTAAAAGTGGAACTACTCTAAAGTGAGTAAACCTATGGTTAATCACTTTTGAGAAATGCTATGTTTGCTTATTACGGCCCACATACAGCGGGCAAGTCACCCACGGCTCGCCCCCGGACCGCTCGGCGAACGGGGCGGACTTGGGCGACTCGAACCTCGCGGCGCCACTTGGTCCAAATTTGGTCGCCCCCGGCGCGCCGGCGCGCATCTTTGCAACATTTGGGCGCCTGAGGCGAAAACGATACCTCTCAAAAAACGGATCATTTCGGCCATTTTGTCCGCCCACAAGCGTCCCGGCACGCTCACGGTTGTTCACCACCATTTTCTTTTTCAATGGGTTTTAATTTAATAAAAATAAAAACAGTGTAAGTAGAAACATAACTTCATCAATAAATTTTATTTTTCATTTTCTTATAACTAACATATGTTTTTTTATTAAATAATCTTAACCTAACAACAATATCTTACAAGCTAAATCAACCGCATCATGTGACAAATCCAATTACATGAGAATTCAACGACTGGTTCAATGGAACTCAAATTTAGTTCCAAGAACCACTTTACCCTCATCCGGACATATTCCGGGTATCCCGGGGGAAGAGGCCAACATCTGATTAGGGTCAAACCCATCATGCGACACATCAAACTACATGAGAATTCTATTACTGGTTCAATGGAACTCAAATTTAGTTCCAAGAACCACTTTGGCTACATCCGGAAATATTCCGGGTGCCCAGGGGGAAGGAGCCAACATCTGATTAGGATCAAACCCATCATGCGACACATCAAATTACATGAGAATTCAATCACTAGTTTAAAGGAACTCAAATTTAGTTCCTACAACCACTTTGACCACATCCGCCTAGGGTTCGGAAATCGATATCCAACGATATTTTGAAACCAAAGATGGCACGTTCCGGTTTCAGAAAAAGTGGGAAATACTGTCAATTATCCGTTAATATGGGTATTTATGGAATCAGGTTGACTTATAGAGGCCGAAAATCAATATCCGACGACATTTTGAAATCAAAGATGGCGGCTTCCGCTTTCAGAAAAAGGGAAATGCTATCAAATATCTATCAATCTGGATATTTTTGTAATCGGGGTAACGTCTAGAAATCTGAAATAGATATCCGACGCCATTTTGAAATCAAAAATGGCGGCTTCCGTTTTACGAAAAATAGGGAAATACGTCAAATATCCATCAGTATGGATATTTCTAGCATCAGGGTGATGTCGAGGTCAGAAATCGATATCTGACTCCATTTTAAAATGAAAGATGGCGGCCTTCAGTATCAGAAAAAGTGTGAAATACTATAAAATATCCATCAATATGGATTTTCTTCGAATCGGAGTGAGGTCTAAAGGTCAAAAATCGATATCCGGCTCCATTTTGAAATCCTAAATGACCGCTGCTGGTTTAAGAAATGTGGGAAATACTGTATTATGAGTATTTTTGGAATCAGGGTTTTGTCTAGAGACCGAAAATCGATAACCGACGCCATTTTGAAATCAAAGATGGTGGCTTCCGATTACAGAAAAGTAGAAAATTCTGTCAAATGCCGTCTAGATGCCAGAAATCCAATTTTGTGGCTTCCGGTTTAAGAAAAAGTATCAAATACCCATCAATATGGGTATTTTCACATCCATCTATTCTAATGTTGTTTTGACTTCAAGAATTTCAATCGTTTGACATTACAACCAAACGTTTTTGGGATGTTTTTAGATGTACAAACAAAACTTTTTTCGGCTGTTTTAAATTGTACCTGTTGTTCTCTGATGTTTTTAAATGTTCTAAACGTTAGAACTAAACGTTGTTCAGATGTTTTCAAATACGGATGCTTTCTAATGTTTTCAGTTGTACAAAGTATTAGAATCAATTAATTTTCGGATGCTTTGAATTGTACACAGAAAAAAAGTTGTTGAATATTACATCAAAACTGCTGCAACCAGATCAATCCATCGGTTGTGTAATATAACGTTGTACGATGTACATCGATTTTGCAAACAAAATTACATCCATTGATGTAATATTGTATCTGCTTTTTGCTATTACATCATTATTTCATACATAAGCTTGAATTACATTAATCGATATTACATTTTTTTTTGCTGTGTACCCAGATTTAATTGTTTTCTGAACTTTGACTATATGTTTTTAGTATTACTTCTACGTGAAGTCAACGATTTACATAGTTGAAGATGCTAATTTCAAATAACAGACTGTAGTGGTAATTTTTATACGATAGATGGAGTAGATGAAAGCATAGAGTTGATAGATCCGTTAGAGTACGGCAGTGTGAAGATTGCATATAGATATTAGAATAGCGAGCTAGAACAACTTTTAAGGAAGGTACAAATCGGTTTTTTCATCTCTCTTTACCAAACTCCCCCTTTGGAGAGGGATGGTGAGGGGTGTCCCCCCCCCCGCCACCACTGGCAAAAAGAGATGAAAACCGACCCGCTCAAGTACCAACTGTGTGTTTGAAACAGTTCTACCGATTTTTACCGCACTTCAGTTGTTATTTTGAAGGAAGGCATCCAGTCGTAGGTTTGGAAATTGCAACTATTGCTTACCCCTACCACGATATGTGCTCCTGTTGACGAACTCGAGGGGACACGGGTGGGGTAGGTGCTGCTACTGTACCTTTCGACCATTGACAGTAATTGATAGTATGCTCCCATCCAGAGTTATGTACTTTGACTATATGTTTTAGTATTACTTCTACGTGAAGTCAACGATTTACATAGTTGAAGATGCTAATTTCAAATAACAGACTGTAGTGGTAATTTTAATACGATAGATGGAGTACATGAAAGCATTGAGTTGATAGTTCCGTTAGAGTACGGCAGTGTGAAGATTGCATATAGATATTAGAATAGCGAGCTAGAACAATTTTTAAGGAAGGTACAAATCGGTTTTTTCATCTCTCTTTACCAAACTCCCCCTTTGGAGAGGGATGGTGAGGGGTGTCCCCCGCCCCCCACCACCACTGGCAACAAGAGATGAAAACCGACCCGCTCAAGTACCAACCAGAGGTGGCGGGGGAGTCCGGAGGAGTGACGTTCGTTGTCGGTTCGCAGTAAAGTACGCCTAAAACTAACTGCTAAAAAGTTCCGCGTGAGTTGTAGTGATTAATAAAACTAAATTCTAAACCTACGTAAAACTTACGAACTAAATATTAATTCTAAGGTGAATAATTATTCAAAATTATAAAAAAACCACGGCTAAAATACTATAAAAAAAACACCTAAACACGTTAAAATTGTACGGGTCAACGTTGAGATGCACCACGAACGGTTAGAAAATTCAGTGCACCTAAAACTTAAACGTAAGTTCTTGCCGCGATAATCTCACGTTGACTATTAACGTACAAAAAAAAAATCATGCGAGCCAGTGGTGCAAAATAAAAAAAAAACTGCAGTGAAAATAGTAGTGGTAGAGCGGACAGGAGTAAAAAAACAATAGTATTTCGCCAAGTCTGTGGCTGTCCGACTCATTGGTGCAAGCTCGCATGAAGGACCACGAATAAATTGTGCGCGCGTTTGGTACCACTCCCCGGACTCGGAACTGTGGCCTTCGTCATATCTGGCCGTACCGACAAAGTGTTGCGATTCCCTAGCCAATTGTGGGAACAGTGCTGAAGCAAAGAAACCCCGAAGAAAAAGAAGAAGAAGAAGAAGTCGCTGTGTTCCGGAGATTCAACGGTAGCAGTCAGTCCCGATGTCCCAGCATGTCGACCATCAAACGGCCGCAACGGTGAGCTCACGAAATTCGAACAATACGTAAAGGTTAACCAAAAAAAAAGAAGAAGCCCAGCTTTCCTAATTATCTGGGTTTTTTCTAAATAAAAATGTCTGGCCGTCTAAACTTTAACTGTATATGTATTCAAATTTTGTTTTGTAAAGAAAATCTTGTTTTCCGCCATCTTATTGTAAATTCCGCCTTTCCACCAAAATTGGGATGAAAGTCTGCCCCATTGCAATTTCTCCTGGAGATCAATTGTATATACTACCCTGAATGGCAAGGTAGGTAAAGCACCTCTTACACGCCGCAACCATACAAAGAATTAACTATCAAGTTACGGCTCAATTGGTGACGACGAACTTCTCTATCCTTCTCATCAGCGCTCAATTTTGAAAAAAAAAACATACATTGGTACAGAGGGTGATGATCCGACCAAGCAACACACTTTCGTTGGTTGGTTGGACTTGCTCCATGACTGGCAGCCACTCGTTGAACCGGTTTCTTGAAGAAGTTGATGGGTGACGGAGTCTCGGTGGTCTTTCCTATGGTTTGAAGAACCGAAACTCGTCGTTGAATGAACGTCGTTAGATTCTGGAACGATACGGTGTTGAGTGTCGATGCGTGTTCTTCCCAATCCCTCCGGGTAGTGGGATCTAAACGGATGCTCAACATGCGGATCAGCAGAATGTCCCAGTATTCCGTTTTCTCCCCGAGCTGATGAAGGACTTTCATGTTGGCTTCGAACTTTTCGACCAGCGAGTGAAGCTCCGAAGCTGACTCTTTTTTAAAAGAGGGAAATTCGAACAGCGAGTCGACGTATGACTTGTTTAGGCGTACGGGATTCTGGTAGTGGTCCAATAGCAGATTCCTGGTGACCTGGTAATTGTTGGCACTAACAGCGATGGTTTGCACGAGTTTCAAAGCATCTCCGAAGAGCGACGAGCGAAGATAATAAAATTTCTGGATGTTCGACAGTTCATGCGACGAGTGGACCAACGAAACGAAGCGGTCGTGGAAGTTCAACCATTGGTCGAGATTTCCGGCGAAAACCGGCAGTTTTATGTCGGGCAACCTTACATGTGACGACAGAGGGCTTTGCGTGGTTAAAGAAGAAGACGAAGAAGTGCGTGGGGACGTTGGTTCATTTTTATTGACGGCGAGCAGGAATCCCTTCACCCTGAAGTAGGACGTCTCGAATTCGATACGTTCCTTTAAGTTCATCCAGCGTTTCGAGCTCGGCTTGCATGGCACTGAAATCATTCCTGATTGCCACAAGGTGCTCCAACCGGACGAGGAACCTCGTGAGCACCAGTATCCTCCTGGTAGCCATCGAAGAACGACTTGATAAGTCCGAACGATGTTAGGAGGCTCTTCTACCTCGTCTTCAGCGATTTAATTCTCCACTCGTTCGACATCGTGTAGGAAGGTGTTGAAGGGTTGAGTCGGATCTGAAAGCCACAGACCGCGCAGCTCAAAAGGGCAATGAATAGCAAGATTGGAAACCTAATTACCTGATATCAGGCAAGTAATGCCTTGTATTGTTATCCAATCGTTGCTAGGAGTAAAAGAACCTAAAGGGTGATACGGTCAAAATTTGGTCAATATCAACTTGACGTATTTCTTTCAATTTTGCATTTAAAAAACCTGAACACCCCTCATTTTGAAGGTGTGTGTGTGTAGAATGTTGCTCCTATTTTGATTTTGGAATTCACTCTTCAGTTGTCAAAATGCCGTCCAAGCAAGAAGAGCAGCGTATCAAAATTTTGCTCGCGCATCGCGAAAATCCGAGCTACTCGCACGCAAAGTTGGCAAAATCACTAAAAGTTGCCAAATCAACCGTTACAAATGTAATTAAAGTGTTTGGGGAACGTTTGTTGACAGCCAGGAAGTCTGAATCGGGGGGAAATCGAAAACCGGAAGCCGCTGAGACGACAAAGAGAGTTGCCGTGTAGCGCGCGCGGCGGCACTGGAATTTGTCATCTGATTCACGACACACGTCTACGGTAAACTCTTTCCCGAGCCCCCAGCACTAAGCACTGACTCTCTTTATTATTTATCATTTTACTTGTATACTAACCTCCTTATAGCTATGCAATGAACTTGAACTAAAAGCAAGCCACCGTAGAACAAACAAGGCCTTGCACTTGAAATAAGTGCCGTTAAAGAAACAGCGTTCTACACCCTTGGGGTGGCATACAAAAAACTAAACAATGCGACGGCCCGATGTAAATGAAAACATCGCGCGCGGGTCGTCACATCTACCCCTACTCGATGAGTTTGAACGTGATCTAGAAAGGATCGCGTTCAAAAGAAATGGTTTCACTAGGAACGGTTACATATAAACAAACCTACTTAGCCTAATATTTACTCCTCAGAGGTATCCATCCTTATGCTGCTCGTGTGGTCTGTCTGCTGCAGATCCCCACTCGTCTCTATGATTCTGGGCTAGTCATCGGATTGATTTCAGACTGCTAGTGTGGCAGTCCTCGTTATCCATTCGGTTCTAGCATTTCGAATTCGTGGTCCCCATGAGCTCTCTTTTTTCGGCCTGTGCTTTGAGTTTAGCTTGATTATTAGCACCCATTTTTTTTTTTTGGCTTCCCATTCTTGTCCGGCATATGGAATTTCCATCATCATCGTCCATCTTGACTCCATCATCGTGCATCGTCCATCACCATCATCACCGTGAGTTGCTCTGTTGATGTCGCCGCAGCTTCTCGAACATGCTTACGTTGCGTTTGCACCTCTTCGCTTCCGTTCGGTTTCATTAAAAATTGATACATGATTGGAACAGATCACAGATCTAGCTTCTTTTGTTAATGGTATTCCTTATACTTAGCTTCAAAATGCTAACATCGCTTAGTTAAAATTTCGTTTTGATACATTTTAACACACATTTTTCGAACGATCTTGCTTCGCTTACGAGATCAAGTTAATCTTCCCATCAGAGTTTATAAATACTGAATCCATAATATTATAGTTTATTCACTGCCAGAAGCAGGATGGATGACTGCTTGTTGATATCCCAATTCCAGGATACGTTTATTCGTCCAAACCGAAAAGCACTGTAGATGCCATTATCAGCCGCATGTTTCCTCTTTGGTCCACCTTCTGTCGCCATATATTTGAATATTCTTCATATAGTCGTCCGGATACCTCGTCGTTACTTCCAACACTATTAGTCATCAATCGCTCCTCTGACTTGCCTTTACGCCATCCTTTCGTCCTTCCTGTCATGCCTGCCGTTGTTGTCTCGTTACCTCTGAGAAGTGATTTTCTTTGTGTTATGTATTCATTTTAATATTTACTTCTCTTTTTTAACGCCCTATAATTGTTCCTTTTATAACTTTTTATCCATTCCTAGTTGAACACTCAGTCGGTTAACAACGTCCCGGTCTCAGTCGCGCGGCATCTAATTTTTTTCGGTGTTTTTTCCGCCCGAGCGGTTTTTTCACCCCCCCATTGGGTGCCCCAAGTGACCAGTGTGCAACAGAGGAAGTGGAATTCCATGGGCCGAGCCCCTTGGAGTTGCCATCCAGCTTTAATCCACCCCGGTAATCCATCCGGTCGTCAAGCCATTTTTTCATCATCGTGCCGACCCACCAACACCAATCATCACCACCAGCAGCAGCAAACGGACCATCTAGCTGCAACGGCTGATAGGTTGTTTACAACCGGCATAAGTATTAGACAATACATTTTGCAAGTCCATTGCCTCCCTATTGTAGTTTAATTTTGCCTCGTGGCGCGTGACTCTGTCTCTCACCCCTGGTAGGGGAGTATGGGTCATAGTGAGACAACTTTTTGCAAGTAGATATAAGTTTTTTTTTTGTTTCGATTTTTTTTTCTTTTTGATTTGTTCGTACGTCGGGCAAAAAATTTAATTACTAGTAATTAAAATTAATTAATTAGTGAAGGTTTTAATTTTTTTTTTCCTTCTTAAGTGGTTGCGCACCGCTTTTGCGCAACACTTATGGCATCTTCCGATGCCTACGTTACGCGAACCAGATACTATGAACCGTCTTCGAAAGGACCATGGGTTGTCTTTTTTCGGCCCAAAAATAAACCTTTGAAAACTCTCGACATAACGAGAGATTTGCTGCGTAAGTATCCGGGAATCTTGGTACACAAAGAAAGATTCAACAAACTGCGTGTAGAAGCACCGACTTATGATGTGGCAAATAAAATTGCTGATCACGAGTTGTTTAGTGTTGAGTACAACATCTACATCCCTTCTCGAGATGTGGAGATAGAAGGCGTGGTCTCCGACGCGAGTCTGACTGTCGAGGACTTGAAACATGCCTCGGGAACTTTTAAAAACTCGACATTTGCTACCGCGCTAGTGAAGATACTGGATGTAAGGCAACTGCATTCAGCATCTTTGCTAGACGGTAAAAAAGTTTATAAACATTCAGACTCGTTCCGGGTGACTTTCGCAGGTTCAGTTCTCCCAAACTTTGTTAAAATTGATGGTGCTTTTTTTCCGGTGCGGTTGTTTGTACAGAGGGTATATAATTGTACCAACTGCAAAAGGCTGGGACACTCGGCCAGCCATTGCGGCAACAAAACTCGTTGTGGCAAATGTGGTGAAAACCACAAAGAGGATTCTTGCCACAAAGAATCAGTAAAATGCGCTTACTGTGGCGAGAATCCTCACCCCTTGCAGGAGTGCCCGATGTACAAACAGCACTCCGATAAAGTGCAGCGTTCAATCTCTGGACGCTCCAAGCAGACATATGCTCAAATGTTGAAGGCTGCATCAGCCGTCCAAGATGCAAACCAATTTTCGGTTTTGTCAGTTGAAGAATCGGACTCTGACTCATCCGATGAAGGTGATTCTACGGTGGTACACGCACCTTCAAAAATAGACGGTTCCTCAAAAAGAAAATGCCCCTCCCCGAAAGTGCGCCGTAAGAAAACTAAAGTCACCTCCAGACGATTGCCAAATTCCCAGGGTAATGGGGATGAAAAAACAAAACCGAAGGCTCCTGTTGATCCAATCCCTGGATGCAGCAAGAATTTTCCGCCATTGCCCAACAAAGATAAAAAAAATAAAAAAGCTGCTCCTCAAACTTCTCAAAAGAAATCCAAGTCCGAACGAGGTTTGCTAGCTTTTTCGGACATTGTGGAATTCATATTAAACATGTTCAACATACAAGACCCTCTAAGAAGCTTAGTTTCTGCCTTGCTTCCAACGTTAGAATCATATCTTAAGCAATTGACTGTTTCATGGCCCCTCCTTGCATCAATCATATCTTTCGATGGATAATTCGTCGAACGAGGTTGAAGATATGATCACTGTGCTACAGTGGAACTGCCGTAGTCTAGTGCCTAAACTAGACTCGTTCAAATTTTTACTTCACAATTCTGATTGTGATATATTTGCTCTCTGTGAAACATGGCTTTCTTCCGATAAAGAACTCAACTTCCACGATTTTAACATTATACGCCTGGATAGAGACGATTCTTATGGAGGAGTACTTTTAGGGATCAAAAAGTGCTACCCTTTCTACAAAATTTCCCTTCCTGCTCTATCCGGCGTCGAAATCGTTGCTTGCCAAATAAATGTGAAGAACAAAGATCTTTGCATAGCTTCAGTATACGTTCCACCAAGAACCTCCATTAGCCGTAGTCAACTCTGGAATCTAGTTTCGATTCTTCCATCCCCAGTATTAATTCTGGGTGATATGAACTCCCATGGTACTGGGTGGGGCGATCTATATGACGACAATAGAGCGGCTATTTTTTACGATTTATGTGACGATTTCAATTTGACTATTTTGAACACTGGTGAAGCGACACGTATAGCAAAACCTCCGGCTCGAGAAAGCCGACTCGACCTATCTTTGTGTTCAAGATCGCTATCATTGGATTGTCAGTGGAAGGTTATCAATGATCCCCATGGTAGCGATCATTTGCCAATCATCATTTCAATAAAGTGTGGCCCTCACTCTGCAGAACCATCTCGGGTTCCATTTGATCTTACAAGGAACATCGACTGGCAGAAATATGCAACGGCGGTGACAATCGGTGTCGAATCAATAGATGCGCTTCCACCATTGGAAGAATATCGATTCCTAGCCGATTTGATTTACAAAAGCTCACTGGAAGCACAAAAAAGAAAAGTTCCAAGTGCACCCTTTAAAAGGAGACCAGCCACACCTGGTTGGGACGAAGAATGCACAAAATTGTATGTAGAAAAATCTGATGCTTTCGAAGCTTTTCGTAGACACAAAACCTCCACTTACTTCGAGGAATATTCAAAGCTTGAGACAAAGCTGAAACAATTAATCAAAGCAAAAAAACGCGGTTATTGGCGCAATTTCGTCGAGGGACTCTCACGAGAAACCTCAATGAACACCTTGTGGAGGGTGGCTCGCAATATGCGTAACCGCTCATCTTTCAATGAGAGTGAAGAATACTCCAACCGATGGATATTCGATTTCGCTAAAAAGGTCTGTCCGGACTCAGTTCCAGCACAAAATATTCTTCGAGAAGCGTCTCCTAGCGGCGGCTCTCTGGACAGACCATTCTCAATGCTGGATTTCTCTATGGCTCTTCTTTCATCGAACAACTCCTCACCGGGAAGCGATATGATTAAATTCAATCTTCTGAAAAATCTCCCAGATATCGCTAAAAGACGCTTGCTAGATTTATTCAATTCCTTGCTAGAAAACAACATTGTACCGCCTGAATGGAGACAGGTCAAAGTAATAGCCATTAAAAAACCTGGCAAATCAGCGTCTGACCATAACTCATACCGTCCGATTGCCATGCTTTCGTGCATTAGGAAATTGTTGGAGAAAATGATCCTTCGGAGACTCGATCAGTGGGTCGAAACAAATAATTTGCTATCAAATACACAGTTTGGGTTCCGCAAGAGCAAAGGAACAAACGATTGTCTAGCGCTGCTTTCCACAGATATTCAACTGGCCTTTGCACACAAGGAGCAATTGGCTTCAGTATTCTTGGACATTAAGGGGGCTTTTGATTCAGTTTCCATTGAAATTCTGTCAGACAATCTGCACAGATGTGGACTTTCTGGAATTTTAAATAATTTCTTGTACAATTTGTTGTCAGAAAAGCAAATGAACTTTTCTCTTGGAAAACTGACAACTTCCAGAATTAGTTACATGGGCCTGCCCCAAGGCTCATGTCTCAGCCCTCTTCTTTATAACTTTTATGTCAAAGATATCGACAACTGTTTGGCAGAACAATGCACGCTAAGACAACTTGCAGATGACGGTGTGGTTTCCGTAAGAGGTCCACATGCCGTGGACTTGCAAGGACCATTGCAAAATTCCTTAGATAACTTGTCTTCTTGGGCTATGAATCTAGGGATCGAATTCTCGCCGCAGAAAACTGAACTGGTAGTGTTTACTCGAAAGCGGTACCCAGCCCAAATGCATCTTAATCTTTTGGGCAGAAACATTACTCAATCATTGTCTTTCAAGTACCTTGGGGTCTGGTTTGATTCAAAGTGCACTTGGAATGCCCATATTACGTATTTGAAGCAAAAATGTCAGCAGAGGATCAACTTTCTCCGTTCAATTTGCGGCACATGGTGGGGTGCTCATCCGGGAGACCTCATAACGCTTTATAAAACAACTATTCTCTCTGTTCTAGAGTACGGCTCTTTCTGCTTTCTCTCGGCAAGAAAAAGTCACCTAATAAAATTGGAACGAATTCAATATCGTTGTCTGCGTATTGCTCTAGGCTGTATGCACTCAACGCATAACATGAGTCTCGAGGTTCTGGCAGGAGTAACACCCCTCCAGAACCGTTTCTGGGAGCTCTCTCTCAGAATACTAATCAAATGCGGAGTGACGAACACACTTATAATTGCTAATTTTGAAGAAATTCTTGGGTTGAACACACAATCTCGATTTATGAGAATCTACCACCACTACATATCATCAGATATGTGTCTTCCTTGTTATACTCCAGACCGTGTTCACTTCACCAATCGCAGTTCCTCAATTGAATATGATCTGACCATGAAACAAGCAACTCATGGGATTCCCGATGAACTTCGACCTATTATTATCCCACGTATTTTTACTGAAAAGTACCAACAAGTCAATTGCATGAAAAGATATTTTACAGACGGGTCCCGTCTCAATGGATCCACTGGCTTCGGTGTCTTCAATGAAAACTCTAGCGCCTTCCGCAAACTTCAGGAACCTTGTTCCGTTTTTGTTGCTGAGCTGGCAGCAATCAACTTCGCATTGGGGATGATTTCCAATATGCCCACAGACCATTACTTCATCTTCTCGGATAGTCTCAGTTCGATTGAGGCTATTCGGTCGATGAAACAAGGTAGGCACTCATCTTATTTCCTTTCAAAGGTAAGGGAGCAGATGTGTGTGCTGGTCGAAAGATCATATATGATTACCTTTGTATGGGTCCCCTCACATTGCTCAATCCCAGGCAATGAGAAGGCGGACTCTCTCGCAAAGGTGGGCGCGCAGGAAGGCGAATTGTATGACAGGCAAATTTCACACGATGAATTTTACCATTTAGTGCGTCAGAGTACCTTTTCGAGTTGGCAGACCGATTGGGACACTGGAAATCTTGGACGGTGGTTACATTCAATTATTCCTAATGTTTCTTCGAGAGCGTGGTTTAAAGGCTTGGGCTTAAGTCGTGACTTCATTCGCGTGATGAGTAGACTTATGTCCAACCACTACTCGCTAGATGCTCATCTCAATAGAATAAACCTCGTGGACAGCAACATCTGTCGGTGTGGAAACGGTTACGATGACATCGAACACGCAGTTTGGCAATGTACGGATAATGACGCCGCCAGAGAGCGACTTTTGAATACCCTCGAGGCCCAAGGAAGACAACCCTATGTTCCTATCAGAGACGTGTTGGCAACCCGTGATCTCTGCTATATGCAGTCCGTTTATGTTTTTCTTCAAATGTCTAGTATAAGAATTTAATTCCTTTTGTCTTTTGTCTCTCTTTATTAGTTTTTGTTTGTCTTGTCCCCCCATCTTGATGAGTCTCATCGTCGCCCACTGGTCACCCACCATAGCCGGTCGAACTCCGGACGAAGCTAGAACAGCACTACCGTTCATACTGGCGACAACGCTCTGATGAGACAACAAAACCCTACCCCAAGCTCCTCCCCTGATCCTATCCTTCGAAAATGTACCCTTCTAACCTCGAGTAAGCCGCGAGTAATCGGCCCAACTCCTACTAGACATAGAATTAAGTGAATTTTGTTACACACAGTGAACAATGAATTATCGGCTCCGTAAAGCTAACGCGATTGAGCCTCCCAAATAAACGAACTAGATAAAAAAAAAAAAACTTTTTATCACATTTCTGTACTTTATAATCTAATATTTATTTATTTTTCTGTATTTATAAATACATATATTTATTTAAACTTTGTTTATTGTAACAATCATATTTTTCATATCTGTAATTGATTTTCGATTTACCTACTTGTCTTTACTCGCATCACATTTTTATTCTCTTTTTCTTTTGTTCACCTTTGCAGCAGACCTAGTTCTAATTGAAATTACATTTCTTGAGTGAGCATTTAAGTTTACATGAGCTCCACATTCTAATTGAGTTTAAACATTGTTACATTGTCTACAATTCTGGTTTGATTTTTAGTTACTTCTTTTGTACATTCGTTTAATTTTGCATTGTGTGAGCGTTTTTCTGCATTTCTGCCTGTAGCTTGTGCATTATTGTTCTGATGACACAGCAAAGCAAGTTACTAAGGTCATTTCTTGCTTTCGTGCCATTATTTTAATACATACCATCATACCAAACCTGTCTTGTCCTTTATTTGGTGTCCATATTGTCTTCTCCTCCTTTGAAGACTTTTGGGAGGAGCCTGCTGTGTCATCCTACCCCCACTCGCTGTGATGGTCCTAGGTAGGAACTGTAAAATACTTAGAGTGATATATTAATATCTTGCAAATAATTGATTATTAAAGCCATCTCTTATTAAAGTATCCTTGGGATTCTTTAATAAAAGTATCCTTGAGATTCTTTAATAAAACCTTTATTTTTTTATATAAACTGTGTACTATGGCCCTTACAGAAAGAGTAAACTATTCTGGGATTTCCAGCTCTTCGGTACATTCAAAAGCTATAGTAGCGATTGATGGACGCATTATTTGTTATAAAATAGCTGTAGGCTCATAACTTCACTGAATATTAAAAAAATCTTTTTCTTTTACTTTTGACTGTGGACTATGGCCCTTACAGAAAAAGTAAACTATTCTGGGATTTCCAGCTCTTCGGTACATTCAAAAGCTATAAAAGCGATTGATGGACGCATTATTTGTTATAAAATAGCTGTAGGCTCATAACTCCACAGCATATTTATGTTTGCAAGCATCAGAAGAGATGTCTGCGTTGTTTGATTTTTTTCCCAGACCAGAAATTAGTGGCATCGCGAGTGTTAATGTTTAATTTCAGTTTAATAACGCGCTGCAAGGTGCGTGAAAGAGCTCGGCACGATCGATGTTGATGTTGGTTTGCTTGCAACTATTTTTGCAAAAAAATAATAATAAGTGTTTTTGAAGGATGCATCATGTTTGCAGGCTTCAGAAGAGATGTCGCTATCTGCGTTGTTTGTTTTTTTTTTCGCTTGTGCTCCTGGTCCAGAAATTTGTGGCGTCGCGAGTGATAGTTTTTGATTTCAGTTTGTTTACGCGTTGTATGATTTTGTGAGCGGTCGCTTCGTGTTCGCGTCAAGGAGATGCAAGTTGCCACTTGCACTTGGAGCTACCGACTACCTTCCACCAAAGGATTGATCCCCGTGGGGCGGGTCTATGATCAGAACTACTACACCAAGCGTGACAGAGCTGCTTGCAAGGGATTCATTTGGACTGATTTGGGGAGATTGTTCCTTTTTTCTACTTTTGTCTATTTAAACTTAATTTATTTGAATCCACAGCGTTTGGAATCATTTGATTCGGATGAGACTCTTAACCTTTATTTGTTTACATTGTGTTTCAATGAGTATTCTTAAAAAGTTCACAAAATAAGGTCCCAATATTTAAATTGAGGAGGTTGGCTAGCCTGGTGGTTGCCGCTTTTGGATACTGAGTAGAAGACCGTGGGTTTTTATCCCCAGGCTCCTCAAAAAAAAGAAAACCAGTTACCATGGTCACATCGCGTACTTAAGCGAATCCTGATCCATCTCCTACCCAACCATCCAACTCTGTGGGGCGTCGGTGAGTCGCTGGCCTTCCGTTAAGTAGATGTTACATCAACAATATCCTACCTTTCCCCAGTAACGGAGAAGATGGGCGTGGCCGGCAATGGTAATTGTCATGCTTTTCCTTTTCTGAACTTTGATACATGACAGTTGCCAGTATGCAATCTACGAATTATTCCGTTGCAAACGTTTTTTTTTTGTTTTTTTCTCAGGTTACTATTTTATTTTGATGGGCAACCCCCCAATATTTTTGGTAGCCATTTCTATTGCAGTTATGGGGAATTGAACCCAGTCGGTAAAATTTTAAGACATGCTGTGGTTTGTTCTGTCAAAACCATTGATTCACCGAATATTCGACCGCCATAGTATTCGAAGTAAACCTTTGAGGTCTCAAAATTTCATTCAAGTCAATTAACATCACTTCCATTACATAGCTATCCGCTTGCTGGTTTTCCCCCAAAACACCCACCATGGCCACCGCTATGTACAATAAATATTTACATTTAATGCATCTAAGCGGTCAAGTCCAGTAGGCAAAACATCAACATCTATGTTCAAGCACGTGAGCAAATGCTTGCATTCGTCGCGCATCTGATTGAGAAATCCAACTTAAACTCATGCGCGCCTGGTGGCAGGAATAAGCACTAACCGACGGTGATAAGTCTGTGACAGCCCTTGAAAATATCATTGATTGTTTGCAAAATTATTTAATTTCAATGTAATTTCATGAAAATTTCTTGTCAGCATGGATGAATCTTGTACAAAATGCATAAAACTATTTTGTAATGCATTGTTCTTAAATAGAAAGCTACTTCAAGACTTATAAATTACTGAAAACATGTTAAGGTTTGAAATCATCTGCCGATTAAACAACAGACAAAGTTGGCCGACTAAATCAATCGACGAAAAACTATTAAATAGGCCGATTGCTCGGTGTAGCACCAGACGAAAAACGATTTAATCTGCTGATTAATACACCGACTGAAATTAATTTTTAAGTGACAATAGATTTAGTCGGTGGACGATTCGGGTGATTTGGATGATGTTTGTTTATTTGGAAGATATTTTCGAAACAAAGCACGATAAAATTCAGCATTATATACCATTATTACGAGTACTACTTTTTTGCTCGGATCATGTTTTGACTTCCACAGAAACTCGCTAGAATAAATAGAAAATAATAGTATTTTGGTTGAAATTTCAAAAATGTATTCAGTTTGACACATTATTTCGGATTTATCACCGCTGCGATTGCAGCGTCACGGTGGTCGATTGAAACATGGATTTGTCAATTGCATCATGACTAATTTACTACTGACGATTTGCGGCTAATAGCCAAGAATCCAATTTTCACACACACACAAAATCACTAGAACTAACAGTGGAAACAGGCGATTCCATTGTACCCTTGAATGGTTATTGATCTTACGAAGATAATTTGTAATTTGTATTCTTACCTAGCAATCAATGAAAGAGACACCGGCACGACGCTCATCTGGCGCCCTCCGACCAGGTAGTCCGCCTCCATATCACCTTTCTTGGACTTCTTCTTTAGGAACCCAAAGTACGCCTCTATCATGGCACAGATCATCAACATCAGCACAAACACCACATAGTCATACAGGCCGAACTTTTGCAAAGACACCTTCACTTCGTCGACACTGATACCTTCCATTTTTTTCTGCTTCAACAACAACTATCTCTCAATCACATAATCACACAACCCTCTGCTCAGAATGGTCAGATCAACGTTTCGTCGCACTTGATTGTCATCCCAAGGGACGACCACTGCAAAAACAAATTTTCCAAGCTTCTGCTGCTATACTGCACACTTTCCCAAGATGTCTCAACAAGCAATTCCTGTTCTCTTTTTGTTTACCCACTGAAACGAGTCGAAAACTGCGCAAAACCACCGAAAAACGACGCACCGCGGTTGGCACTCGCAACTAGAAGCCCTTTTGTTACTGAACGTGTCGAGAGGGATTTACGGCGAAAATATCCTCAAGCTGACAGTGTCACGGATTGATTTCCATTTTTTTTTTCTCCAAGGCGCACACTAACCAACAAACACGACACACTCCCGAAATTCAATTAACGTCTTGCTCGCACGAAGACTCTAGCAAACGATATCGACGACGGATGGTGTAAATTTTCTCTCCCAAAACTAAACTTGCACCCGTCAGAAAAGGCGTCCCGGTGCGGAGCACGTTTCCGCTGTCACCACTGTAGCGCGCGCGGCGGCACTGGAATTTGTCATCTGATTCACGACACACGTCTACGGTAAACTCTTTCCCGAGCCCCCAGCACTAAGCACTGACTCTCTTTATTATTTATCATTTTACTTATATACTAACCTCCTTATAGCTATGCAATGAACTTGAACTAAAAGCAAGCCACCGTAGAACAAACAAGGCCTTGCACTTGAAATAAGTGCCGTTAAAGAAACAGCGTTCTACACCCTTGGGGTGGCATATAAAAAACTAAACAATGCGACGGCCCGATGTAAATGAAAACATCGCGCGCGGGTCGTCACAGCCGGTAGTTTCAAGCGAAACTCTAACCTCTCTCTCCGAGATGCCGCAAATAAGCTGGGTGTATCGTCTACAACCGTGCATCGAGCCAAAAAGCGAGCCGGACTATCGACTTACAAGAAGGTAGTGACTCCAAATCGCGATGATAAACAAAATACGACGGCCAAAGCGCGATCCCGGAGGCTGTACACGACGATGCTGACGAAGTTTGACTGCGTGGTAATGGACGACGAAACCTACGTCAAAGCCGACTACAAGCAGCTTCCGGGACAGGAGTTTTATACGGCAAAAGGAAGGGGAAAGGTAGCAGATGTTTTCAAGCACATGAAACTGTCAAAGTTCGCAAAGAAATATCTGGTTTGGCAAGCCGTCTGTACCTGTGGCTTGAAAAGCAGCGTTTTCATAGCTTCCGGGACTGTCAACCAAGAAATTTACGTGAAAGAGTGTTTGAATAAACGTCTGCTGCCTTTCCTGAAGAAACACGGTTGTTCCGTACTGTTTTGGCCGGATTTGGCATCTTGCCATTACGGTAAAAAGGCCATGGAGTGGTACGCCGCCAACAACGTGCAGGTGGTTCCCAAGGACAAGAACCCTCCCAACACGCCAGAGCTCCGCCCAATTGAGAAATACTGGGCTATTGTCAAGCGGAACCTAAAGAAGACCAAAAAACCGCTAAGGGCGAGCAGCAGTTCAAGGCAAACTGGCTTTCTGCGGCGAAGAAGGTGGACAAGGTGGCTGTACAAAATCTGATGGCAGGGGTCAAGCGTAAGGCCCGGCCATTCGGATTTGGAAAAGCGGAAGCCTAACTGAATATTTTTCCTGAATTTTATACTAATTGAACTTGAAAAAGAAATTTAATTTGATTTTTTAAATAAACGATTTCACCGATTTACACGCGTTTTTCCTTGACCAAATTTTGACCGTATCACCCTTTATATGTGGAGTGTGTAACCTCAACCTGGTGCGGCACGTCGTGTATACTCTCAGTAGGGCAGGCGGATGTCCAGAGTTCGACGGTGTCCGGCTCGAAGGACCACTTTCTCGATCGCACAAAGATGAGCAACAGAACGGCGATGATAAGGTACACAGTTCGAAAAAGTAGTGTAAATTTCTGTTCAATATGATGCACACAAATGTACGAAAAAAAAAAATCATGCGAGCCAGTGGTGCAAAATAAAAATAAAAAACTGCAGTGAAAATAGTAGTGGTAGAGCGGACAGGAGTAAAAAAACAATAGTATTTCGCCAAGTCTGTGGCTGTCCGACTCATTGGTGCAAGCTCGCATGAAGGACCACGAATAAATTGTGCGCGCGTTTGGTACCACTCCCCGGATTCGGAACTGTGGCCTTCGTCATATCTGGCCGTACCGACAAAGTGTTGTGATTCCCTAGCCAATTGTGGGAACAGTGCTGAAGCAAAGAAACCCCGAAGAAAAAGAAGAAGAAGAAGAAGAAGTCGCTGTGTTCCGGAGATTCAACGGTAGCAGTCAGTCCTGATGTCCCAGCGTGTCGACCATCAAACGGCCGCAACGGTGAGCTCACGAAATTCGAACAATACGTAAAGGTTAACCAAAAAAAAATAAGAAGCCCAGCTTTCCTAATTATCTGGGTTTTTTCTAAATAAAAATGTCTGGCCGTCTAAACTTTAACTGTATATGTATTCAAATTTTGTTTTGTAAAGAAAATCTTGTTTTCCGCCATCTTATTGTAAATTCCGCCTTTCCACCAAAATTGGGATGAAAGTCTGCCCCATTGCAATTTCTCCTGGAGATCAATTGTATATACGACCCTGAATGGCAAGGTAGGTAAAGCACCTCTTATACGCCGCAACCATACAAAGAATTAACTATAAAGTTACGGCTCAATTGGTGACGACGAACTTCTCTATCCTTCTCATCAGCGCTCAATTTTGAAAAAAAAAACATACATTGGTACAGAGGGTGATGATCCGAGCAAGCAACACACTTTCGTTGGTTGGTTGGACTTGCTCCATGACTTGCAGCCACTCGTTGAACCGGTTTCTTGAAGAAGTTGATCGGTGACGGAGTCTCGGTGGTCTTTCCTATGGTTTGAAGAACCGAAACTCGTCGTTGAATGAACGTCGTTAGATTCTGGAACGATACGGTGTTGAGTGTCGATGCGTGTTCTTCCCAATCCCTCCGGGTAGTGGGATCTAAACGGATGCTCAACATGCGGATCAGCAGAATGTCCCAGTATTCCGTTTTCTCCCCGAGCTGATGGAGGACTTTCACGTTGGCTTCGAACTTTTCGACCAGCGAATGAAGCTCCGAAGCGGACTCTTTTTTAAATGAGGGAAATTCGAACAGCGAGTCGACGTATGACTTGTTTAGGCGTACGGGATTCTGGTAGTGGTCCAATAGCAGATTCCTGGTGACCTGGTAATTGTTTGCACTAACAGCGATGGTTGCACGAGCTTCAAAGCATCCCCGAAGAGCGACGAGCGAAGATAATAAAATTTCTGGATGTTCGACAGTTCATGCGACGAGTGGACCAACGAAACGAAGCGGTCGTGGAAGTTCAACCATTGGTCGAGATTTCCGGCGAAAACCGGCAGTTTTATGTCGGGCAACCTTACATGTGACGACAGAGGGCTTTGCGTGGTTAAAGAAGAAGACGAAGAAGTGCGTGGGGACGTTGGTTCATTTTTATTGACGGCGAGCAGGAATCCCTTCACCCTGAAGTAGGACGTCTCGAATTCGATACGTTCCTTTAAGTGAGCCTCGATGGACGCTTCATCCAGCGTTTCGAGCTCGGCTTGCATGGCGCTGAAATCATTCCTGATGGCCACAAGGTGCTCCAACCGGACGAGGAACCTCGTGAGCACCAGTATCCTCCTGGTAGCCATCGAAGAACGACTTGATAATTCCGAACGATGTTAGGAGGCTCTTCTACCTCGTCTTCAGCGATTTAATTCTCCACTCGTTCGACATCGTGTAGGAAGGTGTTGAAGGGTTGAGTCGGATCTGAAAGCCACAGACCGCGCAGCTCAAAAGGGCAATGAATAGCAAGATTGGAAACCTAATTACCTGATATCAGGCAAGTAATGCCTTGTATTGTTATCCAATCGTTGCTAGGAGTAAAAGAACCTATATGTGGAGTGTGTAACCTCAACCTGGTGCGGCACGTCGTGTATACTCTCATTAGGGCAGGCGGATGTCCAGAGTTCGACGGTATCCGGCTCGAAGGACCACTTTCTCGGTCGCACAAAGATGAGCAACAGAACGGCGATGATAAGGTACACAGTTCGAAAAAGTAGTGTAAATTTCTGTTCAATATGATGCACACAAATGGAGCGTCACATTTCATATAAGTTTACCTTATATATCATGTAATTAATCACAATTAAAATTCAGAATTTTTATTTGTGTAATCACCCTACAACGAGTTCAAC
The DNA here is from genome assembly GCF_037179485.1 of Ochlerotatus camptorhynchus. Taxonomy (NCBI): domain Eukaryota; kingdom Metazoa; phylum Arthropoda; class Insecta; order Diptera; family Culicidae; genus Ochlerotatus; species Ochlerotatus camptorhynchus. The sequence continues at coordinate 1,451,524 of NW_027040924.1, forward strand.
CGAGTCTCCTCAGTTTTTTTTTTTTTATTAATTTTGAAAGGGGAATGGATGTAATAACGGTCTAAATGCCCCTAATTTGGGCCCATACATAAATTCAGCAATCGACTAAATTTAGTACCGTCCCAATGACGAGTTCATCTAGATGAAATTGATAAATAGCAGATTTTTAGCGATGGGCCCAATCGTAGATCCATAGTCCAACATTAGAGTCATTTCCCCTATTTAAACATTATTCGGTTTTTTCACTAATACGTCAAGCATTTCTCTATTCTCCACCAAGATTTCATTAAAAATTTAACACTGAACATTTCGTTGCCTCCAAGATTTGATCAGGAACATTCAGATGCAATATCCACACAGCAAAAAAATAATTTTGATATCACGTCAAAGTGGATGCACTACAATCATGTCGAAAATATGGTGTAATATTACTTGCTAAAAAGGACAAAATTATCATTAATACAATGCATGAACTGACATTACGCTGCTTTTACTGCATTTGTTTATTTATGTGGTCATAAAAATTACATGAAATTTTCGACATGATTGTAGTGCATCCACTTTGATGTGATATCAAAATTATTTTTTTGCTGTGCACTGTATGCTTCAGAATTGTGTTATTGATTCCAGCCTCTGAAATCTAAATAATTACAATTATTTGTCTAGTCTTAAAATTATGAAAAATAATTTCAAAACAAAACCAAAATGGAAGGTTTTGTTTTGAAATTATTTGCAGAAATGTATTAGTAAATTTAAAATTCATCTAATGAAATCGATAACGCCATATTGCTGATCACTGAATCTGATGATGAAAATAACAACATTTTCACGCCAACGCCACGCTTGTATGAATGTGTTAATGCATACTTGAAATTATTTTACGTGATTTACATGTATAAAAAAGTGATTCAATATGGCAATATGTTTGTCAATTTTACTACTATCATTTAAAAACGGAAGTTGAAGCCATCGAAGCAGCTACGTTCTTTTTCACGTAGACTGGACGGGCATATTTTTTATGCTTATCACTTACTTTTTACGTGAAATTCCCATAGTATCAACCAACATGAAAATCATGTACATTTTATCAACATTCAATTTGACGTTGACATGTGCACGTGGAAGTTTTTGAAGTAGGATGTTCAAGGGGCACGTGATTTTTCACGTGGTACCTTGAAATTTTACTAAGCATTCTCAATTCATTCTTCTGGAAAGAATATATTAATTTCCATGCAGATCTCTTTTCAATTGCATTGAGAATAACGTATTTTAACCCTACTACTGTATTCTGAATTCTTTAGCGTTTAAAGTTAAACGAAAAAAATAGGCTATGCTTCAAGTTATGGTGATGTGATGTTTCATTTGTTTTTTATTTCCGTTGACTATAACTTCGAGATATCACAAATTTTCCATAGTTTTGAATAAAAAAACTCGGGATCCAATTTATTGGCATTTTACTTGGTCATCGTGAAAGTTTTCCAAACCTAAGATAATGAAAAACGGTCTAGGAATTTTTTAAGTTCTAAAGACTTTTTCAAAGACCTGAATTTTGAAAATACTTTGAAGCCCGGTAGTTTTATTGTATGTACAAACATCGAACAATTATGTAGCAGTATTTTGCATGCTTTTCTAAGTGTATTTTTTATAAGCCCGGAATCAATAAATTACCCAGCTTATATTTTAGAAAAAAAATCTTTATGCAAGGCCATGAAATCTTTCCTTTATTTATTTTTTACATTCCCAGATCAATTTTTTTTTTCAGGCTTTTTTTCCTTGTCGGGTATTTCTATTTTTCTGATCTATGTGATATATTCCCCATATTTTTTTCTTTAGCTATATCAAGATGCCGTATCACTAAATTATTAGGAGTGATCGCCATCGTTTGACTAATAGCATTATCCCAGCACGGCATTATACTTCGAATAAAGTGCACTGCCGAGTTGTTCTCCAAATATCAAAGGGTTCTATTAGCCCCTTGTCGAAGAACTTACGCCTTTTATTGAAAATTGCCGGACAGTGGCTGTTCGGTTCCGAACGTTTAATCTATTAATTCTCCCTACACTCCCCTACATAAACGATTTGCACTGTTGTGAAGCGAAGCAGACTCCTCCCAGTATCGTCAATTCCACGCAAGAACGAGAAGTCAACTTTACACAGCGGTACGAATGCAGAGAATAAAATGTATAAAAGCAAACCATTTCGCGCGAAGCGCATCAATATTATTGTAACTGCCGAACGAGAAACATCAAATAAATTAATAATTAAACCATCACCAAACGAGCATAATTTCATCCTCATGTCCATTGCCACTGGAGCACACGATCGCTGCTGTTGATAATCGCTGCCATACAGTCCACATTCTAGCCGTTGCACCTGGAGCCAACAGGAAGGTCAATAGCGTCCCGTCCGATCGATCCGATTCACAACTGGACCCCACCTGTGGTAATCTAGTGTGAACACCGGTTCGACTTCCCTACCGGACACCCTATTGCCTTTATCCCCGACGCTGTAGGTTGGGAATTTGTTGGTTTGCCAAGTTGGATCGTCCTAGTTAATTTTCGCCCCGGTTCCGTTTACATGTGCACCGCACATAGTTTGGTCCATCGACCCGGATAGCAGCATCGGTGTGTTTGCCCGTGTGTGGATGGATTGATGAGGAAGAGTTTTGTGGCTCTGGTGAAACTTTTTGGGCTAAACCACGTCCGAACATGTATCGGTTGGACAGTTTGTGTGCCTAGTGAGGCTGAAGAAACACGTCCGAACAAGTTTCGGCTGAACATTGTAGTAGTGTTAGTGAGCCTAGTGAGGCTGAAGAAACACGTCCGAACAAGTTTCGGCTGAACATTGTAGTAGTGTTAGTGAGCCTAGTTAGGCTGAAGAAAAAAGTGCAAACGATCAAAAATTACCGAATTAAAGACGCTTGTGCACCTTCGGGGCCAAGCAAAAGCCAAAGCTACCAGAATTCGGAAAAGAATCGAAGAATTGGCTGAACTCGGCGTCGTGCAGCTGACCCTAGCACAGCTGAAGGTGTATTCCCGAAATTTGGAGGCACATTTTCAAGAATATCTTAGACTACATCATCAAATCACCGGCCTGTTGCCACCGGAGAAGATAGATGACAACGACGCTACGTACTTGCAATTTGAATCCCTCCACATTGAAACCTCTGCGTTGGTGGAAAGTCTAATTCAAGATTCGATCCTGAATACCGCACCTCCTGTGGTAGTGCCCGTGTCCCAATCCTTGAGTAGTCAGCCACCGCAAATAATCGTTCAGCAACAGCCACTTCCGGTTCCCATCCCTTCCTTCGATGGAAAACCGGAAAATTGGCCAAGATTCCAGCAAGTGTTTTCGGATGTCATGTCAAGGTCCAAAGACTCCAACGCTGTTAAGTTACACCACCTTGAAAGAGCACTAGCGGGTGGTTCCGCTGTCAAACTTATTGACCCAAAGATGCTTAGTGATGGAGATTTCGTCCACGCCTGGGAGTTACTGCTTGACGTTTACGATGATGAAAGAAAGGCAGTTGACTCTCATATCTACGGCTTATTGAGTCTCAAGCGGATGAGCAAGGAATGTTCCAAGCAGCTGAGGGAGCTTTTGAACGAGGTAACCCGCCACGTGGAAGGACTAAGGCTGTTGGAGCAGAACTTGGAAGGAGTTTCCGAAAGGTTCGTTATTGTCGTCCTATCCGGTGCACTGGATCTGGAAACGAGAAAGCAGAGGGAAGTTACCATTCCCCATAAGGAGATTCCAACGTATGATGATACCATCAAGTTTTTGAAGGAGCGATGTTCATTGTTGGAACGTTGCGAAGTTAGCCAACCGAAGTCATCGAAGGAGTCAAACCTGAAACCGTACTCAAAACCCCAACCGGCAAAGTCATTCGCTATGGCTACATCCGTAGCTAATAGTGAAGTGAAATGTGATGTCTGTAGTGCAAATCATCCCAATTTTAAGTGCGACAGGTTTGTTTCTTTGACGGTACCTCAGCGGAGAGTTAAGGTAAGAGAACTTAACCTTTGTTTCAATTGTTTGCGGAAGGGCCACCTTGCTTCAAAATGCCCTTCAGGAAAATCTTGCCAGGAGTGTCAATGTAGACACAACACTCTACTTCATGAGCCCAAGAATCCAAAGCCCGTTGATAGTTCAAGGCCCATTGATAACCCTAACCCCATAGTTGAAGGTCTGAATCCCCAGCCTGAACTATACCAAGTTGTCTCAAGTTCCCAAGTTATTCCTCTTATTGAAAGTTTTTCATCGTTGTCCAACTCAATTCATAAGGTTCCTTTGTCGGATGGCACGCTTTTGCTAACGGCCATGGTTGATGTTCTTGACAGCCGTGGAAATTCGCATCCCTGCCGTGCATTCCTCGATTGTGGTTCCCAACCACATTTAGTTTCCCGTTCCTTGATTGAGTGTTTGGAAATCGACGAAGTTCCCACCCATGTTGAAGTCGTCGGAGCAACTGGTAAACGATCAGTGTTGGACAAGAAAGTAAAGCTTTCGTTTCGTTCTCGTTGTATGTATTATGAAGCCCAGATTGAATGTTTGGTCACCAATGTGGTGACTGGCCCTATTCCTAGTAGAAAATTGGATGTTCGTTCTTGGAGTATTCCCCCAGGGTTAGCACTTGCCGATCCTTCCTTCCACATCCCCGGACAAGTTGATCTCTTGATCGGAATTAAACTCTTCTTCCACTTGATGCTACCCGGACAGTTAGTGTTGGGTAATGATTTTCCAATTCTTAAGGAAACCCGTCTGGGATGGGTTGTTGCTGGTGGTACTGAGGATATTGATCAGAATCAGCATTGCTATGCAGCCACACTACGTCCGCTATCAGAATGTATGGAAAGATTTTGGTCTGTCGAGTCCATTGAGGATGCGGATGCCGTATCTAAGGAGGAGCAAAAATTGTGAGCAGCTTTTCAGTTCCACTTCTGTTCGAAACCCTGATGGTACCTACACTGTCCACCTTCCGTTGAAGGAATCTGTAAGTGATCTAAGTAATAACCGATCGTTGGCCCTAAAGCGTTTCTTCATTTTGGAGCATCGATTCAGCAAGAATGCCGATTTGAAGGGTGCTTACGTTGATTTCATCAACGAGTATAAATCGTTGTCCCATTGTAAGGAAGTTTCCGAGGTAGATGACGTCCCTGGGAAGTTGGTTCACTATTTACCTCACCATGCGGTCTTGAAACCAAGTAGTTCCACCACCCGTTTAAGAGTTGTCTTCGATGCTTCGGCTCGAACAACTGGTCCATCTCTTAATGACGTTTTGATGATTGGTCCGACAGTTCAGCCTGACATTTTTTTACTAAATCTGCGGTTCCGTACACACCGTTTTGCATTAAAGGTTGATGTTTCAAAAATGTTTAGGCGAATCAAGATAGCTGAGGATCATTCTCCCCTTCAGAGGATTTATTGGAGGGAAAACCCTGATGACCCACTTCAGATCCTAGAGTTGACAACCGTTACTTATGGAACAGCCAGTGCCCCATTCTTGGCCACACGAACATTGTTGCAGTTAGCCCGTGATGAATCTCACCATTTTCCAATAGCTTCCAAGGTTTTAGAAGAGGATGTTTATATGGATGACGTGGTATCAGGAGCTGATACCATCGAGCAGGCAATTGATCTTCGTTTGGAGTTGACAAACTTGTTGAACTCTGGAGGCTTCCCTGTTCATAAATGGTGTGCAAGTGACCCAGCCATACTCGATACAGTGTCTGAAGAAGACCGAGAAAGGTTCTTAGAGTTTGAGGATTCAGATGTCAACAAGGTTATCAAAACCTTGGGTCTATTATGGGATCCAGATGAGGATATTTTCCGTTTCCATTGCGAATTGAAGTTACAGTCGTCGCCTATCTCAACCAAGCGAGTTGTCCTCTCTGAGATTGCTCGAATATTTGATCCTTTGGGTCTTATTGCTCCGGTGATTGTTTTGGCAAAGGAAATCATGCAGTGTTTGTGGAAAGATGGTTTGGGTTGGGATGACTCATTGGAAGGTGAAGTTCTGCAATCTTGGCTTACGTTTAGAGATTCGTTGAAGTATATTGATATGGTCAAGATTCCCCGCTACGTGGGATTGACGGACGTTAAATTCGTCGAAATACATGGGTTCGCTGACGCTTCCAACCGTGCTTACGGAGCAGCTGTTTATTTGAGAGTTGTTTCTGATACATTGTTCTGCAAGATGTTCCGTTTCTTGAAGCTTTCGGCTCATTTCGAAAATTGCAAAGAGTGATTGGTTATGTATTACGCTTTGCGAACAATTGCAGATCAAACCGTGCAAACCGTGTGTCTTCCGTTCATTTGACTGTTCCCGAATTGCGAAGGTCGATGGTTGTTGTGATCGGGTTAGTTCAACGTCTTGAGATGCCGGACGAAAAAGGCCTTATTTCGTCAGGAAAGCCTAGTCGTCGTTTTGCGATGCTGGATCCTATTATTGTGGACGGTTTAATAAGAGTTGGTGGTAGGTTGGATAACTCCCGTTTGCCGTATGAAGCTCGTCATCAAATTTTACTTCCAAATAAGAGCATAGTTAGTGAACTTCTCATTCGTGATATGCATTTGGAAAATCTTCACCTAGGACCGTCTGGATTAATGTCGCTTCTACGTCAGAAATTTTGGTTAATCAACGCTAAGTCTACCATTCGTAAGGTATTGAGAAAATGTGTGACATGTTTCCGTTCTCGCCCTCGTTTTCTACAGCCTTTGATGGGTAGTTTGCCCGAAGCACGTGTTGTTCCTTCCACTCCATTCTCTCATACCGGCGTAGATTTTGCTGGACCGATATTCATAAAGGTCGGTCTACGAAAAACCGTTCGAACAAAAGACTATATTTGTATTTTCATTTGCCTTGCTACCAAAGCAATTCATTTGGAATTAGTTTCCGACTTGTCGTCAGTAGCTTTTATAGCTGCATTACAGCGTTTTGTCAGCCGTCGGGGATTAGTGGAAGAAATCCATTCCGACAATGGCACAAATTTTGCTGGTGCTAAATCCGATCTTCACGAACTTTTTTTGATGTTCCGTGATGATCAAGCGAAAGGAAAAATCAATGAGTTCTGTTGTGCCCGCGAAATTGTTTGGAAATTCATTCCACCTCGGTCACCCAATTTTGGAGGATTGTGGGAGGCTGGGGTGAAGAGTACAAAAACCCATTTGCGTAAAATTCTGACCAATGCCTCTCTCAATTTCGAAGAATTCTACACTGTTCTCACGCAGATAGAAGCAGTACTCAATTCACGTCCACTTTTCGCTAACTCGTTAGACGCCCATGAACCATCTGCCATAACACCCGGCCACTTTCTTATTGGTCGAGAATTGGTTGCTATTCCTGAACCTACTCTTGAGGGAATCCCTGTAAACCGTTTGACCCGTTGGAAATACTTACAGTCACTTCGAGAACATTTTTGGAAACGTTGGTCATCCGAATATCTCAATACGCTACAAGCTCGCACCAAATGGAAGAAGAGCTCTTGTAACGTTGTCCCTGGTCTTATTGTCCTTCTTAAAGAAGATAACTTACCTCCACAGTCATGGAAATTGGGCAGGATTTTGAAGGTTTATCCTGGCAAGGATTCAGTAGTTAGAGTAGTAGACGTGCAAACATCTGCTGGGGTATACCGTCGTCCAGTTTCTAAAGTCGCACCACTTCCCATTGAAGAGAACAATCAAGCTCTAGCATCTACAGACCCACATAACATGCCGGCGGGAGAATGTTCGGTTCCGAACGTTTAATCTATTAATTCTCCCTACACTCCCCTACATAAACGATTTGCACTGTTGTGAAGCGAAGCAGACTCCTCCCAGTATCGTCAATTCCACGCAAGAACGAGAAGTCAACTTTACACAGCGGTACGAATGCAGAGAATAAAATGTATAAAAGCAAACCATTTCGCGCGAAGCGCATCAATATTATTGTAACTGCCGAACGAGAAACATCAAATAAATTAATAATTAAACCATCACCAAACGAGCATAATTTCATCCTCATGTCCATTGCCACTGGAGCACACGATCGCTGCTGTTGATAATCGCTGCCATACAGTCCACATTCTAGCCGTTGCACCTGGAGCCAACAGGAAGGTCAATAGCGTCCCGTCCGATCGATCCGATTCACAACTGGACCCCACCCGTGGTAATCTAGTGTGAACACCGGTTCGACTTCCCTACCGGACACCCTATTGCCTTTATCCCCGACGCTGTAGGTTGGGAATTTGTTGGTTTGCCAAGTTGGATCGTCCTAGTTAATTTTCGCCCCGGTTCCGTTTACATGTGCACCGCACAGTGGCATAGCAAATGTTCCGAGGCTTCCTTTTCTATGCCACAGAAGCGACATACATCATCTTGAAGTTTCCCAATCAGCTTCAAGTGATAACGGCTCGGACAATGACCTGTTATAAGACCTGCTTATATACTAAGATCTTTCTTAGAAAGTTCCAGGATTTTGTGGGTCACAGAAATGTTTGGATTAATGAATCGCTTCGACTGCCTAGCAAAAGAAGTGTTCTTCCAGTTTTCCTCCACTTATGAAGATTCCCACACTTGATTATGACAAGACAATTTTTAAAGTGATTGAACACACTTCCAGGCTTTATTAATTTGTTTGTATTAGATATTTCGAATATCTGAGTCTCAGCATTTAAACATAATAAAAATCTCTCAAATTTTTAATAAATTAATTAATATCTCTAAAATTTATCCCAGAATATTACAAATTTGAATATATGATCAAGATTGAGATTTTAAATCATAAACGAATGTTCTATGTCCGTGATCATTCCAAGTGGATAATTTTTGTCATACTGTGGTGGACCCTCTGCTTTTCTACAGGCTCCGTTAGCGACTGGATTTTTGACAGATCCCCTATCCATTCATTCAAGATACGGTAGGCTAAAGGCCACATGATACCGTAAATTAGGGGTCACCTGTGTGATAGACTTCTACCAGCGGAATAGGTGTTCCGTTGTGCTATTCTTAGTTGGTCTTAAGACCCCTACCGACACTAATTGAAGGGACTTCATAGAAGTTTCGCCAAAATTGAGGAAGCTCAGTGCTTTTGGTAGATGTTCTAGGAATTAATTAAAAACTCAACTCAGGTTTGTTGAAGTTCAGCATACTTCTTAAAATGTAGGGTTTGATTTGGTACCTGATTGGTAGTTTTGGGAACTTTGTTTTGCCCGAGATTTTAGGAAAATTTCTAGAAATGTTTCATGATTTTTCAAAAAAAAAAAGTCAATTATGTTTTGAGATAACTAAGAAAATGATGGTCCTTGCAAGATTTTGACGGAACTTTTAGGAATTAAGAATAACTTCAAAAAGGAAGGATAAGGGGACTTCGATTTCCCACCCCTCAGGTTTTGATGTGTGGCAAATGCCACCTTCGTCACCTGTATTTTTTTAACTTCAAGAGGCGGGTGCATCGTTATTTTAGGGAGATTTATATTTAAGGGTACAGGTCAATATTAGGTGCGACTACTTAGCTTAAATTTTAGGAACACAGCACTGAGAATAATTAATCCATCGATAGTATAAAATATCAGTTTTAAACAATATACAATTTAACAAAAAATCCCATACTTATAATGTAAAAAACCAGAATTGTGGAAAGTAAAAAAAAGTCCACGATCACAACATTCTACTAAGATTTGCATCAGGGATCTTAAAATTACAGTGAAACAAGAGTTTTGAAACATTCAGGAAGGGGAAAATGTTTTCAGTACCCAGAGAATTGAATAAATGTTGCACTGTGATGACTCAGATTTACAGTTCTGCTTGTGTTTTTTTTTTAATTAGCGGAGCGTAGCGACTTCTAGGAACTTCTAAAAGAAGATTCTAACAGAAACTTCTAAAAGAAGATTCTAACAGAAACTTCTAAAAGAAGCTTATAGAAGTCGCTTTCCCGTCGCTGCGCTGCTTCAACTGAAAGAAAACCAAGGGCATAGGGGAAATGTCTCTAATGTTGGCCTATGGATCTAAGATTGGGCCTATCGCTAAAAAGCTGCTATTTATCAATTTTATCTAGATGAACGCGTTATTGGGACGTTACTAATGGATATTTTTGGTTGCTATTGAAAATTTAGTCGATTGCTGAATTTATGTATGGGCCCAAATTAGGGACACTTAGGCCGACATTACCTGCATTGCTATTATCAGAAAAATTGAGGGTTACACAGTTTATGGAACATTTCATCGGCAAATGGCCGGACACCTTTTAATCAATTGGTACCATACCGGTACATACCACATACCATTGGTACCATACCATACCGTACTGGTACCATAAAAAATATCCAAAACATCAATTTTATCTAGATGAACGCGTTATTGGGACGTTACTAATGGATATTTTTGGTTGCTATTGAAAATTTAGTCGATTGCTGAATTTATGTATGGGCCCAAATTAGGGACACTTAGGCCGACATTACCTGCATTGCTATTATCAGAAAAATTGAGGGTTACACAGTTTATGGAACATTTCATCGGCAAATGGCCGGACACCTTTTAATCAATTGGTACCATACCGGTACATACCACATACCATTGGTACCATACCATACCGTACCGGTACCATAAAAAATATCCAAATTCCATACAAAGCACCAAGGTGCATTTCAACACGCTGCTTGTACAAAAACATCTTTTGCATAATATTAGTCATCTTCCTATCTTTTATACTTTATTGTTATAGTATATATGCACGGGTCGCATTTCACGGACAAAAATCAAAAAGGATGCCTATCCAATTTATAGGTCACTTTTCGTGTAATTTTCATCTGATTGCTACGAAACAGGTTTCACGCAATAATGTTTTAAGAAGCCGGTTTAGCGACCAATTGCGGGGTTGTGGTGACTTTGTACAGTGGTTAAGTGTGTATGCATGATTTCAATGGAAACCCAATATGTGATCAACAGATTATCATGTAACAAGATTATCGAAAGCATCCCTTGTGAAAGCATCATTTTGAACAAAATTATCGAAAGCATAACTATTCGTAGACAATTCAATTGTTCTAATATTACTTAGTTGATTCGTTTGTTAATCAATATTATGACTCTCGGTTATCAAGTTTCTATCCCACTGTGTATTGATAAAACAACGATGCGTTACGTTGTGTTAATATGGTCATGGTAAGGTGATGCCACAGTATAACCGGCTTGAAAGTGAACCGGCGATTGCTGAAAATTTACGCATGGCAGAGGGTACTCTTTAAATAAACTTGTTTAGGTATGCCGGTAGGTTTTCTGTGAGGTTTGACATATGTCGAGCGCAATCTCGTTTATTAATGACGGTAAGTATTATTAACGTGAGTATTACTTATAGGTAAGTATTACTTACGTGATAATGCATTATACCTTCGACAGACATGATTGTAGTTTCGTTGAACTCCTTTAATCCACTAACACAAGCAACCTACTAGATTCAAGGAGTATAACGGTACTAAAATCATGCCTGTCATGGTATTAGGGACGCATTTTTTTGTTTGTTTTAATGGATATACAGGGAAAAGTTATGTATCAAAGAAACTAAAAATATTTTTAAAAACTTGGGTTTCGAATAATGCAAAAATATTATTTTTCAATACTCATAGTTTCTAACCACATTTTTTGTTTTAGTTTTCTCGTAAATTTTTATATATTGTAAATTTTTGACGTTGCAAGAAAATTGTACACATGGGATTTAACTAAACTCGACAGATGTCTGCTGACGTTTGTCAAAATGGATTTCAAACAGATCCCTAGCCAGAAATTATATGGGTCCGTGATAAATTCAAGGTTGATTTTATGAAAACTAGGGTGGGTCAACCTAACAAATCCCTGCTCCCCAATGCTCTTTAGATCTGAATTGAGGTTCCTAACAACTGTGCCATATTTGAACAAATTTGGTTATGATCTGGATGGGGTGGAGAACTTTAAAGTTGAGAGGTGAACCAGCCAGAGGCTGAAAGCCTATATAATAAAGACGAAAAACATTGAAGTTTGAATGGACAAATGCATGGGAAACGAAACCAACCCGTTCATTTTCATGTAATAAATTCAGAAAAAATTACTCAACCTATACCAAACCTGAGGCTTAGATTCTAAAAACTGTGCCGAACAATTTACGTCAATTAATTTTCAGTTCAAGTTGATCACTGAATGAAACACCTGCTATATTGAAGCAGATGACGCTAGTGGAAAAAGTTAAGGGTTGTGTCCGAAGCACGACCAATTATTGGTGTAGGACTATGAGATTGATCTTGTTGCTCAATTCAATAATAATTTTAAAAACTACAAGGGGTTGTACGCAATGATGACTACGTGGTGTGATATAATATATATTTTTGGTAACTGCAGCAGGAGCTTGTGTAGGAATAAGAATTTTAGCGGGGTTCTCTCTGTTTATACTCTTTAGTATGACTATGATTGCCCTGAAAAGAACCTTTTGATATGAATTTTAGTTGGGACATGTTCAGAAAATTAACTCTTTTGGAAAATGTTGGTGGCCCTGAAAAGGGACGATGGTAGTACAGGCTTAATGCCTTTGGAAGATGATGATGACGTGTAGGCAGCTGCGTGTTCAGTGACGGCATCACGGATCAAATCTTCTCGGCACACCTTAGCACACCTCGGGTTTCCTCGTACATCAGACCGGAGATGAGCTTGACACCACCACATCGAGCCAGACGACGAATGGCAGGCGCTGGATGTTATCACACGATGACACTTGGGAACTCGTTGAACGGGTGAATCGCAACTAATGCGAACACGCAGTTAGCTACCTGTTATATTGACAACATAGTAGAGTAACATCCAGGGCCTGCCATTCGTCGTCTGGCTCGACGTGGTGGTGTCAAGCTTATCTCCGGTCTGATGTACGAGGAAACCCGAGGTGTGCTAACGTGTGCCTAGAAAATGTGATCCGTGATGCCGTCACTGAACACGACAAGCGCAGACAGTCACGGCCATGGATGTCATCTACGCATCATTATCACCAACAATCAAGTAACAAAACGGCTCTTTTCAGGGCCACCAAGTTCATTTAAGAAAAGAGTTAGAGTAGAATTTTTAAAGAACTACAAAAATAGTTTTCACCATTAAGTCAAGGCTATTTTTTCTCATTGATGGCGCTGTTCCATTGATAGTAAGTTCAAAAATTGGAAAAAAGGAAAGAACGCTTTGGATGCATATTATGGTCAAAATAAGTCAAAAGAAATCATTTATTATCGTTCAGTCTTTTTCTAGAAATTTTTGATAAATAGTTTTTTCTTGCAGAATATGTTATAATGGAAGGAATTTTTATGTATTTTATATGCAGAATATGCAAAATGGGAGGGACTTCAAATGTTAATCCTCCCTTCCCCACCAAATGTTATAGAGTGTCATCAAAATACATGGAATGTTGAGATATTGGGATCGTGAGAGTGAATTTTCTCTTTCAAATTTGAATGTTTTGGCTCCCTGGGGATTGGTATTAAAGTGGTTAAAAAATGTAAATTAAATTATTTAATTCTAGCTTATTTAACAAAAATTTCCAGGAAAAAAGAACAACAAAGTCTATAAACGATTCCTTTAGGTTGTCGTCAACTTTTTTTTGGAAAGCTATGTGAAATTCACATGGATTTCATGCATTACATATATGTGATATATTTTTTGAGTGTATCCCCTGTTTCCAAGTTGAGTTACAAGATTACAACTCTAGAGAGCATTTTGTGTGGTCGTTGGGAGCGTGTGGTTCTGAATATGGCGATGAGTGTGCAAAATATTACGCAATTCCATCCACCCTATACGCACGCGCCCGAGGATTGGAGGTGAATGCCACTTCGACTTGTTTCGTCTACTTACTACTCTCTGACGACTGTGCTGGGGAAGCAGCATACCCAAGTAACCATCAAGCCCGATAACTACCCGATAATCGCCCTTTTTGTGATATGTAGGGTTTTCGAACTTTATATCAGTCGTATATTAACGGGCTTGTTGGTTACTTGGGTATGCATGTACGTATTTGGTGGATTTGTTAATTATTTCAACGATTTTGGAAAATGCTTGACATTTACTACTTTTTCAATAGTTTCTTGTTGAACATAAACAGTCAAAAGCATTGATATCGAGGCATAAGCGTAGCCTTGATCGATTGGTGATAAAATTATTTAAATTGGTTCAGGGGCAGCTGAGTTATTAACGTTCATAATCTTTCATAATTTGGTTACATGTTTCATTTTCAGTTTTCACAAAGTGTACCCCCATATAGTAATCAAAGACGTAGTCCTTCGTCAAAACATTATTTCCAAAATCAATTAAGATTAAATTCAATATTCAATGTTTTAAAATCCAATGTATTTTGTTGTTAAAGATTCAATTATCGAAATTCCAAATTGAGATCCACACATGTACTCTAGGGTGGGTAAGTTTTACAACCCTAAATTTCACAAACTATGCCACAATTCTGTACAAAAAGTTACTAAGCAAGTGGTCCGCGTTTACCTACAAGCTTATACATATGCATCAATACAGATCGAAAGAGTAGTGGTGAACAGGGGGTTGTGACTCGCCATACAAACTTTACCCGCCCTCAACTTTCAGTATCTGAATAATGTTTATTTCGCAGTAAGCCCAAATTTGGAAATTTTCTAATTAACACTCCGAATACGATGCCTCCAGAAAGCGTGTAACGGCAGTTTGCAATGACATAACTTAGCCATTTCTTGATGAATTTCAAAAACTTTATCTCTAGAATTCCTAGGGTCTTTAGATTATTTTATACGTAAATATTGGAAATAGGGTTGTCTACTATTTGTAAAATCGAAAAGAGTCGTTACACGTTATTTTTAAAGGTGTGTTTATGAGTTTTACAAGTGGCTTTAGGGCTATAATTTATATTAATGGGCACAAATGTTCATAATTAGCCAGAATACAGCCATGGTTCCTACATATGGATCCAGGAGTCAACGGAACGGTCCTCCGGAAGATCCGAAATATCCGTAAAAGTGATCCATCCACGAAACTGAACCTAGAGCTCCGCAACTGTGATACAAGAAAAAAATAGATCGTGAAGGAAGCAGAGACCATCCACATGTGACCATCCTTTGGAAGTTCCTGAACATTCGTAAAAGTGGTCAATCCATAAAACTGATCTTAGAGCTCCGTGGTTTTTTCGAAAACATTTGGATCTATGATATAGGAATGAATTTGGGTCGTGACAGAAACATGGTTTTTTTCTAAAACATTTGGATCTATGGGAATGAATTTGGGTCGTGACAGAAACATGGACCGTCCTCAGAGAGATCCGGAACATCCATAAGAGTTCTAATTCCATGAAACTTATACTAGACCGTGTTTTTTAATTTTCTTCTGAAATGTTTATATACTTTCCTCTACCAACAAATACGAAAGGGCTAATCTCCACACCATCAGGTTGCACAAATACTAAATGTGCACGGACACACATACATAGTTAAAGTTAGCTAGTTCAATTCAAGATGTTTGGCTAAGCTTCAGGTATTTTGAAATCCTCAGCTGATGCTGAACACTTAGTTTACAAAAATGTCGAGGAATTTCGTATCAATAAAATTTTTTTTTTAATCTTTGTTTGTTCCAAATTCAAAATAAATTACATTTAATTTTAACCTAGGCAGCAAATTACCAGCCTCAATTGTTATGATATATATCTAAGTGTTTTTCAATTGTTCCTGCCTTGGCAATTCAGTATTTTAAACAGGTGTTTTAAACCTGCATGTCAGTATAACAATTGAAATCTTAAAACTAAAAACTAAAACTAAATCTTATCTAAGTATAAAGGGAATTAATCGTTGCAATTGATCTTTGTTTTGTTTATTAATTTATTTGATAAGGCTCAACCGAATTAACTTTACAGAGCCGAAGATTCTTGGTCACTATACAATACATCTTAAAACTATAGTCAAAAGGTACAACACAATAGACACTTTATCTTCCGCTATCCAAAAAGCCTCCTCCATCAGAACTGGAGCCGCTTGCAGTAGTTTAATTGCATGGCAGTTACGCTAACGAGGGTCAGAGCGCGTCCATTGCAGCAATGGACGCAAAACGTGGTCAGCACTCACACACTCATCACGAAACGGTTGCTTTCCAAAGTCGACGACACATCGACCGAAAGAACTGCTGATGAAGAACAATGAGGAGGACCACACAATGGTTGCTGCCGAGAAAACAGACGATCGCGTAGCACACATCGAGAGTGGCCTGCTTTTGTCAACAGCCGAGTCAACACTTCGTTGCAATTGATGATTGGAACGATTTTTGCTTGAGATTATTAATTATTTTGTTGGACATTTCAAGACCAACAATTGAAATGGCCTTAACTCCATTTTGTAAACAAACCTTGTAAGGCCATTTTCTCGCGAACCGAAGTCCGCAAAGGCAAACCAACATAATGAACAGGTAGGATAAATTCTCCTCTACCCGATTGTGGTTTAGGTTTGCAAATGTTGGTTTCGGTTCACGAGAAAATGGCCTTACAAGGTTTGCTTACAAAATGGAGTTAAGGCCAATTCAATTGTTGGTCTTGATTTGTTCTAAAGTCTTAACATTCGAAAATCTATGTACCTCGGTTGTACTGTACCAACTTCATAATTATCTTCAGAACTTTGTTCCGAATCCTTTGAAGTGATTTTTTCCTGGTAATGCAACAACTAGACCATATTGGCACAGCATAAAGTATGGCCGGTCTAAAAACTTGTTTAAATATTAGAAGTTTATTCTTCAGGCAAAGTTTAGACTTCCTGTTTATAAGAGGATACAAACATTTTATATATTTGTTACATTTGGCTTGAATGCCCTCAATGTGATCTTTAAAAGTTGGTCAAGTACAAGTCCAAGATATTTCACTTGGTTTGATCAGGAAATTGGAACTCCGTTCATAGTGAGTATGTGACTACTATTAGGTTTCAAAAATAAAGCTCTAAGCTTATGTGGGAATATTATAAGTTGAGTTTTGGAAGCGTTGGGAGAAATCTTCCATTTTTGTAAATAAGAAGAGAAAATATCTAAACGTTTCTATAATCTGCTGCAAATCACATGAAGACTTCTTCCTTTAGCGGAAATACCTGTGTCATCGGCGAACAAAGATTTGTGGCAACCCTGAGGCAAATCAGGGAGGTCCGAAGTAAAAATGTTATACAATGTAGGCCCAAGAATGCTACCCTGAGGAATTCCTGCTCTAACAGGTAGTCGTTCAGATATGGAATTTTGATAATTTACCTGCAGAGTTCTGTCAGTTAAATAATTTTGAACTAATTTCATAATACAGAGAAGAAAATTAAACTTTTTCAATTCAGCAATCAAACCTTCATTCCAAACACTGTCGAATGCTTTTTCTATGTCTAGAAGAGCAACTCCAGTTGAGAAGCCTTCAGATTTGTTTAATTAAATTAAATTGGTAACTCTTAAGATTCCCATTCCCAGTTGCCCATGGCGAAATCCAAGCTGCTCATCTGCAAAAAATTAGTTCGTATAGATATGAAGCATCATTCTATTAAAAATTATCTTTTCAAAAAGTTTACCTATTGACGAAAGCAAACTTATTGGACGGTAGCTAGAAGCTTCAGCTGGATTTTTATCCGGCTTCAAAATTAGAACAACTTTTGCATTTTTCCATTTATCAGGAAAGTATGCCAAATGGAAACATCTATTAAATAATTTTACCAAAAAAGGCAAAGTACTCTCTGGGAGTTTTTTTATGACGATATAGAAAATTCTATCATCACCTGGAGCTTTCATCTTATGAAAATTTTTAGTTATATTTAGATCTTACTTCGTCCAAATCAGTCCTCAAGAAATCATCAAAAATATTTTCCCGAGAGAAAATATTCAGATAATCCCGAGCAACCTGATTCTCAATAGGACTAGTAAGACCCAAACTGAAATTATGGGAACTCTCCAATTGCTTAGCAAGTTTTTGAGCTTTTTTCAAATTTGTGATCAAAATTTTACCGCTGGAATAGGCTTTTGAGGTTTTTTCAAAAATTTTGTGAGTTTCCAAAAGGGTTTGGAACTCGGATCTAATTAAGAAACATTATTTACAAAAGTTTTGTTCCTCAGGGCAGATAATCGCTTTTTAGTTTGTTTTTGCAAATCCCGCCAGATAACTTTCATGGCAGGTTCGCGTGTTCTTTTAAGATTGTCTCCTACGGATCAAGAGCTGAAGATCGTCGTCTATTATTATTGAATCGAATTTAACCTTGCATTTTGGTACTGAGGCAGCTCTTGCTTCAACTATAGAAGTAGTCAGAGATTCAAGAGCATAAGTAATTTCATCTTTGGTTTGCAAAGGAATGTTTGGATCGAAATTATATTCTATAAATGTTCGATATTGCTCCCAATCAGCTCTATGGTAATTGAAAGTAGAGCTGTTGGGATTAGACATTATTTCTTGGGATATTTCAAAAGTTACTGGAAAGTGATCAGAACCGAAGTCAGCATGGGTAACCAATTGGCTGCAAAGTTGACATGAATAAGTTAAGACCAAATCAATAGTTGAGGGATTTCATGCTGAAGAAAAGCATGTTGGGCTTTTTGTATATTGAATAGTGTTATAACCTGTAGAACAATCATGAAACAGAATATTACCATTGGAATTGCTTTGAGCATTATTCCATGAGCGTTATTTTGCATTAAAATCCAAGAAGAATTCAGACCTATGACGGGTTAGTTTATGAAGATCACCCTTGAGAATATTCTTTTGCTGGCCTTTGCATTGGAATGGCAAATAGGCAGCTATAAACGTAAGTTATCCAAATTTTGTTTCAACAGAAACTCACAAAGTTTCAAAAACTTTGGTTTCAAATGAAGAAACAATTTAATGTTTGATTCGTCTATGAACAATGATGGCAACGCCACCACAGGCTCCATCAAGATGATCATTTCTGTAAATGAAATAATTAGCGTCCCTCTTAACCTTATGGTGAAGTTTAAGGAACGTTTCAGTTATAACGGCAATATGCACGTTATGAACTCTCAAAAAGTTAAATAGCTCGTCTTCATTATCTTTAAGAGATCGAGTACTCCAATTTAAAATATTTAATGATTTAAAACCCATTACTGAATTGTATGTATGTATGTATGTAAGGTAGCCACCATCCTTTCAAGACTTGTCTTGTATGCAGCTCCACTTAATAGCAAGATAAATCTAAGCTACCGATCTGAGTTCACTATATCGCTGTATGAAGGGCCAAAAACGGAAGCGCGGACCCGTAAGCAGAGACACTTACGCGAAATCCACGGGAATTTAAGAATCTCCTTCCAACGATACGCTCCAACAAATCGAATAACACAATTCGCAATACTTATTAAGCTTCCTACTGGATGGTTTGTTGAGAAGGTCGCGTCAATCGCCCTGAATCTGTTGGAGTAGAATTCACACCACCACAATCGAATCGGTAGGATAAAGAAAATAATACTGTTTATTCCCTCCTAGACTCCGGCTGTCAATCATACCATCGTCCAATTTCAGTTTGAATGATACCCTGATGCTCCCTCCCAACCCAGTATTTATTTATATAATGAAATTATATGCAATGGAGAAATGAAATATATCAGAACATTAAAATATGACACAATGAAATACATTTATATGGATATTATTGTTGCTACTGCAATGAAGAAGTATTTTAAATATAATAAGATGCAGCTCTGTACCTCCTCAGCTCACAATGGCAGGTGGATGTAACACTGAAATGTATAGGATATATTAAGCAATTAAATATATTTTGCTCGAATGATACTAACAATAATGCTCAAAATTGTGATGAATAAATTTAAAACCCATTACTGAATTTCATTCAAAATATTGTACGCAAATTTTACTCCAGTTTGAATAGGATCAAACATGGAGTTAGTGTTAAGCATATCAGTAATCATGTCAATTAATGATTTCTGTAAAAAATCCATTTTAGGAGCTAATGCTCCTTAGTCAAAATTTTCAAAATTTCCGTTAGAATTACGTTGGTTAGTATTTTGATTTCTACCCGCTGCAATAGCAGCATAGGTAGCTCCATTTACTCGCTGAACATTGTTAGCAGCAAGGAGAGTAGGTATAGATGAAAAATTTGAAGCAGGGATGCTATTTGTACCTATGTTTACGAATGTAGAATTTGTTCCTCGCTGACCGTTGTTAACAGTAGAGTAATTTGTACCTGTTCGGAAACGTGGAGCGTTTCCTACCTGTCGGTTAGAACGAGATTGTAAGATCTTGCGAGCCTTACATTCCCAAAAATTGGAATTGTGGTTTTCACCACAATTTAAACATTAAAATTTCTTAGGATCTTCCTTTGCGTGAGAGTAATCACCACAATTCATGCATTTAGTTGGCATGTACCAATTTTTTGTTCCGTGGCCCCATCCCTGGCCCTTACAGCACTGGGCGAGGTTTTGGAAATTTCCCCCAGTCTTCCTGAAGTGTTTTCACTTCACTCGGACATGGAGCATAAGACTAGCTTTTTCTAAGGCCTTAAGGTTATTTAGTTCACTAGACTTGAAGTGAACTTAATAAAAATCATGAGAAATCCCGTTGCGCGAATCACCAGGACGGGATTTCATTTGCATTTTGATTACATGGAGTGGCACAACTCCAAGTAATTTTTCCAGTTCATCTTTGATCTGATCCAGGGATTCACCACTGGGC
Organism: Ochlerotatus camptorhynchus; assembly: GCF_037179485.1. NCBI lineage: Eukaryota > Metazoa > Arthropoda > Insecta > Diptera > Culicidae > Ochlerotatus > Ochlerotatus camptorhynchus. The sequence continues at coordinate 1,472,171 of NW_027040924.1, forward strand.
AGTCCTTTCATGACAACCTTGAACACACGCTCAGTTTTGTTGTCGTAAGTAAAAAAAAAATGTGCTGCTTCTCAGTAAGATACTTGAGAAGACATTTAAATCCGTCCAAGGTTTCAGCCAAAACACGGCATTCACCCCGGCGTCCAATTTGTAGTGAAAACTTAACTTTCACGAAGTTCAAAAGTTCCAAATCTGAAGAGGTTATCACAATAGGGGAACCTTTTCCTTTTTGGCATTAATTCGGGAAAGTTTACTAGAATTTTTCCTGGATGATGGATCATTCTCATCATCCGTGAGCAAATCAAATTGGTTGCTCAAATTAATTGCATCAGAAGTAGGTCAAGAGTTTGCCCTTTTCTTTTGCGCTTAGGCACCATGGCGGCAGTAAATTTTTATCCAAATCAACTTCCAAGCAGATTACAATAATAATCTGAAGGATCGAAGATGAATTTTCCAAATAGATATCCTAGAAGGATTACCTCGGGTAGGGTCCAAACAAGGATCGAAGAGGAATAAGAGTTGAACATGGTAGAAATGTTACAGGTTGAGCATTGAAAAGTGCTGTTTAAATTTGTTTTAGCTTTAGGTAGTAGTAACACCATAGAGGCAACTATAAGACCAGAAGGTCATCTAGAAACGTGCTCAATTTTTTGGCTCAGCTCTGGTACTATCTTCGGTCCCAAGCTAATCGATGCACCCCTCGAGTCATAAGAAAATCCATGAACCCCTGATTTTATCTGTCAAACTTTCATAGCGAATCAAAAACAAACATAGTGTAGTACTAGAATTTTGACTAGAATGGGGTAGGCACCAATAGGCTTGTCAAGTAGTGAGCCAATTTAAAAACGTTAGTTTCCACCGGTTAGTAACACTTCCTTCAGCAAAAAGCAAATAGATCCGCACGGCAAGAGAGCACGATTTGGACTGATGTATAAGATTGTTGATTGGTTGATTCCCTTAGCCATCCGGGCCATAATAATGTCACGAACTCAAATTCATTCTTGCATCACAGTTTCTAATATTTCTGAAAAAAAAAACTGTGCAGCTCTAGGATTTACCACTTTAACTGATGTTCAGGATCTTTCTGAGGACGGTCTCATGGCCATCTGGATCCATTTTTAAGTCACGACGCGAAATTCTTCCTTGTATCACAGTTCAAAGTGTTTAAAACTGAACTACATAGCTCTTCGATCAGTTTCACAGATTTACCAATTTAGGTTTGTTCCGGATCTTTTGGAGGACCGTCACAGATCCCAGAGTTTTCGAAAAAACGCGTTTTTTCAAAGCTTCATGGATGAACTACTTTTACGGAGGATGGTCCAATGGCTATCCAAGTACATGTTTATGTCACGACCCCAAATTCATTCATATATCTCAGCTCGAAATGTTTTCGAAAAAACCGCGGAGCTCTAGAATCCATATCAAGGTCCCCCCAAACTGGCGCGTTTTTAACGCGGCGGCAGCGAATAATTCGCGGCGGAAAATTCGCCGCGTTTCAAATGCATGGCGGCTTACGGAAGTGCTCAAATCAATGCGGCCAATTGACGCCGTTCGCGCGTTTTGGCAGCGTTTCTTTTGCGTTCGCTTTCGATTCGCTGTCTGCAGCGTTTTTGCCGCCGAAGTAGCGCGGTTTTGTACCGGAAGTGATTTTCAGGTGATAAAAAATGGCAAAAACGGAAATCTTAATAGAATTGGTTCGAAACTATTTTTTTCAAAGATGTCTGAACTTGTAAATTTAATTTACTACTCCCCGAAATTTGATCAACATCTCACACTATCATTGGAATTTCTACAATATTTCCATCTACAAAACTCCCTTAATCCCCCGAAATTCTTCAAATTCTAGCAGAGCTTCTACAAGGTTCCTTGTTCTACTTGGAATTCACTCAACTTGTACAAAGATCGGTAAACTGTTTTTTTTTTTTTTTTTTTTTTTTTTTTTTTTTTTTTTTTTTTTTTTTTTTTTTTTTTTTTTTTTTTTTTTTTTTTAACTCTTTATTTGTTCCAAATTCAAAATAAATTACATTTCATTTTAACCTAGGTGCTCCAGTTACTGCAGTAACGTACCAGCCTTAATTGTTATGATATATATCTAAGTGTTTTTACATTGTTCATGTCTTGGCAATTCAGTATTTTAAACAGGTTTTTTAACCTGCATGTCAGTATAACAATTGATATCTTAAAACTAAAAACTAAAACTAAATCTTATCTAAGTATAAAGGGAATTAATCGTTGCAATTGAGGATTGCAACGATTTTTGCCTGAAATTATTCATTATTTTGTTGGACATTTGTGCTAAAGTCTCAACATTCGAAATTCTATGTACTTCGGTTGTACTGTACCAGGGAGGCAACTTCAAAATCATTTTCAGAATTTTGTTCTGAATCCTTTGAAGTGCTTTTTTCCTGGTAGTGCAGCAACTAGACCATATTGGTACAGCGTAAAGCATGGCCGGTCTAAAAACTTGTTTAAATATTAGAAGTTTATTCGTCAGGCAAAGTTTGGATTTCCTGTTTATAAGAGGATACAAACATTTTATATATTTGTTACATTTGGCTTGAATGCCCTCAATGTGATCTTTAAAAGTTAATTTTTGGTCAAGTATTAATCCAAGATATTTCACTTGGTTTGACCAGAAAATTGGAACTCCGTTCATAGTGACTATGTGACTACTACTAGGTTTCAAAAAAGAAGCTCTAGGCTTATGTGGAAATATTATAAGTTGAGTTTTGGAAGCGTTGGGAGAAATCTTCCATTTTTGTAAATAAGAAGAGAAAATATCTAAACTTTTCTGAAGTCTGCTGCAAATAACACGAAGACTTCTTCCTTTAGCGGAAATGCCTGTGTCATCAGCGAACAAAGATTTGTGGCAACCCTGAGGCAAATCAGGGAGGTCCGAAGTGAAAATGTTATACAATATAGGCCCAAGAATGCTACCCTGGGGAACTCCTGCCCTAACAGGTAGTCGATTAGATTTGGAATTTTGATAATTTACTTGAAGAGTTCTGTCAGTTAAATAATTTTGAACTAATTTCATAATATAAAGTGGAAAATTAAACTTTTTCAATTTAGCAATCAAACCTTCATGCCAAACACTGTCGAATGCTTTTTCTATGTCTAGAAGAGCAACTCCAGTTGAGTGGCCTTCAGATTTGTTTGAACGAATTAAATTGGTAACTCTTAAGAGTTGATGAGTAGTTGAATGCCCATGGCGAAATCCAAACTGCTCATCTGCAAAAATTGAGTTCGTATTGATGTGAAGCATCATTCTATTCAAAATTATCTTTTCAAAAAGTTTACTTATTGAAGAAAGCAAACTTATTGGACGGTAGCTAGAAGCTTCAGCTGGATTTTTATCCGGCTTCAAAATTGGAACAACTTTTGCATTTTTCCATTTATCAGGAAAGTATGCCAAATGGAAACATCTGTTAAATAATTTTACCAAGAAAGACAAGGTACTCTCTGGGAGTTTTTTGATGAGGATATAGAAAATTCCATCATCACCTGGAGCTTTCATATTTTGAAAATTTTTAGTTATAGACCTTACTTCGTCCAAATCAGTCCCCCAGGAATCATCAAAAATATTTTCCCGTGAGAAAATATTCAGAAAATCCCGAGCAACCTGATTCTCAATAGGACTAGTAAGACCCAAACTGAAATTATGGGAACTCTCGAATTGCTTAGCAAGTTTCTGAGCTTTTTCCAAATTTGTGATCAAAATTTTACCACCTTCTTTAAGCGCTGGAATAGGCTTTTGAGGTTTTTTCAAAATTTTTGTGAGTTTCCAAAAGGGTTTGGAACTCGGGTCTAATTTAGAAATATTATTTTCAAAAGTTTTGTTCCTCAGGGCAGAGAATCGTTTTTTAATTTGTTTTTGCAAATCCCGCCAGATAACTTTCATGGCAGGATCGCGTGTTCTTTGATATTGTCTCCTACGGACATTTTTAAGACGGATCAAGAGCTGAAGATCATCGTCTATTATAATTGAATCGAATTTAACCTCGCATTTTGGTACTGAGGCAGCTCTTGCTTCAACTATAGAAGTAGTCAGAGATTCAAGAGCATAATTAATTTCATCTTTGGTTTGCAAAGGAATGTTTGGATCGAAGTTATATTCCATAAATGTTCGATACTGCTCCCAATCAGCTCTATGGTAATTGAAAGTAGAGCTGTTGGGATTACAAATTATTTCTTGGGATATTTCAAAAGTTACTGGAAGGTGATCAGAACCGAAGTCAGCATGGGTAACCAATTGGCTACAAAGTTGACATGAATCAGTTAAGACCAAATCAATAGTGGAGGGATTTCTTGCAGAAGAAAAGCATGTTGGGCTGTTTGGATATTGAATAGTGTAATAACCTGCAGAACAATCATCAAACAGAATATTACCATTGGGATTGCTTTGAGCATTATTCCATGAGCGGTGTTTTGCATTAAAATCACCAATAATGAAGAATTTAGACCTATGACGGGTAAGTTTCTGGAGGTCACCCTTGAGAAAATTCTTTTGCTGGCCTACGCATTGGAATGGCAAATAGGCAGCTATAAACGTAAGTTGTCCAAATTTTGTTTCAACAGAAACCCCCAAAGTTTCAAAAACTTTGGTTTCAAATGAAGAAAGAATTTTATGCTTGATTCGTCTATGAATAATGATGGCAACGCCACCACAGGGTCCATCAAGACGATCATTTCTATAAATCAAGTAGTTTGCGTCCTTCTTAACCTTATGGGCAGGTTTAAGGAACGTTTCAGTTATAACGGCAATATGCACGTTATGAACTCTTAAAAAGTTAAATAGCTCGTCTTCATTATCTTTAAGAGATCGAGCATTCCAATTTACAATATTTAATGCTTTAAAATCCATTACTGAATTTTAAAGTCATGACAATATTATTTGCAAATTTTACTCCAGTTTGAATAGCATCAAACATGGAGTTAGATTTAAGCATATCAGAAATCATGTCAATTAATGAATTCTGTAAAAATTCCATTTTGGGGGCAGTAATGCTTCCTAAGTCAAAATTGTCAAAATTTCCATTAGAACGTTGGTTAGTATTTTGATTTCTACCCGCTGCAATAGCAGCATAGGTAGCTCCATTAACTCGCTGAACATTGTTAGCAGCGAGGGGAGTAGGTACAGATGAAACATTTGAAGCAGGGGAGATATTTGTACCTACGGGTACGAATGTAGAATTTGTTCCTCGCTGACCGTTGTTAACAGCAGAGGAATTTGTACCTGGTCGGAAACGTGGAGCGTTTCCTACCTGACGGTTAGAACGAGATTGTAGGATCGCTTTGCGAGTCTTACATTCCCAAAAATTGGATTTGTGGTTTTCACCACAATTTGAACACTTAAATTTCTTAGGATCTTCCTTCACAGGACAGTCGTCCTTTGCGTGAGAGGAATCACCACAATTCATGCATTTAGCTGGCATGTAGCAATTTTTAGTTCCGTGACCCCATCCCTGGCACTTACGGCACTGGGTGAGGTTTTGGAAATTTCCTCCAGTCTTCCTGAAGTGTTCCCACTTCACTCGGACATGGAGCATAAGGCTAGCTTTTTCTAAGGCCTTAAGGTTGTTTAGTTCACTAGACTTGAAGTGAACTAAATAAAAATCATTAGAAATCCCGTTGCGCGAATCGCCAGGACGGGATTTCATTTTCATTTTGATTACTTGGAGTGGCACAACTCCAAGTAATTTTGCCAGTTCATCTTTGATCTGATCCAGGGATTCACCACTGGGCAGTCCTTTCATGACAACCTTGAACACACGTTCAGTTTTGGTGTCGTAAGTAAAAAATTTGTGCTTCTTCTCAGTAAGATACTTGAGAAGACATTTAAATCCGTCCAAGGTTTCAGCCAATACACGGCATTCACCCCGACGTCCAATTTGTAGTGAAAACTTAACTTTCACGAAATTCAAAAGTTCCATGCGAAGAGCATGGAAATCGGTAGTGGTTATCACAATAGGGGGAATCTTTTCCTTCTTGGCATTAAGCCGGGAAAGTTTACTAGAATTTTTCTTGGATGATGGATCATTCTCATCATCCGTGAGCAAATCAAATTGATTACTCAAATTAATTTCATCAGAAGGGGGGTCAAGAGTTTGCCCCTTTCTTTTGCGTTTAGGCGCCATGGCGGCAGTAAATTTTTATCCAAATCGACTTCCAAGCAGATTACTATAAGAATCTGAAGGATCGAAGAGGAATTTTCCAAATCGATATCCAAGAAGGATTACCTCGGGTAGGGTCCAAACAAGGATCGAAGAGGAATAAGAGTTGAACAAGGTAGAAAATTTTTACAGGTTGAGCACTGAAAAGTGCTGTTAAAATTTGTTGTAGCTTTAGGTAGTAGTAACACTTCCTTCAGCAAAAAGCAAATAGATCCGCACGGCAAGAGAGCACGATGCGGACTGAGATCGGTAAACTGTTATAAACTTACTGCACAGTGTTGCTTGTTAGCGCTTTCGTGCGCTTTTTTAATAGCTTCTCAAACATTGATTTTAGGGGTATAGTTTGTCAAAGATGTTTTCGCATATGTTAAACCGCTTCTTTTTATGTAGACGGTTTGGTGATTAATCCACCTAAAAGTGAGACTTAACGTCTTCAATAAAGTTGTAGCAAATGTTATTTTAAGCAACTTTGCTGAAAACACAAAATTTCTAGTTTTTATAAACTGCGAAATATGTATCATAGGCGCCACGAAAGGCCCCTTTAAATCATGTTTTTAAGTATAACTGATTTTCTAGACATCTTAAAACTTTGGTTTCTTCAACAACTATATTTTGCAAGTTAAAACACATGCTTTTGCTGAACAACTAATTATATCTTGAAAAAACAAAGTTATATTTAAATAATCGATATTTTTAGAGGTATTTGCTCCTCAAATAACTATTTCCGGCGCAAGTTGGCGATGAAAAATAGGTAGGATTCTGAATCTATACTTATTTTACTGCCGAAAAGTTATTATTATTTACCGCGATCTTTTATGTTTTTTTTATGACTAAAACTCCTGCAAATGTAATTTTTGAATCCATATTTTTATTTTAAGAGATAGCATGTTACAATGATAAGCAAAAATATGTGTTTTTAAATGGCAAGCAACTTTGTAGAATATGATAAATATATTGAAAATCTAGGAAAAAAAGTTATGCTTAAAAAAATGATTTGAAGGAGTACCCGAGCAAAGTCTGAGATCAAATTGAAATATAAATTTGATGTTGTGATTTCGCTGATAATGATTACTCAAGTTGCTGTAGTTCTGACCGTTTTAACGGTTAGAATATCAAAATTTAGAGCAAACAAATCTTCCTGTGACATCACATTGAAAACTATTTCTGCTATCAGTGAAAGCAAACTGAAAACTAAATTTGATATCAATTTTTCCTGTTGATAACAAAACAAGTATTCAATTTGATGTTATGTGAAGGCAATGAAAACAAACCCGCAACAACATATTTTTGAAGAGCAAATGTACAGCAAAATGAAAACAAAATTTGGTATCAAGTTTGTCCATTGCGTAAACTGAAATCAAATTATGAATTCAGTTTGATGTTGATATCAAAACTTGATTTGAATTAGCTGTCATTTTGATGCTGGACTTTGCTCGGGTATACTCTCTGATTTTTTCGAATTGCTGATTCTGGTTGCTCGCGAAAGTGTTGTTTGAGTACTTCTTTAATCATTTCTGTCGCATCCTTTTGCTTTGCCTCTCGAAGTTTCATTTGCGTTGTGAATGCCAGCTGATTCGGTTGGTAGCGACTTCTAATACAAGCAACACTGTGCACTGCCCTTCAAAGAAGCTTCCGGAGGAGAAATCTAAGGTAATTGTGAGGATAGTTGACCCACGATTTGTACAATTGCATATGCTATGCTAAATCTAAGGAATATGTTAGTAGAACTACATTTATTTATAATGAGAATTTAGAAACTGTAAAATGAATTCCAAGGGAAAGAGAAAATATAAAGATTTTAGAAATAAATTAAGTTCTGAGATTAATGCCATTGATTTTTTTAAGAGTATGACAAATGAATTCATAGGTGAGTTCCGAAGAAGCATTTAGCCGAACTAAAAAAAAATCCTGAGATAACTCATCTGAAATATCGGGAGAATACTAAAGCGAACTCAATAGACTGTCGAAAAAATCTAAACCGATACCAGCATGCTCAGAAATTATCGTAAACACCCATGATCATTCTTCTGGAAATATTTAACAGCTCAACACGCCACAGGTTGAAGTTCTTCACATTTTACTGAATGTAGGGTACGGATGAATCCAATAATAAAATAAATAAGTCTAAAACTATTGAATTACAAACTCTCTTATTCTGCGAGTCACGTGACTCTCTCTCACCGGTGAGGTGACAATAGTCACCTCGTGTGAGGTGACTCTCCATTTGATTTACATAGACAGAGAGTCACGTGACTCGCAGAATAAGGGGGAAATTCATCATTCGATTAATAAAAGAAAAAGGGAAAGAAGCTGTTCTATATCACTGAGAATATTCTCTCCTCTGATAGATTGCCAGTACGGTTCTATAACACTGGGAAGTTGCTCTCCTCTGATTGGTTGGAAGTACAGATCGTTTAGGTATTTAAGCGATATTCGTTGCTCGAGTCAATCATTCTATTCTCGGACGCCGAACAGAGCGCACCTCGCAGAGCTAACCATAGCAGAGCACACCCCGCAGAGCTAACCATAGCAGAGCGCACCCCGCAGAGCTAACCCTAGCAGAGCGCCACAGACCAGTCGTCAAGTCGGAGTCCATCTATATAGGACGGGCTACCGGTCTCATTCCGTCATTCTATTATCCGACGCCGAACAGAGCGCACCTCGCAGAGCTAACCATAGCAGAGCGCACCCCGCAGAGCTAACCCTAGCAGAGCGCCACAGACCAGTCGTCAAGTCGGAGTCCATCTATACAGGACGGGCTACCGGTCTCATTCCGTCATTCTATTATCCGACGCCGAACAGAGCGCACCTCGCAGAGCTAACCCTAGCAGAGCGCACCCTGCAGAGCTAACCCTAGCAGAGAACCACAAACCAGCCGATACCAGTCATGGAATCTTGCAGATCGATGCCAAATCACGACAATGGCGCAGACGGTAGCAAAGTCAAGCCTCCCGACAAAAGGTGAGTTCAAAAGAGCTATATTATAGTGTTGAGATCTTATAGGAAAGGAGGATCTTAACTTAAAGTATATTCCAATTGAAATGGTGGAATATATGCATGATATTCTTATGGAAAAGGAAGAATTACATGCTTAATAAAGGACTCCGATAGAAATGGTGGAGAACCTTAAAAGAATAAATGACGAAACTATGATTGAAAAGACGTAGTGACGTAAACAGATAGCTTTATGATGGAACTAATGCTTATTATTAATAATCATACTTACAGACAGACTAAAGGAAAGGCCACGAAGAAACTGATGGACGAGTTATTTAAGGTGGATCCGGTGAAGCCTCCGAAGAAACAGGACGAGCCATCTAAAGTGGAATTGGAGAAAGGAAAAGTTGCGAAAAAACTGAAGAACGAATTGTCGAAGATGAAAGCTGAATTGGAAAAGACACGATTGGAAAAAGAGGAGTTAAGTCGTACACTGGCTGCAATGAGCCCGAGAATGAGTGATGATTTTGGCCAAGCAAGATCGAGTACGATGCGTGAGGAGCAGATCACTGGAAATGAGACACTACTAATGACGATGAACAAAATGTCTCTGGGTGGTCTGAACATTCCGGAGTGTATGCCTGCTGCGGGTGATACCGAGCTAAGCAAGAGAGCTTACGATCACTGGAAAAACGTCTTAAACGCTTCAATGAATCTTGTGCAAGCTGTAGATGAATCGAATAAGATTGATTTGTTCCGTATTAAGGCGGGTCCATTGCTCCTCGAATTGCTTGATGGCATCACCACGCATCCAGGAATGCCAGACGAAAATATGCTTCCATATTCAAACGTTATTGCTCGATTGGACGCGTATTTCGGTTCACGAGCATATATCCTTTCTCAACGGAGTAAGCTGGCGAACACGGTTCAGAGGAACGATGAACTTAACATCCATTTCGTGAAGAGAGTGGCAGCAGCATCAAAACTATGTAACTATAAATCGGACGAAGAATTCGAAGCCATCTCCCGAACTGTTACCAGAGGATCAACGGACAGCCGTGTGAGAACCCTTGCTTACCGGGTGCTCACTGACGGAGGAACCCTCAACGAGTTGATTGACCTTGTACGGATTCGAGAAGTAGAGCTTGAAAATGAAGAAGACTATCAAAGGCTTCATCAGAAAAGGTCGGCCACAGTAGCAGCAATTACACATCGACCGACCGACTATGAACAGCGACGTCACTATGAACCATCCAAGGGAAGCGGGAGCCGTGGTAGAGGAAATTTTTTTCGAGGATCAGCAAGAAATCAAAAGCCAGTGCAATCATGCTGGATGTGTTTGAGCAGCTACCACACCCCAGCAGATTGTTTTCATAGTGATAAGGTATGTCGCAACTGCAACCGCCGAGGACATATCGCAAGAGCATGCTCGATGCAAGTGAAGCAGGAACATCATAAACGCCGATGGACAGGAGAGGAAACTGAGCCTCCGAGCAAGATTGCTGTTATTGAGAAAAAGGAAGATGAAAACGAGCAATCAAAGGTAACAGAACATGATAATTAGTGATAACTTGCATTTTACTATTCATTTATTTTTTTAAATGTAACTTTCTTTTAAAAATAATAATAAATAAAAAAAATAATAAGAATATTAAAATAAGAATTTATATACGTATACATGGCAAATGATTTACGGGAATAAATTATATGTTACAGGAAATCCCAACTCAATCAACAGATATGGAAAAGGCAAATATTAACAGAGTAGGATCTTGGGTACCAGAAGAAAAAGCAGCATATGTTGTGGCATATGTCGCAGGAATTAAAATTCAGTTTTTCATAGATTCTGGTGCACAAGTCAATACAATCACTCTGGAATCATTTGACGCTATCCTCCGAGATGAAACAGCTAAGCGTAATTTGCATGAGCTATGCTTTGAATCAGATAAAGTTCTTAAGGCATATGCATCAGAAGGAATTATTGACGTAGTAGCCACTTTTTCAGCGGAGCTCTTCGTTTCGAATGAAAGACCCGTTACTGTAGAAAAATTCTATGTAGTACGTGAAACAAGAGCCCTTCTAAGCTTCAATACTGCTATCAGATATAGTTTGTTATCAGTAGGACTAGATGTACCAGTGGAAGGATTTTCGGATACAGCCTGGCGATGTGAATTTGTTACCGTACACAGCATTCAAGAAACACAATTACAAGAGTTTCCAAAGTTCAACATACCACCAGTAACATTGAGCTATGATGTTTCGATGCCACCTTCAAGAAACGTTTATACGCACATTCCAGCTGCATTTAAGGAGTTGACAAAGCAAAAGCTATTTGAGTTACGTGAATCTGGAATAATCGAAAAAGTGACGATGGATATGGACAAAAGTTTTTGTTCTTCCTTATTAGTGATTCCTAAAGGAAAATCGGACATTCGACTTGTCGTCGATCTACGAGGACCCAATAAATGTATTCACAGAACTCCATTCAAGATGCCAACATTCGAATCCATATTACTGGAGCTACATGGAGCAAAGTATTTTTCCACGATCGAGTTAACTAGCGCTTTTTTTTCATATTGAACTAGATGAAAAATCAAGGCATCTGACAAATTTTTTCGCTGGTGAGGTATTTAAGCGATATTCGTTGCTCGAGTCAATCATTCTATTCTCGGACGCCGAACAGAGCGCACCTCGCAGAGCTAACCATAGCAGAGCGCACCTCGCAGAGCTAACCATAGCAGAGCGCACCCCGCAGAGCTAACCCTAGCAGAGCGCCACAGACCAGTCGTCAAGTCGGAGTCCATCTATATAAGACGGGCTGCCGGTCTCATTCCGTCATTCTATTATCCGACGCCGAACAGAGCGCACCTCGCAGAGCTAACCATAGCAGAGCGCACCCCGCAGAGCTAACCCTAGCAGAGCGCACCTCGCAGAGCTAACCCTAGCAGAGCGCCACAGACCAGTCGTCAAGTCGGAGTCCATCTATATAGGACGGGCTACCGGTCTCATTCCGTCATTCTATTATCCGACGCCGAACAGAGCGCACCTCGCAGAGCTAACCATAGCAGAGCGCACCCCGCAGAGCTAACCCTAGCAGAGCGCCACAGACCAGTCGTCAAGTCGGAGTCCATCTATACAGGACGGGCTACCGGGCTCATTCCGTCATTCTATTATCCGACGCCGAACAGAGCGCACCTCGCAGAGCTAACCCTAGCAGAGCGCACCCTGCAGAGCTAACCCTAGCAGAGAACCACAAACCAGCCGATACCAGTCATGGAATCTGGCAGATCGATGCCAAATCACGACACTGAAGTTCTTCGAAATTCTTTGATATTCTATGAACTTCTTTGAACTTTCACAAATTCCTCAGAAGATATATTTTTCAATTTTCAACTTGAATTTCTTTGATGATCCACGAACTTTCCTTAAGTTCTGTGAGCTTCCCTTATGTTTTGCAAATTTCCCGGATGATCTATCAACATTTCTGAAGTTCAGTGAACCTTTTTGAAATTCTGCATAAGTTTTTGATGGCCTACGAATTTTCCTGAAGTCCTGTAAATTTATCTGAAGATATACAAACTTTCTTTGAAGTTTTGCAAATTTCTCTGAAGTTAAGTGAACTTCCCTGATGTTCTGTCTATGAAATTTCCCGAAGATCTGCTAATTTTTCTAATGATATGCTTTCCAGGGGAAGATAAGTTTTGTATTTTTTTCTAAATATTGACAAACTTTCTTTAAAATTCCATGAACTTCCGTGATCAACAGTGGTGAGAAATCTGTGATATCAAACAAAACTGTAAACAAATATCACTAAAATGAAGGAAATTGCCAAATACTTCAACGCATTTTCCTCTGCATGTAAGGAAACTAGCAAAAGCGCCTCTTTTTCATTCGACGAATCCATTGCTCACGATCGCTACGACGCTGCGAAAAAAACTGCCGCTTCGGTGTGAGTACCCACGCGATTTTCGCTGCCGCTGTTAACGCGATTTATTTGCTACCGCTGCCGCGGCGTAAAAACGCGCCAGTTTGGGGGGACTTTCATGGATTGGACCACTTTTCCGGATCTTCTGGAGAACGGTCATTCGGGCTCATGCATATGTTGTGACCCAAAATTATTTCTTATTACACAGTTCGACACAGTTGAAAAAACCGTGGAACTCTCGGATCAGTTTTATGGATTGACCATTTTACGGATTTTCCAGATCTTCCAGACGCCATCCAGGTCCATGTTTATGTCATGTGTGTGTGTGTATGAGTGTGTTTGTTTTTTTGCAAGTAGGAAACCTTCAAAAGGCCATCGTGTCACCGCAAAGTCACGGTGACACGGTGTGTGGGATTCTTACCGCACTAAAACCTCCTTGGACGCCTTACCCTTTTCCCCCGGATCCACTTGTTGTATTACTTCGGAGGGGACCGTGCATTACTCACCTCACTTTATCTCAGCTAATTTGCGCTTCTAGTTCGCTGATCGTCTCTCCAATTTGTGAGCCATTTAACTCCCAGCGTCGCGTTCTACTCGGTTAACCCCGGTGGTGGAATCAGCCTACTCTGACGGAGAGTTCTCTCGGCTTCGGTTTTCACTTCGCCCTTGTGTGAGCACATTACTACTTTCTAGCTGACACATTTCTTCAATGACATTCTCCGTGCTAAGAGCGAGCATCTCCTCTCGCACAGCATCAAATCTAGGACATTCGAAGACCACGTGCTCTGGTGATTCTTCCACATTCCCACACTCTGGACAGAAGGGTAACATTGTGTGTCCGAACCGATGCAGGTACTTCCTGAAGCAGCCATGACCAGACAGGAACTGCGTCAAGTGGAAATTGACTTCTCCATGCTTCCTGTTCACCCAGGTTGAAAGAATCTGTATTAGCCTGTGTGTCCATCTACCGTTCTCTGCTGCATCCCACTCCTGCTGCCACTTAGCCATCGACACCGTTCTCAACATTTTTCGTACTCCTCTAATTTCTCTCGTCATATAGCACTCGTAGTCCTTCACCAAGGTGATGCCGATTGGGATCATACCGGCGATAACGCATACTGTCTCCATCGAAATGGTTCTGTACGCACTCACGACTCGCATGGCCATGTGCCGGAACGTACTGCTCAATTTCCTTTGGTTCTGCTTCGTTTTCAGCGCTTCAATCCAGGCTGGACCTCCATACCTTAGTATCGATGAGGGCACACTAGCCAGAAGACGCTTCTTGCTGCTGCTTGGACCACTTGGACCTCTCTTTTCAGGACGTGGATTTGTTGGTTCCTTCGACGTCACATGTGCTTCAGGCAGTCTTATGCTCTCCTTGGCCTCCAGCAGAGCCGTTTTGGCATTTTCGGCTCTTTTTCTCCCCTCTTGGAATTCCCGATCTGCCACTGTTATGGCGGATTTGATTCCAGTCACAAGTTGCTTGATCTCTTTGTGTACGTTGTTTTTATCCTTTACGAACACATAGAAATCATCGATCTTCCTCCTGACCTACGTCATTTTGGTTCTCCCGAGCTGCAGTTCTTGAGATTTGCTACTGCTGGATATCGGTGTGAATATCTGGCTTAGCCCAACGCCTGGCTGCTCTCCTTGGGACTTACTGCTGCTGCCAGAACTCACAGTGGCCCCCAGGTTCAGTATTGATGATCTCTGCAATATCCCGCTCCTTTCAAACACGTTCGCTCCTCCGTTTTCACTGTCTGGCGTCTTGCCGTCGTCCTTCATATTGTTTTTGGTTTTTTCTTTTTTTCATTTTGTTTTTTTTTTCTCCAAATTTCTCCATTCTGATGGGTCCCCCCTTCGAGCCGCTATCTCCACTCATTGTATGTAGTCTCCTGTCGTGATCCCATGGTTATCTATCCAAGCAGGGAGGCCATGCTAGAGTTGACACGGTCCTTCATGGGGGCCGTGTTCAGAGTCAGATCGGCGTATGTCAGGAATGTTACATCTGAGCCTACTACTCACCAATCACCAATTGGTGACGAGTTTTGAACGTATCCGGAGGCCTGCCAAGGTTTAACCGGGACAGGGGCAGCCGCACTATTAGCCCACTCGCCATTTTAAGAAGGTGTCTTCTTTACTCAGGAAGCAGAATAGCACGACTGTCAGCCCTGTAGCGTGGTATCCAATCCATTTTACCGTATGGTGTCCATAGTTCCATGCCGTGTCCAGTATACCGTAATAAGGATCTTACTGGCGTCGATCCTAATGTGCCGGTTGGCACTCCTGTGGGTT